>NW_022436982.1:3247747-3390585 GCF_009761245.1 Sapajus apella
ACACACACACACACACACACACACACACACACACACACACACACACACACAGAAATATCATTCCACCTTTTGGAAAAAGGAAATCCTGTTTGCAAAAATGTGGATGAACTTGGAAGACATTATGCTAAGTCAAATAAGCCAAGCACAGAAAAACAAATACTACATAATCCCACTTATTGTGAAAACTCAAGTCAAATATAAAAGCAGAGAGTAGAGTGATGTTTGCTAAGGGCTGAGGGTGGAGGAGTGGGGGAAATGGAGAGATGTTGGTCAAAAGGTACAAAGTATAAGTTTGGCAGAATAAGTAAGCTCATGAGATCTAATCTAGCCTTGTGATTAGAGTTAATACCTTATTGCATACTTGAAATTTGCTAAGAGAGTAGACCTTAAATGTTCTCTCCACACACTCACACAAAATAACCATGTGAGGTGATGGATATGTCAACTGGTTTTATTGTGATAATCATTTTACAATGTATGTCTATATTTTAAAGATCACCTTGTACACTGTAAATATATACAATTTTTATTTGTCAAATAAACCTAAAAAACGCTGGAAGAAAAATCAAACACAAAAGTCTTTAATCACTTACTGTGATTAAACTCTCTTGTGTATAAGCAAGACACTAACCTAGAGGATGCACTGACTCTCTGCTGTTCTATTTTTTCCCTCATGTAACAGTGCAGGTAGAAGTAAGCTGGATTAGTGCAAATGTAGGAAAGCCTAAGCTCCTCACTCACAATTAAAGACTGTTTCAGATATAAAGTTTATTTCAACAGGATATATTAATAATCTCTAAATTCCAAATGGTTTGCAAGACAGTTTTATGAAACAAAGTTCAAAGGAAACATTTGCAAAATAAAATAACTATTATTCTTAAACAAATCTTCAGATTAAAAAGAAGACAATAAATCATTTTATTAAAGTCATTGATTCATCTATTAATTTAAACTAACTTTATAGAAAACAATAATATCAGCTATGTAGCAGTACTAACATTTTACTCCCATTAATCAGCTGAGTTTCTTTCATCAAAAGCACAAGAGACTATAATTTTAAGACTAGGTGTTGGAATTTCATTAGAGAGACAAAACAAACATAAAGAGAAAATATATAGGGAAAGAGTAAAATGTGATTATAAACAAACACAATATGGGCAAATAATATTTTACAACTATTTCTGAAGGCCACCTAATCTATCTAATTGATATATCAGGTGAATCATATGAGCATTCAACATTATTCTAAATCCTGGTCACCTGTATGTATGCTGGTTGGTGCTATGGCACACTATACTGATATCCTTAGCCATTTGCGTTAAGGAGGCACAAAGCCTGAAGCAGCAGGAGCTTCTTGCTGCAGAATCCAGGTAAGAAACTCCAGACATATAGTCTTTAGTTCTTTGGACGACAGACAAGCAGAGCATTGACAATTTCTCTACATTACTCACTAGTAGGTGAACATGCTGTGCCATACCTACTACTCACCTTTCTCTATATTCAATGTTCGTGGTCAAAGAAGGGTTAGAATCCCCTGGACAACTACTTCAAGAACAGTGTTGATGACCAGCATGTATGATAGAGGCCAGGAGGAACTTTTGGTGAATTCATAATTGGACAGTAACCCAGAAATCCTATCTTTACATGTAGCACATACTTCTATTTGAGGTCAATATGGTAACTTAATGAGATCTAGACCAGCACAGAAAGGAATTTCCACAATGCTTGCAGCATAGAAAAGAATTTCCACAATGCTTGCTAGTGTAAAACATTAGCTTTCTATCTTTTCCTCCTTCTCTCTTCTCTTTTTTTTTCTTACTGAGATGGAGTCTTGCTCTTGTCCCCCAGGCTGCAGTACAGTGGTGCAATCTCAGCTCAATGCAACCTCTACCCCCAGGCTCAAGTGATTCTCCTGTCTCAGCCTCCCAAGTAGCTGCCACTACAGGCACCTACCACCATGCCTGGCTGATTTTTTTTTTTTTTTTTGTATTCGTAGTAGAGATAGGGTTTCACTACGTTGGCCAGGCTGGCCTCAGACTCCTAACCTCAAGTGATCCACCTACCTTGTCCTCCCAAAGTGCTAGAATTACAGGAGTGAGTCACAGGGCCCAGTCTCCATCTATTTTTTTTTTTTTGAATACTTCATATGAATGTTTCAATGAATTTAAAATCTACTGACATCACAGGAAATTCCAACTTTGCCAATTTGATTTTTAAAACGTGTTTTAAAATAAAATGTCTAAAATAAAAGTGTTACAACCCTTTTAAAAATGTTTTAATATATTCATTGAAGTAAAAACTATTTTGAAAACTGTTTTACTATACTCAGGAAATATACTTAAAACTATATTTTTAAGAATAGCTGGACTATGCTTGGTTGGTCTAGGCCAATCAGGGTAATATCATCCCCTTATCAATAATTGGTTGGGAATGAGTATGTGAAGGAAGCTTGCTATAGACCACATCCTGGGGTGGCAGAATAAAATGTCATTCTCAAAGACATAAAGAGTTCAGGTTCTATTATGTCCTAATTAAATTAGTATGCTTCACTTAAAGAAAAGAAATCAACTATGGTAATAGTGACGAACCACCACAACTTTAACCAAGCAATAGCTCCAATCCTAGTTTATGTACTGCATCTGATGCCTTTTTTAGAGCAGATCAGTGCAGTGCCTGGCACTTGCTAGGCAGCTATGGGCCTAGCGAATGCTTTCTTTAATCTCCAGTAAGAAGGAAGATCAGAAACAGCCTAACGCTGAAAAAAAAAATACCTAAAAGAGTTTATTTGGTACTTTCCAAAATCAATTGTTATAAATATTTTTGCTTGTATTTTACCTTCATTAAAGATTTCCAAATATTAAATTCTCTTCTAATTCCAAAACTAAATTTCTATTCTTTGACTTCTTCTTCACCTTCTCTGTTTTCGTCCTACTCCAGCTTCTTAAATTTATATATTTTAGATGCTAATGAAGGCACACATTACAGTTTTCAATGGTATATTATTATTCTCTTAGCCAGATTCCCAGCTCCTAGAGATTGGCTTTTCTCAGGCTACATGTCATTGAGCAGGTCCATGTGATTAATTGAATCTAATGAAATGCAAATTTAATATATATCACTTCCAGGCTGAGGCAGAAATAAAACTATGTGGTATTGTTCACTCTGTCCCCATGCCCAACAACCCAGAAAATCTTCTATTGATGTAATAGAACCACTAAAGTTGAACAGCTAGAGTCACTGAGATGCTACACGCAGAGTTGTCCTGGTTTGTTGTAAACACTCTCAGTGAACTTTGAACATGAAATAACTTTTTTGTTGGATTAAGCCTCTGAAACTTTTAGTTATTTGCTAACTGAAGCATAACTTGGCATTACTCAAATTACATTTCTCTATTACTTAGTTTACAATAGTGAAAATGCTCAAACATCTTTGCAATTTTAATACCTAAATGTTTTCTTTTTTCTTTCTGAATAGTTTTTTCATCTCACAAAAACTATGTCAAGAAAATATAATTTTTGTGACTTTTCTCCATGACAAATTATAAATTTAAAAATGTATATTCTATATATTATCCTTTATAAAATATTTCTTTGCTAATACAAGTTCATAAGGATTGAAAGAGCTTGCTTTAGGTTTCCCTAGCATAGGACTTAACTCGGGTTTTGTTGAAAATCAATTGACATAATATATGAATTTATTTATGGGTTCTCTATTCTGTTACATTGGTCTTTATATCTGTTTTTATGCCAATACTATGCTGTTTTGATTACTATAGCTTTGTAATATATTTTGAAGGTAAATAGTATGATGCCACCAGCTTTGTTCTTTTTGCTCAATATTAGTTTGATTTTTCAACATCTTTTTTAGTTCCATGTGAATTTTAGAATATTCAATTTCTTTGAAAAATGCCATTGATATTTTGATCAGTGGTTGCACTGAGTGTATAGATTGTATTGGACAGCATGGTCATTTAAACAATATTAATTATTCTAATCTATTTGCATGTAATATATTTACATTTATTTGTCTCATCTTCAATTTCTGTAATCAGTATCTTACAGTTTTTGTTGTAAAAGTCTTTCACCTTCTTTGTAACCTTATTCCTAAATATTTTTTTTTTGTAGCTCTTGGCTATTGTAAATAAGATTGCCTTCTTGATTTCATTTTTAACTAGCTTGCTATTGGGATATAGAAATACTACCAGTTTGTATGTGGCAATTTTGTATTATGCAACCTTACTAACTTTTTTTATTGGTTCTAAGAGATTTTTGGTGGAATCTTTAGGTTTTTCTGTATATAAGATCATGTCTCTGCAAAGAGGAACAATTTGACTGCCTCTTTACCAATTTGGATGTCTTTTTTTTTTCTTTTGACTGATTCTTCTGGCAGAACTTACAGTACTATGTGAATAAGAATAATACAAGTGGGCATCCTTGTCTTATTTCAGTTCTTAGAGGAAAGGTTTTCAGCTTTTCCCAATTCAGTATGATGTTATCTGTGGGCATACGCTATATGAAGTTCATTATGTTGAGACATGTTCTTTCTATGTCTAATTTGTTGAGAATTTTTATTATAAACAGATGTTGAATTTTATCAAATGTTTTTTTCTGGTCTGTTAAAATCATCATATATTTTTTGTCCTTCATTTTATTGATGTGATGTGTTATCTTTGTTGATTTGCTTATGTTGAACCTTGTTCCATCCCTGGGGTAAATCTTACTTAATCATTATATTTTATGTTTCTGATATATTGCTGGTTTCAGTTTTCCAGGTTTTTTGTTTTTTTTCAACTTCTGTGTCTACGTTCATCAGGAATATTAGCGTGTAGTTTCCTTTCTTTCTTATGTTTTTGGTTTTGGTATCAGGGTAATGCAGAAAACACAAATGAATTAGAAAGAATTCCCACCTTTCAATTTTTTGAGATCAATTTTTAAAAATGGGTTTTAATTTTTCTTTACAAGTTTGGTATATTTCAGCAATAAAGCAACCTGATCCAGAGCTTTTCTTGTTGGAAGTGTTTTTAATAATGATTCAATCCCATCATTCATTATTGGTCTGTTCAGGTTTTCTATTGCTTCCTAGTTCAATCTTGATAAGATGTATATGTCTAGCAATTTATCTGTTTCTTCATGGTTTTCTAATCTGTTAGCATATAGCTATTCATAATTGTCACTGTTGAGTCTGTATTTCTGTTGCATCAGTTAAAATGATTCCTTTTTCACTTCTTATTTTATTCATTTGGGTCTTCTCTCTTGCTAGCAGTTTATCCATTTTGTTTATCTTTTTATAAACCAAATTTTGTTTATTTTTTTGTATTTTTTTAGTCTCTATTTCATTTAGTTCTGCTCTGATTTTTATTACTTCTTCTAGTCTATTTTTTTTTGTTTATTCTTGCTTTTCTAGCTCTTTGAGGTTCATTAGGTTATTTGAAGTATTTCTACTTTTTAATGTTTATTGATGTACACTTCCTTCTTTGCACCGTTTTTGATCCCATAGTTTCAGTAAGTTGTAATTTTTTTCCCATTTGTTTCAAGAAATTATTTTATTTTCTGCTTAATTTCTTTATTGAGTCAATGGTTGTTTGGGAGCATGTTGTTTAATTTCCAAGAAGTTGTACAGTTTCCAAAATTCTTCTTGTTATCGATATCTGTTTTTATATAATTGTGATGTCAGAAGATACTTAATGTAATTTTTATATTTTTAAATTTGTTTAGCCTTGTTATGTGGCCTAATATATGATATCTCCTGGGGAATGTTCTTTGTGCTGATGAGAAGAAAGTGTATTCTGAAACTGTTGGATTAATGTTCTGTAAATGTCTGTTAGGTACCTGTAATTTTGTGACATTAGTTGTATTAAAATTGTCTTAATTCTACTGATTAAGTTTAATGTATAATTAAGATAAACTTGTCTGAAATGTATGATAAATTTCTTTTATTAATTTTGTATAGAGTTAATCTATCCAATGTTGAAGGTGGGGTGTTCAAATTCTTAAATATTATTGTATTAGGGTCTATCTCTGTTTTTAGCTCTTACTATTTTTACTGTGTATCTGGGAGCTCCTATATTGGGGGTATGCATACTTACAGTTGTTATAATTTCTTTGTTAATTGAACTTTATAATTATACAATAATCACCTTTGTCTCTATGTTTTTTAATTCAAGTCTAAATTGTGTATATAAGCATAGCTACTCTTGCATGTTTTTTGTTTATATTTACATGGAATATATTTTTTCTATCTCTTTACTTTTAGTCTATGTGTTTCTTTACAGGTAAAATAAATTTGTTGTAGGTAGGTATTTTGTTTTGCTTTGTTTTTCATTAAGCCAGTCTGTGTCTTTTAACTGGGAAATTTAAAACATTTACATTCAAGGTTGTTAATGATAGGTAGTGATTTGTTTCTATCATTTTGATATTTATTTATTTTCTGATATGTTTTATATATCCTTTGTTTCTTTCTTGTTCTATTGTTTACCATCTAAAATGAAAAGTATCCAAGACAGGTCTTATTCAATTTAGATATTTACTTTGCTGAGATTACATACTCAGACAAAAGGATAACAAATCCACAGAAACAATCTGTGTGCCATACTTTTTTTTTTTTCCTAAGATTTTGAAGTCTTCAATATTTAAAGGGGAAAAGCAGGCTACAGGAGAGAAAGGTTATGCACACATTACTGAACCCACTTGCTGCAAGAGGAAAGAAACAGATAGGGGAATAGTCAATTATTTATTCAGCTAGCACTCAGTAAATTGGCATTTAAGGAAAACATAGTGTATCTATCTGTGGAGATATTTAACATTTTATCTGTATATATCTGCTTAAAAACAAAAGGAAATGCAGTTTCTGGCAAGATTCAGCTTTCAGCTTAATTTCTTCCATTTGGATAATGAATTGAGGTCTCAATACTTAATGTTCCTTACAAACTTTATGATTTGTTGGTTATTTTATAGTGATACTGTCTGGTTTCTTTTACTTTCTCATTTTTGTATCTGCTTTACTGGTAAGTTTTATACTTTTGGTTTCTCATCATGGTAAGGTACCCTTTCACTTCCAGATGTAGTATGCCCTTAAGCATTTCTTGTAGAATCGGTTTAACAGTGATGAACTTCTGTAATTTTTGCTTACCTGGAAAAGCCTTTACTTCTACTCCATTTTTAAATCATAGTTTTGCTGGGTAGAGAATGCTTGGCTGACGGTTTTTTGTTTGTTTGTTTTATTCAGTCCTTTGAATATATCATTCCATTTTCTCATGAGCTGTAAATTTTCAACTGAGAAATCTACTATTAGTCAGTTGGAAATTCCCTTATATGTGACTCAATGAATTTCTCTTTCTGTTTTTAGATTCTCTCTTTGTGTTTAACCTTTAAAATTTTAACTATAATGTGTAATAAAGAACTTTTAGAGTTGAATATATTTAAGAATCTTTGAACTCCCTGTATCTGAATGTCTATATCATTTCTAAGACTTGGGAAGTTTTCAGCTATTATTTTATTAAATAGATAGTCTATGCCTTTTCCCATCTCTTTTCCTTGAATTTCCAAAACTCAAATATTTGGTCATTTTTTAATACCCCATATATCAAGTAAGCTTTTATTATTCATTTATATTCTTTTATTTAGTTTGACTTGGTTCTTTTGAAAGATATGTCTTCAATTTTAAAAATTCATTCTTCTGTTTAACCTATTATATTGTTTAAACTCTTGATTATATTCTATTTCATTTTCAAATTTATTTGTTTCCAGGATTTCTGGGTTTTTTTGTGGTATCGATTTCTGTGTTGAAGTTCTCATTTAGTTCATAAATGGATTACATATGGAAGTTTAATTGACTCACAGTTCCACATGGCTTGGGAGGTTTCACAAATATCGCAGAAGGCAAACGAGGAGCAAAGTCACATTTTACATGGTAGGAGGTAAGAGAGTGTGTGCACAGGATCTCCCTTTTATAAAACCATCAGATCTCATGAAACTTATTCACTATCACAAGAATAGCATGGTAAATACCCTCTCCATCCCCATGATTCAATTACCTCCTATTGAGCCCTCCCACAATATGTGGGGATTGTGGGAGCTAAAATTCAAGATGATATTTGGGTGGGAACACAGCCAAACAATACCATTTCACCCTGGCCCCTCAAAAATCTCATGTCCTCACATTTCAAAATCAATTATACATTCTAAACAGTCCCCCAAAGTCTTAACTCATTTCAGCATCAACTCAAAAGTCCATAGTCCAGAGTCCCATCTGAGACAAGGCAAGTCTTTTCTGCCAATGAGGGTGTAAACTCCAAAGCAAGTTAGTTACTACCTAGATACAATGAGGGTACAAGCATTGGGTAAATACACCCATTCCAAATGGGAGATATTGGCCAAAATGAAGGGGTTATAGACACCACCAAGTATGAAATCCAGCAAAGCAGTCAAGTGTTAAAGTTCAAAATGATCTCCTTTGACTCTTTGACTCACATCCAGGTCACACTGATGCAAGAGGTGGGTTCCCATGCGTGTGGGCAGCTCTGCTCCTTTGGCTACACAGGGTACAGACCTTATTCTGGCTCCTTTCATGAGCTGCAATTGTCTGTGGCTTTTCCAGGAGCATGGTATAAGCTATCAGTGTTTCTACCATTCTGGAGTCTTAAAGATGGTGGCCATCTTCTCACAACTCCACTACGCAGTACCCAGTGGAAAATCTGTGGGAGTGCTCCCACCTCAAATTTTTCTTCTGCACTGCCCTAGCAGAGGTTCTCCATGAGGGCTCCACCCCTGCAGCGCACCAGGGATTCCCATAAATCCAGGGATTTCCATACATCCTCTGAAATCTACGTGGAGGTTCTCAAAGTTCAATTCTTGACTTTTGTGCATGAATAGGCCCAACACCCTGTGTAAACCATCAAGACTTAGGGCTTTCACCGCCTGAAGCAATGGTCTGAGTTCTACATTGACCTCTTATAGCCATGGCTGGAGTGGCCAGCACACAGGACAGCAAGTCCACACACTGACACTACAGAGGTTCCTGGGCTTTGTCCATAAAACGATTTGTCCTTCCTATACCTCTCAGCCTGTGATCACACGAGCTGCCATAAAGGTCTGTGACATGTACTGGAGACAATTGCCTTGGAAATTAACATTTGGCTCCTCATTGCTTATGCAAAATTCTACTGCCAGCCTAAATTTCTCCTCAGAAAATTGATTTTTCTTTTCTATTGCATGTTCACAATGTAAATTTTCTAAACTATTATGCTCTGCTTTCCTTTTAAATATGTTACAGAGGTTGATCCAAGATGGCCGAATAGGAACAGCTCTGGAGTGCAGTTCCAGTGAGAACACAGAGGACGGGTGATCACCACATTTCCAAATGAGGTTTTACTGCTCACAGACCAGGAGATTCCAGGGCAGAAAAGCCACAAATCTCCAGTATGGTTGTTTCAGCCAGTGCAGCGTGTTTCCGCACAAAAACTCACACAGATCTGATGGCCGTTTCAACTGGCACCTGTAATGCCTGGGAGACAGAGTCGCCCATTCAACTGAATAAAAGTGGGCTGAAACAGAAAGCCAGGTAATCTGGCTCAGCAGGTCTCAACCCCAAAAGACCAGTGATATAAAACACTCTGGATTGAGAGTTTCAGAGAAAGCCCACCTGGACACAAGACAGTCCAGCTCTGTGGGGGGAAGGGTGTCTGCCATTACTGAGGCAGTCCATCACTACTGAGGCAGTCCGCCATACTGAAGCAGTCCACCATTACTGAGGCAGACTGTCATTACCAAGGCAGTTCTAACTATACGTCTATAAACAAAACCTCAAGGAAGTTCACACAGCAGCTGGGCAGAGCCCACGGCAGCTCAGCAATGCCTCTGCTGGCAGACTGTGAATAGGCTACTTCCTCACTGGGCAGGGCATCTCTGGAAAAAAGGCAGCCGAATGTCAGGAAATTATAAATAAGGCCCCACCTTCCCAGGACAGAGCACCCAAGAAAAAAAATGCAGTTATGAGTTCTGCTACAGTAGAATTAAAGGTCCCTGCCCAGTACCTCATAACAGAACAACAGAGCTCACAGCTCATTACTTGAGCTCCTACAAGGGACAGACTGTCTCCTCAAGCAGCTCTCCAACCCTGGTGTACCCAAAGAGACACCTCATAAAGTAGAGATGAGGCTGACGTCTGGCAGGTACCCTTCTGGGACAAAGATAACAGAAGACGAAACTGGCAGAAACCCTTACAGCTCTGCAGCTGCCACAGGTGATCCCCAGGCAAGCAGGCTCTGGAGTAGACCTCCAGCAGTCCTACAGCAGAGGGCCTGACTGTTAGAAGGAAAACTAAAAATCAGAAAGAAATAACTTCATCATTATTAAAATGACATTCATGCAGAGACCATATCCAAAAGTCACCAACTACAAAGACCACAGGTAGATAAATCCACAAAGATGGGAAGAAACCAGCACAAAAAGGACGAAAACACCCAAAACCAGAATTCCTCTCCTAATCCAAGGGATCACAACTCCTTACCAGCAAGAGAACAAGGCTGGATGGAGAATGAGTCTGATGAATTGACAGAAACAGGCTTCAGAAAGTGGTTAATAACAAACTTCTCTGAGCTAAAAGAATATGTTCTAACCCAATGCAAAGAAACTAAGAACTTTGAGAAAGGGTTTGACAAAATGCTAATGAGAATAAACAGCTAGAGAAGAATACAAATGAATTGATGGAGCTGAAAAATACAATACAAGAACTTCAGGAACCATACACAAGTTTCAAAAGCTGAATTGACCAAGCAGAAGAAAGGATATGAGAGATTGAAGATCAACTCAATAAAATAAAATGAGAAGGTAAGATCAGAGAAAAAAACAGTAAAAAGAAATAAACATAGCCTCCAAGAAATATGGGATTATGTGGAAAGACCAAATCTACGTTTGATAGGTGTGCCTGAATGTGACACACAGAATGAATTCAAGCTGGAAAACCCTCATCTATGTCTTCTTTTGTAAAGTATCTGTTCATATCCTTTGCCCACTTTTGAATGGGCTTGTTAGTTTTTTTCTTGTAAATCTGTTTTAGTTCTTTGTAAATTCTGGATATCAGCCCTTTGTCAGATGGGTTAACTGCCAAAATTTTTTCCCATTCTGTTGGTTGCCGATTCACTCTAATGACTGTTTCTTTTGCTGTGCAGAAGCTGTGGAGTTTGATTAGGTCCCATTTGTGTATTTTGGCTTTTGTTGTCAATGCTTTTGGTGTTTTGGTCATGAAGTCCTTGCCTACACCTATGTCCTGAATGGTTTTGCCTAGATTTTCTTCTAGGGTTTTTATGGTGTTGTCTTATGTTTAAGTCTTTAATCCATCTGGAGTTAATTTTAGTGTAAGGTGTCAGGAAGGGGTCCAGTTTCTGCTTTCTGCACATGGCTAGCCAGTTTTCCCAATACCATTTATTGAACAGGGAATCCTTTCCCCATTGCTTGTTTTTGTCTGGTTTGTCAAAGATCAGTTGGTTGTAGATATGTTGTGCTGCCTCTGAGACCTCTGTTCTGTTCCATTGGTCTATATGTCTGTTTTGGTGCCAGTACCATGCTGTTTTGATTACTGTAGTCTTGTAGTGTAGTTTGAAGTCTGGTAGTGTGATGCCTCCTGCTTTGTTTTTTTTCCTTAGAATTGACTTGGCTATGTGGGCTCTCTTTTGGTTCCATATGAAGTTTAAGGTGATTTTTCCCAGTTCTGTGAAGAAGGTCATTGGTAGCTTGATGGGGATGGCATTGAATCTGTAAATTACTTTGGGCAGTATGGCCATTTTCACGATATTGATTCTTCCTAACCATGAACATGGAATGTTTCTCCATCTGTTTGTGTCCTCTCTTATTTCGTTGAGCAGTGGCTTGTAGTTCTCTTTGAAGAGGTCCTTTATGTTCCTTGTTAGTTGTATTCCTACGTATTTTATTCTCTTTGTGGCAATTGTAAATGGAAGTTTGTTCTTGATTTGGCTCTCTTTAAGTCTGTTATTGGTGTATAGGAATGCATGTGATTTTGCACATTGATTTTGTAACCTGAGACTTTGCTGAACTTGCTTATCAGTTTCAGGAGGTTTGGGGCTGAGACGATGGGATCTTCTAGATATACAATCATATCATCTGCAAATAGAGACTATTTGAATTCCTCCTTTCCTATTTGAATGCGCTTTATTTCTTTTTCTTGCCTGACTGCTCTGGCTAGAACTTCTAGTTATATATTGAATAGGAGTGGTGAGAGAGGGCATCCTTGTCTGGTGCCACATTTAAAGGGGAGTGCTTCCAGTTTTTGCCCATTCCGTATGATATCAGCTGTTGGTTTGTCATAAATAGCTTTTATTATTTGGAAATACGTTCCGTCAATACCTAGCTTATTGAGGGTTTTTAGCATAAAGGGCTGCTGAATTTTGTCAAAGGCCTTCTCTGCATCAATTGAGACAATCATGTGGTTTTTGTCTTTGGTTCTGTTTATGTGGTGAATTACATTTATAGACTTGCATATGTTGAACCGGCCTTGCATCCCCGGATGAAGCCTACTTGATCATGGTGGATAAACTTTTTGATGTGCTGTTGTAATCGGCTTGTCAGTATTTTATTGACGATTTTTGCATCTATGTTCATCATGGATATTTGCCTGAAGATTTCTTGTTGAGTCTCTGCCAGGTTGTGAAATCAGGATGATGTTTGTCTCATAAAATGATTTGGAAAGAATTTCCTCTTTTTTTATTGTATGGAATAGTTTCAGAAGGAATGGTACCAGCTCCTCTTTGTATGTCTGGTAGAATTTGGCTGTGAACTCGTCTGGACCTGGGCCTTTTTTGGGAGGTAAGCTCTTAATTGCTGCCTCAACGTCAGACCTTGTTATGGGTCTGTTCAGGATTTTGACTTCTTCCTGGTTTAGGCTTGGGAGGAGGCAAGTGTCCAGGAATTTATCGATTTCTTCCAGGTTTACTAGATTATGTGCATAGAGTTGTTTGTAATAATCTCTGATGTTGGTTTGAATTTCTGTGGATTCTGTGGTGATATCCCCTTTATCGTTTTTTATTGCATCAATTTGGTTATTCTCTCTTTTCTTTTTTATTTATCTGGCTAGTGGTCTGTCTATTATGTTGATCTTTTCAAAAAAACCAGCTCCTGGATTTATTGATTTTTTGAAGGGTTTTTTGTGTCTCTATATCCTTCGGTTCTGCTCTGATCTTAGCTATTTCTTGTCTTCTGCTAGACTTTGAGTTTTTTTGATCTTGCTCCTCTAGCTCTTTCAATTTTGACGATAGGGTGTCAGTTTTTGATCTCTCCTTGCTTCTCATGTGGGCACTTATTGCTATATATTTTCATCTAGAGACTGCTTTAAATGTGTCCCAGAGATTCTGGTATGTTGTGTCTTCATTCTCGTTGGTTTCGAAGAACATCTTTATTTCTGTCTTCATTTCATTGTTTATCCAGGCAACATTCAAGAGCAAGTTGTTCAGTTTCCATGAACTTGTGTGGTTCTGGGTTAGTTTTTGAATTCTGAGTTCTTACTTGATTGCACTGTGGTCTATAGACTGTTTGTTATGATTTCCGTTTTTTTTCATTTGCTGAGGAGTGATTTACTCCCAATTATGTGGTGAATTTTAGAGTACGTGTGATGTGGTGCTGAGAAGAATGTATATTCTGTGGATTTGGGGTGGAGAGTTCTGTAATCGTCTATTAGATTTGCTTGGTCCAGGTCTGAGTTCAAGTCCTGGATAACCTTGTTAATTTTCCGTCTGGTTGATCTGTCTAATATTGACAATGGGGTGTTAAAGTCTCCCACTAAAATTGTGTGGGAGTCTAAGTCTCTTTGTAAGTCATTAAGAATTTGGCTTATGTATCTGGTTACTCTTGTATTGGGTGTGTATATATTTAAGATCATTAGCTCTTCTTGTTGCATTGATCCTTTTACCATTATGAAATGTCCTTCTTTGTCTCTTTTGATATTTGTTGCTTTAAAGTCTAATTTATCAGAGATGAGAATTGCAACTCCTGCTTTTTTTTGCTCTCCATTTGCTTGGTAAATCTTCCTCCATCCCTTTATTTTGAGCCTTTGTGTATCCTTGCATGTGAGATGGGTTTCCTGGATACAGCACACCGATGGGTTTTGTCTTTTTATCCAATTTGCCAGTCTGTGTCTTTTGATTGGGGCATTTAGTTCATTTACATTTAGGGTTAATATTGTTATGTGTGAATTTGATACTGCCATTTTGGTGCTAGCTGTCTGTTTTGCCCTTTAATTGATGCAGATTCTTCATTGTGCTGATTCTCTTTACCATTTGGCATGTTTTTGGAGTGGCTGGTACTGGTTGTTCTTTTATATGTGTAGAGCCTCTTTCAGGAGCTCTTGTAAAGCTGGCCTGGTGGTGACGAAATCTCTGAGTACTTGCATGTTCACAAAGGATTTTATTTTTCCGTCACTTATGAAGCTTAGTTTGGCTGGATAGGAGGTTCTGGGTTGAAAGCTCTTTTCTTTAAGGATGTTGAATATTGGCCCCCACTTCTTCTGGATTGTAGGGTTTCTGCTGAGAGATCTGCTGTGAGTCTGATGGGCTTCCCTTTGTGGGTAACCCAACCTTTCTCTCTGGCTGCCCTTATTACTTTCTCCTTCATTTCAACCCTGGTGAATCTGACGATTATGTGCCTGGGGTTGCTCTTCTTGACGAGTATCTTTGTGGTGTTCTCTGTATTTCCTGGACTTGAATGTTTGCCTGCCTTGCTATGTTGGGGAAGTTTTCCTGGATAATATCCTGAAGAGTATTTTCCAGCTTGGATTCATTCTCTTTGTCGCATTCAGGTACATCTATCAAACGTAGATTAGGTCTTTTCACATAGTCCCACATTTCTTGGAGACTTTGTTCATTCCTTTTTACCCTTTTTTCTCCATTCTTGCCTTCCCATTTCATTTCATTGAGTTGGTCTTTGACCTCTGATATCCTTTCTTCTGCTTGGTCAATTCGGCTGTTGATACTTGTGCATGCTTCGTGAAGTTCTCGTGTTGTGTGTTTCAGCTCCATCAATTCACTTATATTCCTTTCTATTTTCTCCATTCTCATTAGCATTTAGTCAAATCTTTTTTCAAGGTTCTTAGTTTCTTTGCATTGGGTTCGAACATGTTCTTTTAGTTCACAGAAATTTCTTACTACCCACCTTCTGAAGTCTGATTCTGTCATTTCATCACACTCGTTCTCCATCCAACCTTGTTCCCTTGCTGGTGAGTAGTTGTGATCCTGTTTAGGAGGAGAGGTGTTCTGATGTTGGGTGTTTTCATCCTTTTTGCGCTGGTTTCTTCCCATCTTTATGGATTTATCCACCTGTCGTCTTTGTAGTTGCTGGCTTTCAGATTGGGTCTCTGAGTGGACGTTCTGTTTGTTGATGATGAGGTTATTTCTGTTTCTTGGTTTTCCTTCTGACAGTCTTTCCCCTCTGCTGTAGGTCTTCTGAGGTCAACTCTAGGCCCTGCTTGTCTGGGGTTCAACTGCAGCAGCTTCTGAACAGTAAGGGTTGTTACCAGTTTTCTTCTTCTGCTATCTTTGTCCCAGAAGGATACCTGCCAAGTGTCAATCTGATCTCTCCTTTATGATGTGGCTTTTTGAATATATAGGGTTCAGGGAGCTGCTTGAGGAGATGGCCTCTTCTTTATAGGAGCTCAAATGCTGAGCTGTAAGCTCCATTGTTCATTCAGAGCTGCTGGGCAGGTACGTTTAGGTCTGCTGCAGCAGAACTCATAAACTGCTTTTTGTTCCCAGGTGCTCTGTTCCGGGGATTTAGGGCTTTATGAGTTTCCGTTATGCTGCTGCCTTCTCTTTTTTTCCTTCAGAGCTGCCCTGCCCAGCAAGGAGGTAGCCTAGTCACTGTCTGCCTGTAGAGGCTTTGCTGAGCTGCTGTGGACTCCGCCCAGCTGCCGAGTTAACTTCCCTGCAGTCCTGTTTATATAGGTGTTGTTAGAACTGCCTCGGCAATGGTGGCCCACCTCTTTTAAGGAGGAGCCTCTCTGCAGTGGTGGGTTGCCTTGGCAATGGTGGGCTGCCTCAGCATTGGCTGACTACCTCCATAGTGGTGGGCTGCCTCGATAATGGTGGACGCTCCTCCCCCACAGAGCTGGACTGTCCTGGGTTCAGCTGTGCTTGCTGTGAAACTCTCAATCCAGACAGTTTCTGATTGCTGTTCTTGTCTGGGGGTGGGACCAGCCGAGCCTGATCACCTGGCTCCCTGCCTCAGAGCCTTTTTTTTTTTTAAGTTTGTGTTCCAGTCTTAAAAAAAGAGGTGCCACAGCGTGTTTTTTCCTGTGCAACAACTCACTGTGCTGGCTTAAACAGCGGCAGTGAGATTCGTGGCCCTTTTTTTGCCCTGGGATCTGCTGTCCTGGTTCCCTGCTCAGTCCCCTTTTTAAACAGATGAATGAGCAACTTCCCGTGGCTCCAATCACCAGCCAAAAGGGCACCCAGACTGGTGTATTTTGTACAGAGGACCGCTGCTCCAGGGCGCCAACAAAGCAGCCGTGCTGGCCAAAACAGCTGCGCTGGCGACCCATGGAGCTCCTCTGCCTGGGAATTTCCTAGTCTGTGGGCAATAAAAATGCGGCGTCCACTCATCCTCTGCACTTTCACTGGGAGCTGCAATCCTGAGCTGTTCCTAAACAGCCATCTTGGATCTATCCGACAAAGAATTTATTATTAAATCCCCAAAAACAATTGCAACAAAAACAAAAATTGACAAGCAAGATCTAATTAAACAAGAGTTCCTGCACAGCAAAAGAAACTATCAACAGTGTAAACAGCATTTTTCTACACCAATAACATTCAATAATGTCAATACAAAATGGGATAAAATATTCACAAACTATGCATGAGACAGAGGTATAGTTTCTAGATTCTTTAAGGAGCTTAAATCAAGAAGCAAAAAGTTAATCTCATTAACAAGTGGGAAAAGGATATGAATACATTATTCTTAAAGGGGAACCTAAGTGTAGCCAACAAACATATGAAAGAATGCTCAACATGGCTAATTATTACAAAAGTGCAAATCAAAACCACAAAGAAATACCGTCTCACACTAGTCAAAATGGATATTATTAAAAAGTCAAAAAGCAACAGATACTGGCAAGGCAGTGGAGAAAAGGGAACGTTTTTGCATTGTTGGTGAAAATGTAAATTAGTTCAGCCACTGTAAAAGCAAATTGGAGATTTCTCAAATATCACAGAACTACCATTTGATGCATTGCTGGGTATATATTTGAAAGAAAATAATTCTCTCTACCAAAAAGACACATGCACTTGTATGTCAATCACAGCACTGTTCACAATAGCAAAAACATGGAATCACCCGTAGTGCCCATAAACAATAAATCAGATAAAGAAAATGTGGGACATAGACACTGTATTAGTCCATTCTCACATTGAAATAAAGAAATACCTGACACTGGGTAACTTATTAAGAAAAGTGGTTTAATTATCTCATAGTTCCGGGTGGCTAGGGAGACCTCAGGAAACTTACAATTATGGCAGAAGAGGAAGTAAATATGTCTTTCTTCACAAGGCAGCAAGAGAGGGAAGAGTAAATAGTGAATGGAGAATAGACCCTGATAAAATTCTCAGATCTTGTCGGATCATGAAAACAGGATGGGGAAAACTGCCCCCATGATCAAATCACCTCCCAAAGAGTCTATCCCTAGACATGTGGGGATTATGGGAATTACAATTCAATATGAGATTTTGGTGCAGACACAAAGCCTAACCATAATTCTACCTCTGACCCCTTCAAAACACAATCCATACATTCCCCAAAATCCCGTAAAGTCTTAACGCATTCCAGCATTAACTCAAAAGTGCAAGTCCAAACCATCTGAGACAAGGCAAGTCTCTTTTACCTATGAGTCTGTAAAAACAAAAGCACATTAGTTACTTCCAAGATGCAATGGGGGTATAGGCATTGGATAAATGCTCCCATTTCAAATGGGTGAAACTGGCCAAAACAAAGGGGCTGCCAACCAGCCCCATGCAAATTCAAAGTCCAATTAGGCAGTCATTAAGTTTTAAAGCTCCAAAATGATCTCATTTGACTCCATGTCTCACATCCAGGTCATGCTGATTCAAGAGGTGTGCTCCCGTTATTTTGGGTATCTCTGCCACTGTGGCTTTGCAGGGTACAGCACCAATTCCAGCTGCTTTCACAAGCTGGCATTAAGTGTCTGTGGCTTTTCCAGGTGCACGGTGCAAGCTGTCAGTGGATTTGCCATTCTGGGGTCTGGGGGATGTAGGAGTGAAATATTGGATACTCATGGATGTAAAGTGGACAATAGACCCTGGTGACTAATAGAAAGGGGAGGGGGGAGAGGAAGAAACTAACTGTTGGGTGGTTGGGTACTATGTGCACCCATCCTAGGAAGCCACTGAAGATGTGTTTCTAATAAAACTAGAGATATTTAAAAGATCTGAGAGATTTCTATCTATTCCTTTCTGACTGATTATCAGGCTTATCTGTATCTTAAACCTCAGCATTATGCAATATATCCATTCAACAAACCTGCATATAAACCTCCTGCCTCTAAAATAAAAGTCTAAATTCAAAAAATCATAGAAAATCAAAAACCACATGTTCTCACTTATGTGTGGTAGCTAAACAATTGATATATAGGCACATACAGAGAGGAAAAATAGACATTGGATACTCCAAAAAGTGGGAGGGTAGAAGTTGGCTGAAAGATGAAATATTACCTATCAAGTACAATGTATACTATTAGATGATGAGTACACTAAAAGCCCAGACTTCATTGCTATGTAATACACCCATGTAATACGACTGCATTTGTGTTCCCTAAATCTATCAAAATAAATGAACAAATAAATACATATATTGGAAAAAAAACAAATGACAATGAACACATCATATTTTCAATATGCAAGAACTCAAATTTATTACATCTCACATTCTCTTCCTACAAAGCCATTGAAGATGTGTTTCTAATAAAACTAGAGATGTTTAAAAAATCTAAGAGATTTCTACCTATTCCTTTCCAACTGATTATCAACCTCTGTTCATTAACTAATGCTTTCCTGCCAATCTTCAGGAGTTTGACACAGCAGTTAGAGACTTTATCAGTTCCTTATGTTTGCCTTACTTTGCTAGGCCTTTTTATTCCTTAGGTATTTGATGAAAGGTTTTCTTTCACCCTGAGTTCTTTGTCTGCAGTTACTAGTGCTGGGAAAGACCATGTCTCTTCCATGCCACATAATATTTGGAAAACATTTTTGCATAATAACTATTGCATTAAATGGGCTACAAATCCTGTTAAAATCAGTATAGGGTAGAATCTATACTGTGTATATAAAAGTAGGACAAAAGAAAATAAATATGAAAGTAATGTGGAACATTGAAGAGTTAAATAAAGACATGAGGGGAATGTCCATTACATCTCACTATCTAAACCATGTCTTTGTGCTTCACCAAGATGCAGACAATTAGGAATATTATTTAATGCTTTATAAACAAGATGATAGATCTGCCAAACTGATCTTAGCAATTTGAGCATTTAAGGTTAGATATTATCAGAGGAAAAAAACACTAACTTGCACATGACTGATAAGCACACATGTGGTCAAGAGTATTTCCTCTTGATTGCATAAGAAAGAATACCCCAAAATAGATAAGATTTACTAGGTTGTATCTACAATTAAGACGAATGGTCATATAGTTACAATCCTTGTCAGTCAAGATAGACCAGTTATGCTGATGTAACAAATAAACCCAAAACATGAATCTAGAGAAACTTAAGGTGTTTTTTATACTACAAGCCCAGTGAAGACTATTTAGAGGGGAAGATTCTGCCTTTTTAGTTCCTAAGCATGTTCATCCATTTTCACACTGTTATGAAGAATAACCCAAGACTGAATAATTTATAGAGAAAAGACTTTTAATTGACTCACAGTTCCACATGGCTGGGGAAGCCTAAGGAAATTTACAATTATCATGGAAGGGAAAGCAAACACATCCTTCTTCACATGATGGCAGGAGAAAGAAGTGCTGAGCAAAGGAGGAAAAGCCGCTTATAAAACCATCAGATCTCATGAGAACTCATTAACAGTCTTGAGATCAGCATGGGAGTAACTAGCTTTATGATTCAATTACTTCCCACTGGGTCCCTTCCAAAACATCTGGGGATTATGAAAACTACAATTCAAGATAAGATTTTGGTGGGGGCACAGTCAAACTATGTCTCTCAGGAACCCCAAAATACAAAGGTTTCATCAACAACTGGGTAATTTGCACATTCCTTTATAGCTTTCTGACTGAAATAATTTACGTCACTTCTACTCAATCTTTGTTGACCAAAGCAAGTTACATGACCATGTGTAACTTACAAAGGAGGAAAGAAGTGCATTCATATCACATGCCAGAAACAGTGGTGAAAGAAGGTATTTGTTAGAGCCCTCCTCATTGCCATACGTTGTATATAATTCTAAATATAATGTAAGATAAATAAATGTCTAGGCTACTAAGGAGAAAAAAAAATGCTACTTGGAAAATAAGTAAAGTAAAAATTTCCTAAAAAAAGAATGTATATTTTAAGAATTGTCAATGTCATATTGCCTTTCAGATATACAGGGAAAAAAAAGAACTATGATGTATGTCCTTAGACAGCTATAAAATATGTCCTTTGACCAAAATCTTCTCAAGGAAATATTTCCAGACACTGAAGCCTGAGTTTCAAAACAAATTTTGGAACAGAGATATTGTTGATAAAAATGGTTACTGACAGATAAATTTATTGAAGAGGTCAGTAAATAAGAACACTGCAAGTAATATCTGCAGCTAATTAGAATTATCCAAGAGTTGAAACAAACACATTAGAAAAACTATACAATACAAAAACACACAGCAAAGTTTTCACAGTTCTGATTAGATTACTAGGAGGGTAGAGGACTGAAAAGATAAAGATATAAAATATACTCTTCTCTTTCCCATTTATTAAATCCAAAATTATTGTGTAGGCTATTAGAGTTATATAAAGGATTAATAATATCTAGAGAAATTTTAAGATGAGCAACATGACATATATATTTATATATACATATATGTGTGTGTATAACATTAATGCTACAAACTGATTTAATTTATAAATTTAAAAAATTACGCTTAATTCAGTAAAAGATTAAACTGCTAAATAAAACCTATACTCAGTACCTATTATATAGTATCCCTAATCCCTAATGCTTAGCAAAATTATTGGTCACAAAAGGGGCATTTAGGTAGATACATACTTCTTATTTGTTGAGATAGATAAAAAGCAAGTTACAAAATGTAGAAAGCCAGAAACCAGACCAAAATAAAGTAATATATCTAAATTTTTTATACATAAAAGATGTTTAAAGCAAAACACAGTTGATCCTCTGTACTGTAGGTTCTACATTCTTGAATCCAATCATCCAAAGTTTTTTAAAAAAATTAGGAAACAATTTCACAAAGTTCCAAAAAGCAAAATTTGCATTTTCAGACACCAAGAACTATGTTAAATCCAAGCAAATAAGCAATTTTTAGGCATTGTATTAGGTATTATAAGTAATCCAGAGATGATTAAAGTATATAGAAAGATGCTCACAAGTTATATGCAAATACTACACACTATTTCATGTAAGAGACTTGAGCATTTGCAGATTTTAGTATTTGTTGGGCTCCTAGAACCAAACCCCCAAGGACACAAGGATACTGAATAATAACTAGTCAAAGTTAAGAACAAAACACCAAACTTATCTGCCTAATACTTATATTGCCACCATTGTTCTCCCACTTCCATGTTTAAATCAGTAAAATTTAAGGGAAATATCAAGTGAAAGAAGAAAGGAGATAGATAATAATGAAAGGTGCAGACAAACATGAAAAAGCTGAATCTGTCTATAATCAATAAATAGCCAGGCATTTCAATATTCAAAGCAAATTTTCATTACAAATCCTAAAAATAATGACAAAAACATAATTATAATGATATTTTTATTTAGTGTTACCATTATATGGCAGTTAAAATAGAAAAAAAGTAGCAATAAAAAGTCAGAAATAAATAAATTATAGGATTTGATTATATACATATATATATGTTTTCTCTTGTATTACTTTATTTTAGCTAAAGACTATAAGTCATTTAAGTGCTTTGTGCATAGCAGAGCTTTCTCAAACCCAATGATTTAGCTGGTAATAAGATCAGTGACCTTTCCTGTATAACAAAATTTCCAAAGCCAGAAGTCTTTCAAATATTATTTCAAAGCCCAAAGTGTATGTTCCTGCATACAGTTCCCTTTAAACAGTTAAAATATTGTTTAATCAACCTTCTACTCCTCTTCCTATTCAAGCATTAAAACCAAGTCTTATGTAATTATTCTTTCTGATTTTCACAATCTGTTTATTACATTATTTGGTTGTGATCTTGGATTGAATTTATTTCTTATGAGAGATCTTCTAAAAGCCTGAAGATATAGTATTTTATAGTTCCAAGAAGATTACATTTTCAGGATAAGTAGTTAGTTAGAGAGCCAAGAGGCATCAGTGTACTTGATGTCCCATTTTTTTAAATAGCATTATTGCTTTGTGATAGTGAATTTAATCTTGGTAAATTTGCTGTAGTTTACGTATGTAAGGTTCAAACTCCTCATATGTGAAAAAAAGACAATTAATGTACTGTAAATAAATGAATATAAACTAAGTTGTTGGGATTCATAATGAGAGATGAAATTAAGGACTTATTCAGCCTCTTAGCAGTGAAATGAGTTTAGTCAATTGAATAATTTTTCAGTAAAAGTTTTACAAAAGTCTAAATTAGAAAACAAGCTAAACCAGATTAGAAATCATGTGCAAAATGAAAATGCAAACTTATTTTTGGAAAGTAAACTACTGTTTGATTGATTGAAAACTTGAGCATAGAGGATTATGATTTTTAATTCTTTAAATGTTATGAGTTAAATGGTAATATGTTTTCATTTCAGTGAAAATCTATGATGAATAGAAATTTGTAGAGTCCAGCTATATTTTAATAACTGTAAACTCTAATTCCTCATTTTTTCCATGACAACGGAGGCCTGGAGAAGTTACCTCAGAGTCGTCACGAAGATGGAAACCCTTGGTTTTGGTATGCAAACTATTTTTTCCAAAGATCTACAGATCATTCCATCTCTTTTTATCTGACTCATTAATAATATTTTTGACTAACATATTTTAAAACTACCTTTGGTGATACTGAAACTCTATTTTATCAGAAACACTAAATGATAAGAAAGCAAAGCAGCCTTAATGCTAGTTTGGAGAAAGTGTCAGTGGTCTGGGGAGATCAAAACAGACACGTTGCCTCAGGCCAAAACCTAATCTACAAGAAAGCCCTAGCTCTCTTCAATTTTGTGAAGGCTGACAGAAGTGAGGAAACTGCAGCAGAAAAATTTGAAGCTAGCAGATGCGGATTCATGAGGTTTAAGGAAAAAAGCAATCTCCACAATGTAAGAGTACATGGTTAAGCAGCAAGTGCTGATATACAGGCTGCAGCAAGTTATCCAAAAGATCTAGTTAAGATCATTGATGAAGGTGTGTATGTTTAATGTCAGATTGTTAATGGAAATGACACAGCCTTAGATTGAAAGAATATGCCATCTAGGAGTTTCATAGCTGGAGAGGAGAAGTCAATGCCTAGCTTCAAAGCTTTAAAGGACAATCTGACTCTCATGTTAGGGGCTAATGCAACTGGTGGCTTTAAGATAAAGCTGATGCTCATTTTCCATTTTAAAAATCCTAAACCCCGTAATAATTATGCTAAATATATTCATTCTTTGCTCTATAAATGAAACAAAGCCTGAATGACAGCACATGTACTACGGCATGATTTACTGAATATTTTAAGCTTGCTGTTGAAACCTAGTGCTCAGGAAAAAGAAAGTCCTTTCAAAATATCACTGGTCAAAATATCACTGACCATTGACAATGCGCCTGGTCACCAAAGAGCTCTAATAGAGATGTACAAGGAGATAAATGCCGTTTTAATGCCTGATAACACAGTATCTATTTTGTAGCCCATGATTCAGGAGTCATGTCAACTTTTAAGTCTTACTACTTAAGAAATGAATTTTTTAGGTTATAGATACCATAGATAGTGATTCCACTGATGATTCTATGGGAAAAGCAAACTGAAAACTACTGAAAGGATTCACCATTACAGATGTCCTTAAGAACGTTCATGACATATAGGAGGAGGTAAAAATATCAACATTAACAGGAATTTGAAATAAGTTGATTTAAACCCTCCTGGATGACTTTCAGGAGTTCAAGACTTCAGTGGAGAATGTAAATACAGGTATAGTGGATAGCAAGAGAACTAGAATTAAAAGTGGAGCCTGAATTATATGACTGAATTGCTGCAATCTCATGATCAAACTTTAATGGATGAAGAGTTGCTTCCCATCAATAAGTAAAATAAGTGGTTTATTGACATTAACTCTTCTCCTTGTAAATATATTGTGAACATTTTTGAAATGACAATAAAAATTTAGAATATTACATAAACTTTGTTGACAAAGCAGCAGCAGGATTTGAGAGGATATACTCCAATATTCAAAGAGTTATGTGGGTAAAACACTGTCAAATAGCATGTCATGCTACAGAGCAATCTCTCATAAAAAGAAAAGATAGCAAGGGGAGAGATGCCAGATGTAGGTGATGGGGAGGAAGGCAGCAAATCACACTGCCACGTGTGTACCTATGCAACAATCATGCATGTTCTTCACATGTACCCCAAAACCTAAAATGCAATAAAATAAATAAATGGAAAAATAATTTTTTTAAAAAAGGAACTGGGTTTTCCTGTAGAACCTCCAGAAAGGCACACAGTCTGCTGATACCATGATTTCAGTTCAATAAGACCCATACTGGACTTCTGGTCCACAGAATGCTAAGAAAATACATTTATGTTGTTTTAAGCCACTAAATTCGCTATTTTTTTTATGGCAAACAAACAAGCAAAAACCACACACACGCGCGCGCGCACACACACACACACACACACACACACACGAAAACCAAAAAAAAAAAGAAAAGTCAATTGTTGTGGCAAACATCATTATTGTCTTATTTTAAGAAATTGCCACAGCCACCCAAACTTTCAACAACTGCCACCCTGATCAATCTGCAGCCATCAAGGTTGAGGAAAGACATTCTACCAGCTAAAATCATGATTGGCTGAAGGCTCAGATACTCATTTTTTATCAATAAAGTATTTTTAACCAAGGTGTATACATTGTTTTTTAGACATGTGCTATTTCATATTGAATAGACTATATACTCTCTTATAAATATAACTTTTATATACATTGGAAACAAACAAAAAAACATGCATCTGACTCACTTTATTGCAACATGTGTTTTTTGTGATGGTCTGGAACCAAACCTGCAGTATCTTCAAGGTATGCCTGTAACACACAAAAATGCTCTGTGATGAAGAAAGCTGCAGGTGTCCTCTGATGAATGTGTGGTGTGCCTAGGCTCTATGCTTGATGAGCATGCCCTAGGAAAAGTTGTTATTACAAGAACTAATAAGGAGTTAGAAGTGACATGATTATGTACTGGTATTTGCGTGTATGTAGGATTATTTATGATTAGGATAATTGAAATGAATAACAAATTTTCCTTCAGTGTTGGTAGTTTTTTGTCTTGTATTATGTGAGTTTGGGACAAGATCTGATCAGGTGTGCCTTATGCTGTGAGAGAACTACAAGGCAGTCAAAGACACATGTTTGCCTCATCAGATGAAGGACTTAATTGTTGTATAGTGGTTTTATTGCTCTGAAGATAACATGAGGGCTGGAGGACAAACAATTTTCAGTGGTCGATTGACCATCTTTAAGGAACATCAGTCACTTAAATTCCTAGAATTTGGTTGTGTCTTTTATTTTTTCTTTTGTGTTTTAGGTACAGAGTAGGGAAGAACATAAGGTTTCTTTGACTGAGTTTATTTCTTCTCTCAATTAACTGTGTCAGGCAAATAAAATACAAAGGTGAGACACACAAAGAGTGGCTCACATAGACAGAAACAGACAAATGAACACAGAGAAAAAACGTCCTGTAGAGATACAGAGGACCAAAGAGTAAACACATACTGAGATACAAAGAGATACAGACTCACAAACACAAGCACATAAAGACAGGTAAAGACACAACCATAGTGAGAAATACACAGATATAATACTACACGTCCAGATAGAGACACAGAGACAACAAAGTGTCACACAGAGATACAAAGATATGCAGAGGGAAATGAAAGACAAAGACATAAAAAAAGACCAAAGGAGACTCACAGAGGCACATCCACATGGAGACATACACAAAGGCACACAGAAAGACTCATTAAGAGATGGAGATATGCACAGAAAAACACACAAAGGGCAGAGGCAACACAAATATTGAATCACGCATAAGAGATACTTCAGCAAGAGACACAAAAACAGAATCACCTACATTTGTAGGAATTGTCTTTATCACAGGCACTGATATCTGAATTGGCATTGTTATGAACAGTCCATAACACTGTGCATTTTAAGACTTCACTCATGCCTGCCTTATCAGAATCATCAGGGCTGAAACTAAAAAAGTGTTGTTTTTAAAAGCTGCATAGACATTTCTGTTATGTACCCTTAGCTGGAAATATCTCTTACGTTGCAAGGAAAATGGATGTGCTGCAGTCAAGAATAGGCCAAGGCAGACACCCAGTCCTACATGACTCAGCGAGTTTGCAAGCTTGGGAGTTTGGACCACAGGCACACAACTTCACTCATTATGTAACTACGCCATGTGAAGCACTTTAGGTATTCACCCATGTGAGCTCCTGCTTGGCTCAGAGCCACGATTGTCTGTAAAAGAATAATTACCCTGCTAACACTGTACATATGGTTTAGGCACACAGCTTATGCCCAGGCTCGCTCGCACCCAGAGAATAAAGCCATGTTGAAACTGTCTACTACTACTCAACTGTTTTTCCAGCTACCCACCACTTACCCAGCAACTCCCCTCAGACCTGTTAGAATCTGGCATATATTAAGCCTTCAACACTCCTAAAGCAGTGGGCATGCCAACTTTTCCCTTACATCTGAAATGTTACACTGGAACATTATGCTTTTTCAACAATTACATTTGTTACTTTTGCCAATTTTTTAGGACTTTTTTGCCAAATTAATTTGTAAGATTTAATTATTTTCTACTTACACTTTCAAATTTTATATATTTTAGCTTTCTAATATTTTAGAGTCCCTGGTTTTAACCTTGTCTACTATTATTATTTTTGTTCGCATTCGTTTAAAATATTATTGCATTTTATTTATCTTAATTCTTAGGTTAGATGTTTTTATTTTCAGGAGTTAATTATTAAATTCTTAGGATGTATTTCATGAAAGGCAACGGCAAAGTCAAATAAAACTGGCTTAACCAATAAGAACATTAGGAACTCTTGCATACGCAAGTCCATAGGTCAGATGAGCTTTAGGGTTTACTTAATCCAATGACTCTGTCTTTATTTTCCCTATGATTCTTGGGGAGGAGAGAGAGCAGATGACATCTCTAGGTACTAGCTTCATCTACAAGCTCGTAATCAGAAGGCTATGGTTGTCATAGTATGTTAACCAATGGCCAGCAGGAGACAGCTCTCCAAAGATTTTCCCTTAAGAATAAGTTTCTCAGAATCCTTTTTTTAAAAATTCTCCCTACATTTCAATGATCCAAATCTGGTTTTGTGTCCTTTCCAGAACCAATCGCTGTTGACAAACAGTTTCCAATTCTGCTTAACATACACTAGGATTCCTAAACCAATCACTGACTGGGAGATGTGATTTTCCTACTTGACTTAAACTAATTAGATCTAGGACCAACATCCCAAATCATATGATTGCTACAAATCAGGAGGGTAGATACCAGAAGGAAAATTAGGATGTTAGCAGGGAAAAGAAAATGGTAAAACAGCTGCTGGTTATGCAACCAGTAATATCCATCATCATCATCATCATCATCATCATCATTCATCATTCATCATCATCATCACCACTATCATCTTTACCTTCATTTTCTACAGGTCTTAACACAAACAAAAATCACAGTTGTAAAATGCTTCACATTTAATTTTTTTTAAATAAAATGACAGTTATATTCTGGGTTTATTTTTTAACTAAGAAATTAGGAGATATAGTAAACCATTTTCTCCTCTGTGAAATATGCTCTGATTCTTAGCCTGCAGGCAAAATTAATGATTCTTCTAGAATACTTCATGTTTTTGGCATAGTGCTTATTGATTTATATTAGAGTATAAAGGACCACGGTGCCTTAAAGGCAGAGCAATATAGCACTTGTGGAGTTTTCTTCAAAAGCATCATTATCTTGTTTTAATATTTTAGATTCCCTGGTTTTAACCAGGGAATGGGGCACTCATTATTGGAATGAGACACTCATTGTTGAATAGGGCACTCATTGTTGAAGCCCCTATACCTATTATAATGCCTGAAATACATTAGGTACACAAGCGACATTTACCAAATTGATTTAAATGTCAGGCAGTTGGAATGCTTATGGAGCACATTCACTGAAATAAAATATATTGCAAAGGATAATTCCAGATCATGATGATTTTGAAGAAAACTCCACAAGCGCTATACTGCTCTGCCTTAAACTACTTTGGAAAAATTTACTCTCTAGATTTTAACAATTTATAATAAAAGCCTACCAAAAAATCATAAATTGAGGAATAGCTTTAAATTATAAGAATAATATGCTGTGACAGGAATATGTTGCTATAGCCATTATACATCCTGAGCTAATAAACTATGATTTTAGATTCTCACATAATGTCTCAGATGCATTTTTAAAACTTTTTATTAAAACACCTCTCAAAACGTCAGTGAGACATAGAAGATGGCTCTAAGAATCTGCTTATCAACTTATGAGCAGAAGTTGAAGAAATTATTTTGAAAAACAGATACATTTATAATTATTTTATATATACATATATGTATATATTAGCATACAGTATTTTAGTAAAGCAAAATAGTTAGAAAATACTAAGTTATGTATAAACAAAGACTGAGAATTATCTCCTACTTCTCACAATTATAGAATTAGAGTTTAAAACTTCATAAAATCACTCTTAAACTGATTTTTTGAAGGAGAAAAACTTAAAGACAACCTCAAGTAGAATTATAATAAAATATGACCCTTTTGGGATAGATGCCGTGGACTGGCCACTCGATTTCTATTCCAACTTTCTTCCATGGTAATTTTCTATATTCCAGAGAGGAAAACAATGCATTTTCCAGATTCCTTCACAACTGGAGTTTTGGGTAAAAATTCTCACCAACCAAATAAAAGCACAGAAACTTTAGAAAGCAGAAGTGAATTAAAGATTATATCTGGCCCATATTTCAGTTTCAGCTGTTGGCAATCAAGGTTGTGAAGACACGGGTTTCCTGCATCAGCAGTCCAGTGTCCATTCCTCAGTTTCTCAGACAATTGTGATGGTGATAGCAGCAGCAGCAGCTGTAGGTTCAGTGATAATTCCTGATTTCCACTCCTATAACTTGTATATCAGCTCAAATACTACATTCTTAAGTTCAATATTTCCAAAGTGACTTAAGAGATAATAGCGCCTTTGATGGGTCAATTATTCCATGTTCAAGAAATAATTCCTGGAGGCCCAGGAGAATTTGTATATTTAGATATCCTAACAATTTTGTATGAAATATCTTCCTGCTTTCTATTTACTATATAGATGCTGATGGGATATGCCTATCAAAACAAGAAATTTAGAGCAGAAAATTATGGAAAGCAGAAAAAAAAAAGCATGTACAAAATTAGAAAACATTAAATAATACAAATAAGATCAAACATAAGAGTTATGGTAATAAATAAAACATCTAAGTTATTTCCTCATTTTTAAATGAAATACATTACTACAATGTGTACAGTTAATGTGTAAATGTTGATGATTAAAAGAAACTAATCTATAGCTGTGAAACAAAAATGGTAAACGTAAAATAATTAGAAAAATATATTTGATTGATTAAAAAGATAAAGATTACTTTCTTTCTTGCAGTGCTTCATTGTTTATATCACAGAAAATAAAATTCAATTTTAAAAATATTAACTAGAAAAAATTATATCCTTTATGAAAATGAGTCATAAACATTTGTGTCCCAAATAACATTGATTTTAAAATCATGTTTTATGAAAAGTCAAATCTTTAAAACTCAGCAACAACTCAATACCATGCTGAAGTCAGACATCAAGAAACAAAGTTTCAAAATGAAGAGTTTGTTTCTTCCCTAATCTCCTTTCCTGCTTAATACATGTCCCTAGTCATTGATTCAACTTTGTTAAATCAGTTATTCTAACATGATATAAAGTGAATTTCTAACATTGAAAAAAACATGTCATTTCATGAAATGGATGAAAGTACTATTGAAAATTCTGTCAAAATCTAACCAAAGACAACGTCTTAAGAGATTCTGCTAGAAAGAGACCAATTCCAACAGTCATATAATATGACAGATGCTACAAAAGAGGATGATTTGAAAATTGAAGGACTAAAGGAGGCCCTTGGGAAAATTGGCAAAGCCCTTAAATATTATCTCTTTTTCTGATATTACTGCCAATGTCAATGCCCAGGGAAGGCTGTTACATTGTGCTATTGCCAAAAAATTAAGTCTATCTCAAAATCAATATGCTTTTATCCTTTCTTTTTTCACTTTTTGTAATATAGTTCCCTCATGTGCAAAGAGTCTATGGCCTTTTGTAAGACAGCCTATGATGAACAGATTTCATTTTTAAAAAAATCAAATTGCTTTATAATCTGCAACTTTTTTTTTCTATATAGGTGTTAATCAAAATATTGGTTCTCAATACCCTATGAAATTTTTATTCTGATTTCAAGTGGTTGCAGTTTTAGTAGTCTTTTCCTAGTATCAGTTAACTAGGTAATTGTGACTTTTTATCTGGTGAAGTAAAATCTGTTAAATATACAAATAAAAAATGACAGAAACACAGATGTAACTGTATACCTGAACAGGTATATAAAGTACTATAATAACATAATTTATAAATGTGAAAAATATATATTATCAAAAACTTTGTTTTGTTTTGAGTTTTAGAAAATAAACTTTAGAAATCACATTATTAAGGAATAAATTGCAATAAAAATGCTTGACGGAATTTTCGAACTTAATTTTCTAAGTTTAATTAAGACTTCATATACTTTAAATAACAGGTATCTTTAAGAAAAATTTAGTTTATTATTGAATCTTTTAACAACTGATATAATTTTTAAAACTATATGGATATTCACATTGTTTAATAATTCATTTAGTTGTCTGAACATTTTAAAGCATCTGAAAAAGGAAAAGCAAAGATTTTTCAATGCAGACAATACTATTTAAATATTAGATTAGAATAATATTGTCTTGAAATAAGAGAAGCTAAATAAATGACATCTTCTGTATGATCAAGACAAGAAATAACATTATTTTGAAACATCTCTTATTTTTAACTAAATAGCACTATTTGGCTTAGAAGCCCCTTATAATTGCTAAAGTTTAAAAAATTATTATATTTTTCCATGAGTTTGTTATACATCTGTCTTTATTATATTTACAAGAAGCAGAAATGATATCTTCAAGCTTCCACAACATAACTTCAACACATTTCAAACACCAGAAAAAGCAGACGCTTCATTCTATAACTTCAGTGCTATAAATAAAGGTAAATAACACACTTTACAAACTAAATTGAGAGAACTGCTGTCAGCACAATACAAATTAGGAAGCTCCAGGTTATGGTTCTTTCAGGAAAACATAAAAACAGTATGGTACTGACATGAAGACAGAAAAAAGAACCAACAGAATAAAGTGGAGCTCAGAAAGAAACGCTTGCATATATTGCAAAATGATTTTTGCCAAGGATTCTGTTTTTTTTTTTTTTTTTTTAAGTAAAGATGGGGTTTCCCCATATTGGTAAGGCTGGTCTTGAACTCCCAACCTCAGGTGATCTGCCCACCGTGGCCTCCAAAGTGCTTGGATTACAGGTGTGAGCCACCAGGCCCGGCCAACAAGGATTCTAAGACCATTCAGTGGGGAAAACAGAGTCTTTTCAACAAATGCTATTGGGGAAACTGGGTATCTGCATGCAAACATACTGTTGAACCCTTATACTATTAAAAAAAAACTCAAAATGGATCAAATTAACTCAAAATGAATCAAAGGTCTAAACACCAATAACTAAAACTATAAAACTCTTAGAAGAACACAAAAGAGAAAAACAACTCAGTGGATTTAGCAATGATTTCTTGGATCTGAAACCAAAAGTACAGGCAACAAAAGAAAAATAGGTAAGTTGGACTTCAACAAATGTAAAACTTTGTGTATCAAAAACATTATTGACAGAATAAAGAGGCAACCCACAGAATAAGAGAAAATATTGGCAAATCATATACCAATAAGAAATTTATGTCTAGAATATATAAAGAACTTCTACAACTAGACAGCAACAAAAAACAAACGCTTGATTAAAAACAGGAGAAAAGACTTGGATAGCCATTTTTCCAAAGAAGATATCCAAATTTTTATCTTCAGACAATATATGCAAATGGCCAAAAAGCACAAAAAACAATGTTTAGCACTACTAAGTTTAGGGAAATTTAAATAAAAACCACAACGAAATACCATTTTACATCCATTAGGATGTCTATTACAAAAAACAAAACAAAACAAAACAAAACAAAAAACACACACAGAAGATAACAATTTTTGATGAGGGTATAAAGAAATCAGAATCTTTATAGATTTATGGTAAGAATATAAAATATTACAGCTACCATAGAGGATGTTATGGAAATTCTTCAAAAAAGTTAAACATAGAATTATCATATGATCCAGTAAACCATTTCTGGTTATATATTTGAAAGAATTGAAAGAAGGGTCTTGAATAGATTATTATATATCTCTGATAATGGGAACATTACTCACAATAGCCAAAAGAAACAAGCAATCCAAGTGTCCATCAACAGATAAATGGATTAAAAAAAGGAGTATAAACACAAAATGGAATATTATTCAACCTTTAAGAAGAGAAAGATTCTGACGCATGCTACCATGTGCATGAGCTTTGAAGGTATTATGCTAAATGAAATAAATAAATCATGTAAAGACAAATATATGATTTCATTTTTATGAGGTACCAAGAATATTTAAATTTATAGAATCAGAAAGTAGAGTGATGTGGTGGCCAGGGATTTTGGAGTGGAGATAATGGGGAGTTAATGTTTAATAGGTACAGAGTTTCAGATGAGAAAAATAAAAGTATTCTGGAGATGGATGATAATCATGGTTGCACAATAATGTGAATGTACTTAATACCACAAAACTGTACCCTTAAAATGGTTTAAAAGGTAAACTTTATGCTATACATATTTTACCAAAATAAAAAATTATTTAGAAATGTAAAAAGGATGCTGGGCAAGGTGGCTCATACCTGTAATTCTAGGTCTTAAGGACGCAGAGATTGAAGGATAGCTTGAGCCCAGGAGTTCGAGACCTGCCATGGCAATATAGCAAGACTCCATTCTCCACAAAAAGAAAAAAAAAAAAGAGAGAGAAATGGAAAAAGGAAAACAGAAAAAGTTCTTAACTCTTAAATAAGAAATTAAAGAATTTTTAAAAAGTAGTCAGAAAATGAAGGCAATGGGGAAAAAAATCTGTGGGATGCAGCCAAAAAGAAAATTTTAGAGTTCTAAATGCCTTTGAATTAAACAAAGAAATAATAAAATTATAGTAACTACATATTTACCTTAAAATTATAAAATGTGTATGTAACTCTTAACAAAACAGAATAAATAATAAAATTACAAACTAAATTAATAATAACAGACTATTTGTAGAATTAATGAACAGATCCTAGCCATTTCTCTGAAAAGGCCCATAAGATAAATCTTTGGCAAAGCAATTAGAATAATTTAAAAAAATAGAGAAAGTTATATTACATATTTCCTCATGAATTAAACCTGAGAATATATATCAATGTGGACGAAAAATGTTGAACATTTCACAAAATGTTTCACAATATTATAAACATTATGTTGTATATAATACACATAAAATTTTACAATATTATATACAACTTTGAGATAGGAAATATAAAAATATTTGTCAATAAGCATCATTGAATATACAGCATTCTTAAGGAATATTCTTTTTTAAACCCTGAAAAATGCTGAGTTTTTTCACCTATTTTTCCCACTGTTTTATATCTACTATTATAAATTGCTCCATGAATATCAAATGTTCTTTTTCTCTAAATTGAATAGGATTTGACTCTAAGCCCTCTAATCAATTCGAAAGGTAGGAAGAGTGGGGTGGACAGTTAAGTTTTTTTTTCCTACTAAGTTTCAACCAACAGGATCTTAACTTCCCACTCCAGCTTGGCAGAACTTAAGTCAGGTTTCCCTGACTATGGCGCCCCAACCTCCTTTTTCTTAGAGAATTTTATATAGAAAATATTACAAATACTTTATTTGCTCCTTTGAGATATAAGTTTTCTCACAGCTTCTTGCCAATATTACAAAACAGAAACACTTATCTCAAGGACCTGAAACGCAGCCTCTTAAAATGTAATCACTAAGGGAAATAAGGACTCCTATCTTCCAGTCACTATAAGAGGGTAAGAACCTAAATTCCATAAGCACCAATTAGCAAATGCAGATGGCCTAATCACATGAGATAAACTTCCTTCCTGACATTCTCCCCTATTGGAATAGTCTTGAATAAAGTCTTTATTTAACTCTGTCCTCCAAATTTTTCTTTGATGGTCTACAGCAGGAAACAAGTTCCATGACACAACAACATAATAAAAACTGGAAAACACTACTTAACATTGTAACTTACCATGCTATAACTTGCATTTTGTTTCATTTAACTTTTTTAAAAGAGAATTTGAGACAATATATGTAAATAATTTTATTAAAAATAAATATTGGGATTGTTGATTTTCAGATATAGATATGTTCTTCTAGATTCTTAGCGTAAAAGCACAGATTATTTAAAACTAAGAAAAAAAAAGAGAAAGGAATGAAGAAAAAAGAATTAAAACCCCAATATCTGATTACAGAAAACTTATCTGGCATCTGTAGGTCAAGAGTATTTAGAAGTAGAAGAAACTTTCATTGAATGTGGGAGACTTGAGCAAGAATGTTTATACATAAAATGTAAACACTATTTTAAGAAGAATTTTATTAGTGTAGGACTCATTAATTCTTATAATACCAAATTGGATAAAACATTTTATAACAACATATAACTATTTCTCCTGTATTAAGTAGTGATATAACAAAACAGCAAAAAAAGAATTCTCATTCTCTTCATTAAAATGAAAATTGCATTGAATCTAAATCAGAAAGGTTTTGCATAAATTTATAAATCAGATATTTGGGCATGTAAGGAAGAGTCTAAATATTTTAATATGCATTGTGTCCACCAACTCCTGGGCTCTTCCTGTTTATATTAAACATTATTTTTAACATGAAAATTGATTGAAAAATGTAATCCAAACTAGTGAATATATTAGCATATTGTAAAATAAATGCCCTAGTTTGAACACAGTTCTGTAATCTACGTCTAGATAAAATATAGCATCTAAATGTTAAAAATATTTTTGAAATTTAAAGAAATGAGAGCAAAATGGCATAGTAGAAGGGAGTTGGCTTCACTCCTCCACCTACAGAAAACAAAAACAAATAAATAGTACTGAGATTATCACTAGCAATATTCCAGAACTCAAATATGAGAATGAGTTCTTGGAACCACAGAAAGGTTAAAAAAAAAAATTCATGCAGACTGTAAGAGAATCAACCTTTTGATCTACAACAGCCTTTTTCCAATCTGCTAGGTCCCAAGAGTGCAGAAAAATTTTCCCTACTTACAGTTACCATAAAAAAAAAATTGAGATAGAGATGGACAACCAGCATACCCATCATGTTGACTTCCCTGGAAAAAGGCCTGTCCCTGCCTCAACTGACAGAAAGCCTTGCAAGTGCCTAAAGGGATAAAAATTCCTGATGACAACCCAACACAAAGGGGAGGTGAAACTACCAGCTCCAAACTGGAAAAGCCTGCTCTATATCTCAGCCAAAGAAACCACCAAATCAGAGTGGTTGTTCAGTAGCACTATACTATAGCCACTGTGCTCCACAAGTCCGCTGAACACAAACCCCTAATCAGCCATTTCACACTGCTTGGATATTCCTTTGGGAGACTCCCCAATTAAGGTTGAATAGCACTTTGGAAATTTGCTGGAGTAGAGGCAAACCTGAACTTAAAGTGCCATCTAGTGCTGAAAAGGAGGCAGTGACTTAGCAAAAAATAATTGTGAGGCTTCAGTGGTACCTTGCAAAGAAATCTCTAAGCAAACGTAACTAATAAAAAGAAAAGCAAGATATAGAACACTAGAATAAATAACTTATCCCTACATGTCAAGGCATAGACATATGTCCACAATAAACAATAGCAAACAGAGAACTGTGATCTCAGAGCAGACAAAGCAAGAAACAAGTGAGAGATTATAATGAATTGGTGAAGGGCAAGCTCTCTAGTAAAGAATACAAAGTAGAAACTTAAAGAAAACTCACTGGTCTCTAAAATAACACAGAAAAGCAACTTAGAAATCTATCAGGAAAATTTAACAAAGAAATTTAAATAAAATGTTCAAAAAATCCTGGAAATAAGAAATATATTTACTATACTGAAAATTTTCTTAGAAGATCTCAAAAGCAGACTAGATCAAGCAAACAATCAGTAAACTCAATGAGTAGCTATTGCAAAATACACAGTCAGAGAGGAAAAAAATGAAAAGGAATGAGGAATGCCTACGAGATAAAGACAGTTACCTTAAAAGAGCAAATCTAAGAATTATTGTTGTTCAAGTGGAATTGAAGCAAGAGAAAAGGGGAGAAATCCTGTTTAAAGAAACAACAACAGAAAACTTCTTGAAATTTAAGAAAGGTATAAACCATAGGAAGGCCATAGATCACCAAATAGATTAAACCCAAATAAGACTAATCTAACGCATATAATAACCAAACTCTCAAAAATCAAGAACAAAGAGAGAATCTTAAAAGCAGCAAGAGGAAAGAAGTAAATAACATATAAAGGACATCCAATTCATCTGATAACAGACCTCTCAACAACAACCATAAAGGCCAGAGGGGAGTGGGATGAAGTGTTCAAAGTGTTGGAAGCAAAATGAGATGCTGCCAACTGAGAATTTTGGACCCTACAAAATTACCCTTCAAAGATGGAAGAGAAATAAAGTCTTTTTCAGAAAAAAAAAAGCTTAGAGAATTCATCACCCCCAGACTCATATTACAAGAAATGCTAAAGGGAATTCTTCAGTCTCAAAGACAAAAACACTCATCTGCAAAAAGATCTGAGGTATTAAACCTACTAGTAAAAGTAAGTATGCAAAGAAATTCAAAATAGGCTGAAACTGTAATTATGATATGCAATCCACTCATTAGTATAAGGACTAAAAGATAAGTAGATTTTATAAAATGACTACATCAACCTGTTAAGAGATAGAAAATTTAAAAATATAAAAAATGAGAAAGCAAAATGTCAAAATATAGGTGAGATTAAATCAAAATATAAAGGTTTTTTTTTAGCTTTTCTTTGTTTCATTCTACTATTTTTACTGTGATAAGAGATAAGTTTTTGATATAATTTGACTGTGTCCTCACCCAAATCTCATCTTGAATTATAGCTCCCATAATCCCCATGTGCCATTGGAGGGACACACCGGGAGGTAATTGATTCATGGGAGTGGGTTTTTCCTGTGCTATTCCTCATGATAGAGAATAAGACTCATGAGATCTCATGGTTTCATAAAGGGCATTTCCCCTGTACACTCTCTTACCTATCTCCATGTAAGATGTGCCTTTGCTCCTCCTTTACCTTCCACCATAATTGTGAGGTTTCCCTAGCCATGTGCAACTATGAGTCCACTAAATCTCCTTTTCTTTATAAATTACCCAGTCTTGGGTATGTCTTTATTAGCAGCATGAGAACATACTAATACAGTACATTGGTACTGGGTAGTGCAGTGCTGCTGTTAAGATATGCAAATATATGAAAGCAGATTTGGAACTTGGTAACAGGCAGAGGATAAGAGTTTGGAGGGCTCAGAAGTAGAGACTTAGAGAGCTTGGAAGAGAGGATGATGAGGGAAACTTTAGAATTTCCTAGAGACTTCTTGAATGGCTTCGACCAAAATGCTGATAGTGATACAGACAATAAAGTCCAGGCTGAGGTGATCTCAGATGCACATGAGGAACTTGTTGGGAACTGGAATAAAGGTCATTCTTGCTATGCAAGAAGACTAGTGGCATTTAGCACCTTCCCTAGAGATCTGTGGAACTTTGAACCTGAGAGAGATGATTTAGTGTATCTGGCAAAGAGATTTCTAAGTGCCAAAGTGTTCAAGAGGAAGTAGAGCATAAAAGTTTGGAAAAGTTGCATTCTGATGATGTGATAGAAAAGAAGACTCCATCTTCTAGGGAAAAATTCAAGCCAGCTGCAGAAATTTGCATAAGTAATGAGGAACCAAATGTTAATCATCAAGACTATGGGGAAAATGTCTCCAGGGCATGTCAGATACCTTCATGGCAACCCCACACATTACAGGTCCAGAGGCCTAGAAGGGACAAATGGTATCCTGGGCTCAGTTCAGGGCCCTCTGCTGTAGCAGCCTTGGGACTTGATAAGCTGTGTCCCAGCCACTTCAGCTGTGGCTAAAAGAGGCCAACCTATAGCTCAGGCCATTGCTTCAGAGGGTGCAAGCCCCAAGTGTTGGTGCTTTACACATTGTATTGGGTCTATGGGTACACAGAAGTCAAAAATTGAGGTTTGGGAACCTCCACTTTGATTTTAGAGGATGTATGGAAATGTCTGGATGTCCATGCAGAGGGGTGCTGCAATGGCAAAGCCCTCATGAAGAACCTCTGCTAGGGCAGTGCAGAAGGAAACTGGTGTGGGAGCCCACACACAGAGTCCCCACTAGGGCATTGCCTAGTGGAGCTGTGAGAAGAGGACTACCATCTTCCAGACCCCAGAATGGAGATCCACTGACAGCTTGCACTATGCACCTGAAAGAGCCACAGACAATAAATGTTAGCCGTTGAAAACACCCAGGAAGGGGGCTGTACCCTGCAAAGCCACAGGGGAAGTGCTGCCCAAGACCATGGGAGCCTACTTCTGCATCAGCGTGATCTGGATGTGAAACATGGAGTCAAAGGAGATCATTTTGGAGCTTTAAGGTTTAAGGACTTCCCTGCTGGGTTTTAGGTTTGCATGGGGCCTGTGGACCCTTTGTTTTTGCCAGTTTTTCCCATTTGGAATGGGTGTATTTATCCAATGCTTGTACCCCCATTGTATCTAGGAAGTAACTAACTTGGCTTTTGATTTTACAGGCTTACAGGTGGAAGGGACTTGCCTTGTGTTACATCAGACTTTGGATTTGGGCTTTTGAATTAATGTTGGAATGAGTTAAGGCTTTGGGGGACTGTTAGAAGGACATAATTGTGTTTCAAATTGTGATGGTGAAAGATTTAGGAGGGGCCAGGGGTGGAATAATAGAGTTAGGCTTTGTGTCCCCACCAAATTTTCATCTTGAATTGTAGCTCCCATAATCCCCATGTGTCATGGAAGGGACCTAGTGGGAGGTAATTGAATCACTGTAGCAGGTTTTCCCCATGCTGTTCTCATGATAGTGAATAAGTCTCATGAATAAAGTCTCATGTCCTTTTATAAAGGACAGTTCACCTGTATATGCTCTCTTGCCTGCTGCCATTTAAGACATGGCTTTGCTCCTCCTTTGCCTTCCACCATAATAGTGAGGCCTCCCCAGCTATGTGGAACCGAGTCCATTAAACCTCTTTTCCTTTATAAATTACCCAGTCTTAGGTATGTCTTTATTAGCAGCATGAGAAAGGACTAATACAGTTGTCACCAGTTTTAAAAAATTTGTTATATCTATAGCATAGTTTTATAAGCCTTATGATAACCATAAAACAAGAACTTATAATAAATATACTTAAAAAAGCAATGAATTAAAACATACTTCCAGAGAAAACCATTTAATCACAAAGGCACAAATGAAGAAAGAGGAGTTACTAAACAACCAGAAAGCAAGTAACAAATGACCATAGTAATTCTGTACTTATCAATAATAATATCAAATGTAAATGAACTCAGTTCTCCAAGTAAAACACAGAGAATGGCTAAATGGATAAAGAAACAAGACCCAACTACATGCTGCCTCACCTATAAAGACACATAGACTGAAAGTGAAGGGGTGGAGACATCTATTTAATGCAACCTAAAGACAGAAGAGAACAGGAGTAGCTCTATTTATATCAGTTAAATAGACTACAAACCTAAGATTGTAAAAATACACAAAGTCACTATATAATGATAAATGACTCAATTCAGCAAGAGGATATAGCAATAATAAATATCTCTGCACTCAACTCCAGAGTTCTCAAATATATAAAGCAAATATTAACAAATCTAAAGGGAGTGATAGACTGCAATATAATAATTAGACACTTCAAAGCCCTACTCTCACTGATGAACAGATATCCAGACAGAAATCTCTAAGAAATATCAACTACATGTTAGATAATGTTAGGCCTGACATTTACAGAGCATTTTATCCAACTATAGAAGAATACACAGTTTTCTTATCGTCACATGAACATTCTTGAAAATAAAATTATTTAAAGCCACAAAACGAATTTTGACACTTGTGTTGAATACAGTAAGTTCCAAATTTCTCTTCAAAGAATCAGCATGCCAGTATATTCAGTTTCTGTGTTCTTTGTTCTCCACTTTAAAGTTTAACCTCCTCATTCTCTTCATCTCCTTGCCCCTAGTTTCAGTAAACAACTTTCCTGCCAGCTCTAATCAGTAGTTCACATCTGTTCCCCTGGTGACCTGCTCTGACCTAAGTCACCCCTGGTCACCTGCTCCATCCTGAGTCACCCCTCTTCACCTGCTCTGACCTGGGTCACCTTTAGTCACCTGTTCTATAACCATCCTTCCTGCTGAAACTGTTCATCTGCTGAAACAGGCTTTTATTTCTACATCACTTATGATGCTTAGTTTTGCTGGATATGAAATTCTGGGTTGAAAGTTCTTTTCTTTAAGGATGTTGAATATTGGGCCCCACTCTCTTCTGGCTTGTAGGGTTTCTGCCGAGAGATCTGTTGTGAATCCGATGTGCTTTCCTTTGTGGGTGACCCGACCTTTCTCTCTGGCTGCCCTTAGCATTTTTTCCTTCATTTCAACCCTGGTGAATGTGACGATTATGTGCCTTGGGGCTGCTCTTCTAGAGAAGTATCATTGTGCTGTTCTCTGTATTTCCTGTATTTGAATGTTGGCCTGCCTTGCTAGGTTGGGAAAGTTCTCCTGGGTAATATCCTGAAGAGTGTTTTCCAGCTGGGATTCATTCTCCCTGTCATCTTCCGGTACACCAATCAAGCATAGATTAGGTCTTTTCACATAATCCCATATTCCTTGAAGGCTTTGTTCATTTCTTTTCACTCTTTGTTCTCTTTTCTTGCCTTCTCATTTTATTTCGTTGAGTTGATATTCAATCTCTGATATCCTTCCTTCTTGATCTATTTGGCTATTGAAACTTGTATATGCATCTTGAAGTTCTTGTGCTGTGTTTTTCAGCTCCATCAAGTCGTTTATTTTCTTCACTAAGCCGGTTATTCTAGTTAGCATTTCTTCTAAACTTTTTTCAAGGTTTTTAGTTTCTTTGCATTGGGATAGAACATATTCCTTTAACTTAGAGAAGTTTGTTATTACCCACCTTCTGAAGCCTGCATCTGTCAGTTCATCAAATTCGGTCTCTGTCCAGCTTTGTTCCCTTGCTGATGAGGAGTCGAGATCTCATGGTGGAAGGGAGGCATTATGGTTTTTGATGGTTTCATTCTTCTTGCGCTGTTTCTCCCCATCTCCTTGGATTTATATAGTTTTGATGTTAGGTAGCTCCTTGGAGAGGTGTCCTTTCCTTTTTCTGCCTGCAGAGGTGCTGCTGGGCTGCCACTGATTCAGTGGAACCGCTGTGTCTTTTATTTACTCAGGAAAATTAGGCCGGTTTCTGCAATGGCAGTTTCTCTTCCCCTCACCAAGCTTGATCATTCCTGGTCACGCTCTAACTGATTTTCTGTGTGCAAAACTCTGGAGTGAGAGTTTTTTAGCCTGCTGGGCTTTGTGCAGGGGGGACCCATCCTACTGTATAGGCTGTTTCCCTGTTTTCAGTGACCCTTCTTTCTAGGGGGTAGGTGGCTCCATCCAGCCAGCTTTGTGCCTTTCTGGTCATTCAGTGCTTCCACCTAGATCTATGCTGACAGCCCTGCACCAGCAGAAGTTGCTGTTCTGCCCTGTTCAGGCAGCTCACTGAGGCTTTTCAGCCCAGGGAAGATCTCTTGTTCTGTATGTTGTAGAGAGCTTGGGTGGAGGACTGTATTCAAACCAAAGTCCCAGAGGGGGAGATCCCCCAGTCCTCCGGTGCATTGCATGAACCTCCTGGGTGGGGCAGTGCCCTGCCTTGCCTCAACTTGCACTATTTGGTTTATATCCACTTTCCAAGCAGACCCACAAAATGAAACTGGTACCTCATTTGGAATTGTGGAGACCACTTGGCTTCTGCATCTCTCTCACTGGAAGCTGCTTTCCGGAGCTGCTTCTTATTCGTCCCTCTTGGGATCCCCCCTAGAAATAAGTTTATGATGACTTTGGCATATACAGAGAATACTAAGCAAGAAGAGCCACAAAAATATATATCAATCACCTATGCAGACACTAAAATAAAAATTATTTGTTGAAAGGGAACATGATAAAATATTCATAGGGCTATGAAGTTCTGAGTGATATCTTCTGTACATTTTATGGTTTTATTATTCTGTTGAAAATGAATTTTAAAATAAAAAAATCAATTTAAATATAGTGTTTATAATTTGTCTCACGCGTTTGGCACCAGCACATTTATGAGGACTTCAATTAAGTATTAGATTGGTGTACTGGTGTAATAATACTGGACACTTCAGTGACTGCAGTTGTGATTCTATATTGCAGTGAAAATGGCAGAAAATGTAATGTAGATTGACATGGAATGCTGCAAACAGAGACAAGAGGGAATTCTGGGCCCTAATTTGCCCAGTAGCCTCAGGCTTTCCACTATATGCTAAGAAAACAAGCTGCTCCTTAACATGAATATAAAAAGGTCAAGTCTGAAATTAAACTGGACAAACACTTGATTTCCATAGGTGATGCTGATTCTGTGATTTTTAAGCCTGTTATTTTATGAAGTTCTTTCTGAAGCTCTAGACAACATGAAGCCTATCCCTAATTTGAACTCCTTCTATTGATGGTTCTTTTTCTTTCTGATTTCTACTAATAATTTTTCCCAATTGCTGGCATCAGCTCTTTTAAAATTTCATCCTTCATATATATATATATATTGGTAGCACTAAGCTGTTTTAAAGGTCAACAGAACTTTTAAAGGTGAATTAAAAATCAGCTAAAGACTTACATGGACTATATATATTTATAGAATTCTTATGATATTCACATCCACTAATGTGTTGATTATTGTTTTAGTAGGAAAGTTAAATAATTATATTAACTTAATTGGAAAGGCATTCAGGTCCACTAAACTCTTATGTCCCATTGGCATGCCCCTCTTTTCAGTTTTTGTGGCGTTCATCAAACAGAGAGTGGTCATTGACCACTGGTTTACAGGTATTTGTGATATCTTCATTAAAACACAGCAGCACAACTTATTTTTTTAGTTTTATAGTGTATTTTTTTCAAATCAAATCAAGTTTTTAAGAGACATTTACCCTTCAAAACATTGCATTATTACCATGTGGTCAGAAGTCATCATTTTGATGAAATCACTTGGTCCTATATCATAAAAAGAGACAAAATCTAAAACCCTCTAATAACTTTTCTTTGTTCTCAAAAAGCAAATCAAATGTCTGTGCTGACAAATTGCTAGTTAATACCATTGCCGTGGAGCATGTCCTTAGTTCATTACTCTTCTGTACTGTCTGCTAGTTCCTTGCCATGCCAGAGTGAAAAGGGTGCTTTCACATTTACATTTTCTTTTACAGCTTGAGGGAAAGGGGGCAAAAATTACAAGTCACAATGAGAAAGATGATTTTAATATATTTGGAATATCTTTATAAAACATTCTTGAAATACTTCTTCCCTGACACTTCTACTGCCATTTCTGAGCTTGGGTCACATGCACATAATCTTAGGGGTGTGGGAACCTCAGAAAGAAAACTGAAATTGCTTCCGGCCAGGGAGCTATAAGCATCTGCTTGAGGGGCCAAAAGAATGATGGATTTGGGCTTTGTTTCTGACCTCTCTTTCAAGTCTTCTCTGTATTTACATAGCTGAAGTGAGCACAGAGAGAGGCTGGGCTGTCAGAGAGCATTTTTTTCTTCTTCTTTTATCCAGTATGTCAACCATGAAAAGAAAGAAAAGACAACTTTCACTTAATAGCTGGAGTCAGGACCCAAAGCAGAAGGTTTAGTCTTGGTTTTCTTTCTTTTTGCCTCCTTGACTTATGAGACACTGGATGAATGAGCACTGGTTTTTGTATTCATCAAAGGTGTTCTGTAACTGCCTATTAGCCATTGGATATGGTAAATTTAAGATACTTAGAAATAACTGTTGGACACAAGTCATGGGACTAATTATATTATTGCAAACACTGGTGTTTATTCAAACTGGAAGATAATACAGTAACAGACCTTCGTTGTTGCATTTTTTTAAATGGTGGTATTATCTGATTCACTTTAAGCAGGAATATGGAGTTTATCTTCCTCTATGATAATGAATTATCTCTTTATCTAACTTAGGGAACAAAACATCCTTTAGAAAGAAAATGTCCTGCCTTCTATCTCCTGAGTACAGAAAGAGAAGGGAGAATAAAAGAATTGTTTGCATTATGACAAAAGGCAGGCTAGCATAGAATGTTAGATCTAGAAGGGTACTAAAAGGCCAGTTCATCCAATTGCTCAATATTAAGATGAATAAACAGAAGCACAGAATATTTACATGTTTTGCTCAAGGACACTGAAAGTGTTAGGATGATCTTACATTGTGTTATTTATAATATCAAGAATCATAATTTACAGGATTCTGGAATTTTGATCTTTACCATTTTATTACTGCATACAAATTTCCTCGTGATTAAATCTATGTAGGAAAAGCCATAATTAATAACATCTGTATTGTATTTCTTCTGAGAAAATTCATTTTTTTCTTCCTTGAAGCCATGCTCAATTTGTACTGTAGAAGAATGTTAGATGAGCCCATTGGAGGACAAAGCCATCCCACTGGATCTTATACTGTAGGGATATTGGAAAAAGGAGATAGTGGGGCTGTGATGAAAGTTTCCTTTATAAGCTTAAGCACTTTATCTCATGAAATGTATTCCACTACTTACTTGACATGAATTGAATAAATACAAACAGTAAGACACATTAAAAACATGTTATTGGCCCCTTAATCTTGTGGCTATAATATGTTATTATAATATTATTGATTTAATATTATTGATTTAATAATATTATTGAAGTATAATGAAGTATAACATCTTCATTATACTTCAATAATATTGAGGTATAGTACTGTATTTTAAATAGTATTTACTTAGATTTGAAATACGCTTTAAAGAACTAAAAGTAGCATTCTACTTTCAATATAGCTATTTAAATATGAAAAATGAAAGGGAACACAGATAACCATTTGTCAATTGAATTCCTGATTATGATTTCTTAATTACTGCTCCAGAATGCAATTACTGCCTAGTTTTATATTAACATCTACATTACAAATATTTAAACATAGGCACTATAATCTTTTCTTCTACCTAAAGAAGTAGTAATTTCCCTGTTTACTGTAGATGACTTAAATGATGACCTTATGAGGAACTCCACAAATGACATAGTAGTAGATAAACATAATAGCGTTGGTTTTCAAAATATAACCAAATAAATAGGCTATCATCTTTTGAAAATATGTCGTACATTTATTCTATTGTCTCATAGCTATACCTATAACATTTTAGGATTTGGAAGTGTCAAAGGTAAAATACCCCTTTTAAAATTTCTTTGTGGATTCTTCATATTTCCAAATTAGTCCATGTTCTGCCTACAAACTGCAAGCCTGTGTTTTTAAATCTAGGTTCACGCATTCTCAGTTTATCCAGTAGCTGTTGGTAAATGGGTGGGAGGAGAGAGGGCAGTTGGCGATATGCAAGTGATGTCTGCTCTTCAAAAAAGCCTGTAGAAGAAAACATATTTAGCAATAAAAACAAGCTAAAGAATATAAGCTGTGTTAGTAGAAATGATTTCCACTTACTGTGAGAACAAAAGTTATATTTAGGTAGTGCCACAAGTTCAGCTAGGCAAATGCATGGGTTTTATATTTAAATAAGTAGGAGCCGGGCACGATGACTCACACCTGTAATCCCAGCATTTTAGGAGGCTGAGGCAAGTGGATCACCTGAGGTCAGGATTTCAAGACTAGCCTGACCAACATAATGTAACCCCACCATTACTAAAAATACAAAATAATTAGCTGGGCATGCTGGTGCATACCTATAGTCCCAGCTTCTCAGGAGACTGAGGCAGGAAAATCACTTGAACCTGGGAGGTAGAGGTTGCAGTGAGCGGAGATCATGTCATTGCACTCCAGCCTGGGTGAAAGAGCCAGACTCCGTATCAGAAAAAAAAGTAAATAAATAAAATAGGTAGGAAAATAAATGACTTATTGGTTAATAAATGCAGATTAGTGGGATAATCTTTCAAGATGGGAAGCCCAGTGAAGAGAAACATTAAAGGATGCTGCTTGTTGATGAATCAGCAATTACTTCTCTAAGCCTTTTTCTAACACTTAAACCCTAGAGAGCTTGCACATCTGTCAGAATACTATCAAATGAGAAAATAAGTAAATGCATGATCTATTCTATATTTACACTAAGGGTTGATTCACAGTTGACAAGAGAACATGCCTCAGTTAAAACTATTATTTGCTCATGTTTGTTTATATAAAACCTCAAAGCAAAAAATCTAGTGTATAATTCAGAGTTTCATACACTCAAAACATTCACTAATCATGATTAGATAATATATAGTCTTTTGCAACCAAGAGTGCTATATAACTTTTAGTGTCAAATTTGATCACTTCTCTATTTTTCTCACCATATGCATGTGTCTACTCTCCACATCCAGCCAAATAATTTACTTCTATGTTAGGAAGATTAATTTATTAATCCAAAATTCATACGGCAATTGCTCTCTATAAGTTGGTTGCTCCACACAGTCATTAAATTCAAAGCGGGGACTCAATGCCACATAAATAAAGACAGTTTTTCTCTTTAGGAGTTCATAGTGTAACAAGCCATGTAACTAAAAATTAAGGTTAAACGAATCGTGTTTACCTAAACCAAAATTAATAAATCAAGGTCAAGTTCTGTCCGGCACTGATCTAACATTAGGAGCTGGCAGAACAGCTACCTCCAAAGCCACCAATACTTCATCCTGAAGTATGTGAAACATCTTTCAGCACCTTTGGGTCATAATATTTAAATTTTAAACACTATATAATAATGCTTATGTTATTAATCTAGCTAATTTAATTTTTTGTAATAATTCTAAATTTTAATGTATTGTTACCAAAAACAATAAATGATTTTTATGACGTATTTCAGGTTGTCAGCTGATAACATTTTAGAAATGATTTTCTGTGCTCTATGTAGAGCATTACAGGGCCATTTGCATACATGATGGATTTTTCTTTTCTGAGAAACAGTGTCATACTGATGTTGCCAGTGCTAAAGGTAAACAAAAGCTCTCTTGTAAAAGAACATGTTTCATATTGTTTTCTGCCTCCAGTCCAAAAAACTATGCTAAAAGCAGAGTTCAGAGGTGTAATATCTTGAAATACTTTCGAACATTAACTGACAGCAAGATTTCTAGCCAATAAAATCCAACCTCATTTTTTTTCTTTTCTGCTTGAATGAGACTAAAGAGTTTTCCCTGATGAGTGCTACTGAATTTGTGTGGGAGAATTCCAATCCACATTTAATATTCATTGGACATCAAATTAAATGTCTACACTGATGTAATTATGGGCCACACCATTTCAGGAAAGATCATTTGGTCAATGTATCTGCCTATTGGCAGAAATTTCTATTCTCCTAATTATCCATTCTTTTGTATATCAACCCTTTTTTATTTCATTTACATTTGCATTGTATTTATTTTGTTTATTTGTTTTTTGAGACAGGATCTTGCTCTGTCATCCAGACTGTAGTGCAGTGGAGCAATCACAGATCACTGCAGCCTCCACCAGCCCAGGCTCAGGTGATCCTCTCACCTTAGCTTTCAAATAGCTGAGACTACAGGCATGTGCCACCATGCCAAGCTAAGTATGTGTGTGTGTGTTTTATTGTAGAGATGGTGTCTCACTATGTTGCCCAGGTTGGTCTTGAACTCCTAGGCACAAGCGATCTACGCACCTTGGCTTCCAAAAATGCTGGGATTACAGGTGTGAAAACCTTATTTTTAAAAGATTACACATGCATATATGTATTTATATATGTGTATGCATGTGTGTGTGTTAATGTACAATATTGTGTGGAAACCAGTTTTTGCCCTACATTCTTTAAGTCTAGTTTTGTTTCTTTCTGATACTAATAAAAATGAAGTCTGTGATGCAACTTTTTCTCCTATGGCTCCTTTAAGTAAAATCAAAACTGCTAAATTATGATAAGCTTTTGAGCATATCATAAGGATTCTGAATGCAAGTATCATTATCTTCACGTTATAGCTAAGAATGCCAAGACTTGGAGATGTCAAGTGATCTGGTCAAGGGAAACACACAGTGTTTTCAGTTAAACTAAAATATAATGTTTGTAGTTTCACTCTAATGAGGTTCAATATTTTGAAGCCTTTGAATAATTAATTACTGCAACTTCATCTCTTATCAGTTTCCTTTGGGGCCAAACTACCTGTCCAGCTTGGTGATGATGATCTTACACAGATCTCACATAAATCATATGCACGTCATACAGCATTGTCGTTACCCGCCAGGCCCAAACTCATTCTTCTTCAGCACCCTACTTCCTCTTCCCTCACAGGAGCACTGTTTCAAAAAGCCTACTGTGATTTAGTCTCTTAAATTTTCACTGCTTCTTCTTTTATGTGTCTCTTTTTTTCTCTTCCTGAAAATGTTCATTCTTCATGATATGCTGCTTTGTGGATGATGCACCCATTGACTGTGCCCACTTCATCTAAACCTTTCTGAAGAAAGCAATAATTCTAAGCTGAATCCATGTTTAGAACTCGGGCAAATGGTTAAATTAGAGGAGGATGACACCTGGTAATATCTTAATGTAATTCAAGGAAGAGTAAAGACTACCAATAATGAGCGTCATTTGAGCTATTCATAAAGGTTTACTAGAGAGGAAGATAAACATTATCACTTATAACTGTAGGAAGCTACATAAATTTTCTAAAAATAAATTATGTGTTCATATTATTTTTTCTTTTTAGCACTACTGTATTTTATAATGTCAGATTCATAGCAGATAGGGATATTAGTGAATGATCATGTCTAGAAAAGGACAGTGTTCTATGTAGTAAAAATAATACCTTGTATCTATCTATTGCTTCATAATGTGTGGAACAATTTCACAATCATTATCTTATTTGCTCCTTAGGACATCCCTGAGAGAAAAGAAAAAAAAATTATACAGGTTGTATATTTATAAATTTTGTTTTACTGTATGACTAGCATAAATATCTTTTCCATACCTGTCTCATATGCCCTAAGTTTTTATTTCATATTTTGGTAATTATAATCACAAACTTTAGATAGACATTATTATTTCAATTGGGATCTTATTGTAATTTAGCTCAAAAACAATAAATAAAAGAGACATAGAAATTCAAGCATTTCAGCTTGTTAAAGAGAACCTTATGCTCTACCTGATTGTTTCCATCATTCCATTTAATAGAAAAATCCTAAAATTTTGTTTGCACAGCTCTAATAGGATCTTTGTGGTAAACAATAGCTATTTTGTTTGAACTTATAAGCCACAATGGAAAAATACTGCAATTCCATGGTAAATGATCTATGGTTTTAGGTTCATTAATGGAGAAATTTGAGACAAAGAGCTAGAGAAGCATTCTGCAGGCGTTGCTGGGAGAATAGCAGTAAGCTGTATATAGCTTTGCCACAGATCATACTGGAGTGGTTGAGATTTCACTGCCTTGAAGCAGGTTATATTACAGTCCATTTATTTGTCAGGGTAGGATTTTATTAGCAACCAGTTGCAGGCCTTGCATGAGAATGAATCTTCTCACAGAATGAGTGTAAAAGACTAATGGAGTTCAAAATCAACACTGTATTTGAAAGCTTCAGCCCAGGCTCAGCGAGGTGAAGAGGTTGCAGTTAATGTTCCATTCTGCTCTGCTTAGATGAAGCTGATAACAAATACATGTGTGTATGTGTTTTCATCTCTGTCTGTTAATGCTGGATATTAGCTTTCTGTCTTTTGTAGCTTATCCACATGTTTGTGGTGATGATAAATCAAATTTGTAGCATAGTCATGAAGGGCAAATTGTAACTTTAGTCATTTTAGAAGAGAAAAAAACACATAACGGTTTTAGACATTTGTTGTAAAATGCTGGAATTGCACAAAAGCATTTACAGCTAACTCTACCTCTCTGGGCCACTGAGGGTCAGTTGCAAAAAGAAAATAAGTATGTAAAATGTGATCAAATTATCCTAAGGGAGCATTATGAATTTGTATACTAATATTTTAATGATATTGCATCTATGAGAGTAGTAAAATCCTACTAAATTAGAAAAAAAATTTAAAAGTTATTCTAGACTGGAAACAACTCTACTTATTATTAAAGTGTATCTAGAAAAGACTACATACAGCAGGGGAAAAAAATCTTGTATAGGGACCAGGTGTTGTGGCTCACACCTGTAATCCCACCAATTTGGGTGGCCAAGGCAAGTGGATTGCTTAAGTCCAGGAGTTTGAGATCAGCCTGGGCAATATGGCAAAACCCCATCTTTACTAAAAATACAAAAATTAGCTGGGTCTGGTGCAGCACATCTGTGGTCCCAGCTATTCAGGAGGCTGAGGCACAAGAGTCACTTGAACCAAGGAGGTGAGTTTGCAGTGAGCTGAGATAATGCCACTGCACTACAGCCTGGACAAAGAGTGAGACTTGGTCTTAAACAAACAACAAAAAAGACAAACAAAACAAAAATCCTGTGTAACTCTTATAGGATGTTTAAGGATATTTAAATAGTTGCCTGCCCCAAGTTCCTGATTTTTCATGCACTCCAGAAATTAGTGGTGAAGAATAACTTGAATATCATTCAGATAAAATGTAACACACAGCAAAGATTTAGTTTTATATTTTGTCTCAGGGGTGGAGCATTTAGAAGGCAGTTTCCAGAGAGGGGCAAAGGAGGATGGAAGTCTCATGGTAAAAAGTGGTTCTGGCAGGGTCAATAGGTTCAGCAGCAGCTCCCAAAGTTGTAAGCAGTGGTCACTGGTATGGTGTGGCATTGCATTTGAACACATCTTTACACATCTTCAGAACAAATATCACATATTTTCAAATACTGCTTGTTCTAAAAAAAAAAAAAAAAGAGGACTATGAGACTAAAAACAAAAAAGGCTTTTACTAAAAACCTCATTACCTTGACTGCTTCACCTCAGCACCTTAAAAAACATTGTAATCTACAAAACAAAGGGGTTTGCCAGAAAGACAGAAAAGGAATGAGTTACAAAGCATTACTAGGAGATTCAAGAATGGAAAAAAAAAAAAAAACCCAAGCAGCAACAACAGGAAAGCAATAGCAAAGTGTACTGCACAGGTGATTGAGTCAAGTGTTGATGACATTTTCAAAGCTCAGGAGATATGTAAGCATCCAATGGAGAGATTCTCACCAAAGACAAGTGATGACACAACAGTGGTGGCCCTTAATGATTAGCTGGTATGGAAGAAAAAATACCACCCTACCTTGAAGATTCCAATAACTAATGTGGATAATGTGTAAGGCCTATCTCTTGGCAGCTTATAGATATTAATACTTATGATATATTTTACCTACTAAAGTGATCCTCAGACTGCAGACCAGTGGATCCCTGAACCTTACAAAGGGTACTCCAGCCTTTGCAGCCAGCTGTTCTCTTGATAGTACATTGTAATAAAAGATCCTCCCAGACACCTGTCCTTGTCTTCAAATTACATAACCTGAGGGACTAAATCCTATTGAAAAGCTGAACTTGTTCAAACCTCTCTTCACAAGCAATCTTTCGACACAGAGAGTAACTTACTTTCTATGCACAACCTGGAAAATCATGTATTTTTGGAATTTCAAAACTCTATTTCAACTTTCTCTGTGGATGTTTCTATCCTCTCCTTGCCTGTAATAAAATACAGTTCTTCCCGGAAGATTTGCTCCTCCTCATGCCCTCTCTTAAAGAAGCAGCTATGTATTCATAGTCCTTAAACCTCAGGGTCAGAAGACAAAGCTGATTTTTATCATCCTTAGACACACTGCATCTCCCAGGTCATTATTTCCTGACCATCTTCCAAAATGTGTAGTATTTGGTTCACTGAATAGCCTCTGCCTTTTTTAAAATTCTGCCATTTCTCAGCCTCTGTGCTATTCTTCTTGATTCAACAAAGATTTTGGCAAATTTGTCACATTAATTTTTATACTAAACCTAGCACTATGTTGAATGATTAATATCTGTTTTAGTATATGAGTAAATAAGACATTTTTTGTCTTTTCACCAAACAATCTTTGACCCTTTCTCTCACTTAACCACTTCATTGGCCACATCTTGTATATTGTAACTGCACATTTCTAATTAATCTCTAAAAATCTCTTCGTCATTTTGCTGTTATAAACTTTGTAGACCTCTCCCGTTTGTTTGTACAATTACTCCAACTTCAGTATTTTACAGCTTTATTGTAACTTCTGGTTTACCATCATTCTATTGTCTCCAAATCCTTTTGTCAAGTTTATTTGTGTCCCATAGCATTTATCTTACTTGCTATCATATTGTGTTCTTCTCCATTTCAGGAAGCACAACACATCATTAAGACTATTGACTTTGTAGCCTCATCTGGGTTCAAATCCCATTCCTGAAACTTTCTTGAGGGTGACAATTGTTCTTGGATTTCTGTGTTTCAGTTTCCTCAACTATAGAACTTATTTCACAGGACAATTATCCTTATCTGAAATTATACATTTCTGACAAAACAATAAGTTCTCTTGTTCATTGCTTTTTTTTTTTTTAATCTCACCTCAACGGCAAAACTCAAAAAATGGATTAAACCAATAGTTAATTATAAGCATAACTGTATCTAACTAGATTATACTCGCTGGGACAATTCATATATTTGGTATCACTACAAATTTATGGTCACCAAACTCAGGCTTTTGTTATTCTCTAGCCATTCCATTATTTCTCTTTTCAACCAACTCTCACCCTGTCCCCCCCAACAAATTAATTATTCACTCTCCCCAAATTCCCCCACATTTAATAAAATTTCTCTCCACATTTTAGTTAAGTGATGTTGTACTCTCCACAAAGAACACTTGAGGGGCAATGAGCCATTAGGTGTAGGTTCTATTAATGTCCCTCCACTAAACAATCTTTTACCTGTGCTTCTATATATACTCCATTGCTATGTCTTGTAACAGAAGGGATGCCCTTTTTACTATGTAAGTATCTCTTCTCTCATCTTAGGTGAGTGCACTACATACTTTTTGTTTGGTTGGTTTATTTGTGTGTGTTTATTAACTACTATCTCTCAGCTGGATCCTGTCCATTGCCTTCAAGTGTTTCACATGCCTGTCTGCATAAGAAAGCAACAAACAAGCACCCATCCCTAATCCCTAGGCACCAATTTCTATCTCTTTCTTATGCTTTCTCAAGGAAACCTCTGGAAATAATTGTCTCTCCTTACACTGTATTTCATCACTTCTCATTCACTGCTTTATTCACTTCAGTTTAGCTTCTGACAAATTATGCTCTCACAAGAGTTTTCTTTTTCTTTGACCCATAGGCAGCATTCACTGATGTTTTCCTGTTGAGAATGATTTATTCACTTAACGTTGGTGACACTACACCCCCTTGGTGTCCTCACACCTCTCAGTTATTATTTCTCTTTCTCTCTTACAGACTTATCCCCATCTATTAAAATTTTACATGTAGAAGTTCTTTAAGATTTGCCCATAGGCTCTGTTTTCAATCTGTAATCTCTCTAAAATTACATTATTTTGCTATTTAATTTTCAAAGTTTAAATGACTCGTGATTTTATATTTTTAGCTTGTGTTCCATCTGGTCAATTTCCTTATATCCATTTTAAATCTATTGTTGGAAGCTACGATGTCACTCAAAATACAACATATGTACAAAGAAACTCATGTTAATTCCCTCTACACCTGGATTTCTTTCTGTAGCTCTTTATTTTCTTTATTTCTTTTTCTTTTTTGAGATGGAGTCTCACTCTGTCACCAGGCTGGAGTGCAGTGGTCTGATCTTGGCTCACTGAAATCTCCACCTCCTGGGTTCAAGCAATTCTTCTGCCTCAGCCTCCCGAGCAGCTGAGATCACAGGTGCCCACCACCATGCCTAGCTAATATATATATTATATTATATATATTGTATATATTTAGTAGAGACAGGGTTTCACCATGTTGACTAGCCTGGTTTCAAACTCCTGACCTCAGGTAAACCTGGCCTCTCAAAGGGCTAGTATTACTGGTGTGAGCCACCGCATCTGGTCCTGTATTTCTTTTCTAAATGAACAGCAACACCATTCATTCAGCTGTGTAAGTCAAAATCTAATAATCTATTTGTGTTTTTTCCCCAGCTCTTTTCCCCTATTAAATTCATCTCTCATTTCTTTAACTCATCTGCCAATATATCTTAATTCTTCTCTATAGTTGTGTTTAACATTTCCTATTCCAGGGCCCCATAACCTCTCACTTATATTGTTTATATAACCTAAAAACAAGTTTCTCCTCATCAAATCTTGCCTTTGTTTAATCAGTTATCCTTAATGCAATCATAGTGATCATTTGCCTTTTCAAAAACACATTATATCATATCACTTCACTTTCTCTCCTGCTCAGAACTCTTTGATGGTTTCCAAATATCCTCAAAATAAAGATCAAAATCCTTGACATGACTTAGAAAGTAAGGCATAATCTTAATCTGTTGTAAATCTCCTCTCATCTCCTCTCCTCTCCTGATGAGGTTTTGCTCTGTCACCCAGGTTGGAATCCAGGCATGTGACTTCAGCTCACTGCAACCACTTCCTCCCAGGCTCAAGTGATCTTTCCACCTTAACCTCCCAAGTAGCCGGGAACACAGACACCTACCACTACACCTGGCAGTTTTTTTGTGTGTATTTTAGGTAGAGATTGGGTTTCACCATGTTGCCCAGGCTGGTCTTGAACTCCTGAGCTAGGTTATCTACCTGCTTCCACCTCCCAAAGTGCTGAGATTACAGATGTGAGCCATTGTACCTGGCCTAAATTTTTCAATACTATTTCAGAAGATGCCTCAACTTGCTCTTTGGGCTCTGATCATTTTGGTATTTACAAAAGTGACATAGTTCATTCTAATTATTGGAAAGGGAAGTAACAGTTCACCTTTTCCTTTAACATTATTTTGTCTTATTTTTATCTAGATAATTCCAGATTATTCTTCAAATTTCCTTTCTTCCATTGATGCTATCAACAAAACAAGCCTGCCTTAACCTCATTAGATGATTTTGGGCATTCTACCTAGTTGTGTTACTTTCCTATGCAGCATTACTTAGTAGCACTTATATTTACTATTATTATTCTGCGTATATTGGCATTAAATTAATCTAAGTTTCTTTACTTAAGTAAATTGTTTCCAGGGGCATGAAGGTATCTGCTGCTGCTCACTGTTGTATCTACAGGTTCATGTTCTTTCTTCCTCTAAAACTATTAAGATAGGTAAAACTATTTAGAAGCTTACCTATTTAAATAGTTTTACCTATCTTAATGGTTTTGGGGGGAGGAGAGGGAAGGAGAGGAGAGTGGAGAAGATGTGAGGGAAGGGGAAGGGAGGAGAAGGGAGGGGAGGAGAGAAGGTAAGCATTGCTTACTCATCTAAATAATATCAGTGTAGTTAATTATTTTTTGTCCCAGTCTTCCATACTTTTCTTTTGTGCATAGCATTTTATAGATGTTGATTGTCTGGGTGGGCAATAGGGGTTCCATTTATTTAAGGCTCCCTGAGAAATCTCAACAGACCTTAAATATAAGACTATGGGGAAATAAAATTCATCCAAACAGGTTCTGATGTCAGGGCATAGAAAGATCATGAAGCACTAAAGTAGGTAAGCATGACTTGCCTAACTTAATAGGTAATTCTTTCTAATGCTGATCCTTCAAAATTGTCTTACCCACCCAGTCAGCCAGTGGTGAATGATGCAAACATTCCAAAGAGAAAAAGTCTTGAGAAAAACAGTGGAAGAAATATACTTGAAGTTCACACTTACCTAAAGGAAGGCCAAACATTATAAGTTATTACTTCTATAATTATCAAATAGATAATTTGGTTGACATTCCTTTCAAAGGTTGTGAATAAAAGGGCAGCAGCAAGAGGTCGAATACATGTTTAAAAACCAAAAAACAAACAAACAAAAATCTTCTCATGGAAACCCTGAGAAGTAGCAAGAATAAGCCATACTTCTATTATAATCTCAACAAAACTATCATCAGCCCCATCAGCAGCCCTGCTCATCTTCCCGCCACACTTAGCTTGATAACTCTGAATTGAAAACAAATATTTTATTGAATGGCTTTTCCATAAGCTGTTTAAAATCCTATGTGGAAGAGTCTGAACAAATAATAGGCTTGCAAATCATTGTAAATATACAAATTTAATATTGTCTGTATTGTCAATGATAAATGATATTTTTGGTTTGTGTCTCAAAGCAAAAATATTATTTTGGTCTGAGACAACCAAACACTATTCACACTTTAAACATTGTCCTCAAATGTTCAAGGCAGTCTTTATTCATTCAGTCTCAATAGTTTCCTAATTTCCAAATTCACTGAAAATATACAGTATCTAGCCATGCATTCCCCAACATTATTTTCCTTTATTTCTAATATGTCTATCTGCCCTTTCCTGTATCTTTTATTCTATCACATCTTAGAAGAACGGCTGTGCTATCAATACCTTCCCTCTTGCCTCCCCTTCTCCATCAACCATCATTTTTAATCACATTCGCAATCTCTTCCTTTCACTTTGCCTCTGCTGGCAGTTAGGCTTAAATCATTCTCCCATGCCCAACTAAACATTAACCCAGTTCTTTCATTCTGTTCATCACTAACTTTTAACTTATTTAAATGTCACTTTAAGCATTGCATCTATTTTTTCAGGTCTGGTAGTGACAAAATTTTTCATTGAAGAATCTGTTTACTTAAATAAATAAACTTTATTATATTGACATGATATTATCAGTGAATAATAATAAATCACAAACTGTATTTTATACTTTGACAGTTTAAATGGAATATTAAACCACTTAAAACGTACAGTAAATTCACAGAGTGTGATTTGCTCTCTCAGCAGTACTTGAGGAAAACTAGTAATTTATAAAGTATTTTTTTCTTTTTAAACTTTTATTTTAGAATCAGAGGGCATATTTGCAATTTCGTTACAAATGTATATTGCATGATGCTGAAGTTTAGGAGATGGTTGAACCTGTTGCCCAGGTAAGGAGCATGGTACCAAATAGGCAGCTGTTCAGCCCTTATGCCTCTTCCTCTCTCCCCATCTACTACCCTCTAGGATTTATTGTTTCTATTTTTATGTCCATATGCACCCAAAGTTTAGTTCTCACTAATAAGTGACAACAGGCAGTATTTGTTTTTCTGTTTTTGTGTTAGTTCACTTAGGATAATGGCTTCCAGCTGCATTCATGTTCCTGCAAAGGACATAATTTCATTCTTTTTATGTTGCATAGTATTCTATGATATGTATGTCCCGTGGTTAAAAAAATGTTAAATAGCTTTTGAGTACAAATTTGTTTTTTGTTACATGGATGAACTATATAGCGGTGAATTCTGCACTTTTAGTGCATCTGTCATACGAGTAGTGTACATTGTACCTAATGTGTATTGTTTTCATTTCTAGCCCCCTGCCATCCTTTTTCTTCTGAGTCTATGAAGTCTATTATATTACTCTATACACCTTCATGTACTTATAGCTTTGCTCCCACTTATAAGTGAGAATGTATGGTTATTGGTTTTCCACTCTTGTGTTACTTCACTTAGAATAATGGTCTCCAGCTCCATCCTAGTTTCCACAAAACGCTTTATTTTATTTTTTTTAATAGCTGAGTAGTAATCCATGGTGTATATATGCCATATTTTCCTTATCCACTTATTAATCAATGGACACTTAGGTTGGGTTCACATCTTTGCAATTGCAAATTGTGCTAGTATAAACATAGGTTTGCAAGTTTCTTTTTCATATAGTGACTTCATTTCCTTTGGATGGATAATCAATAGTGGGATTGCTAGATCAAATGGTAGATCTCCTTTTTGCTCTTTACAGAATCTCTATATTTTTCTTTCATAGAGGTTGTACCAATTTACATTCCCACCAGCAGTGTATAAGTGTTCCTTCCCCCCCACATTCTTCCTATTTGAATACCTTTTATTTCCTTCTCTTACCTGTTTGCCCAATCTAGAACTTCCAATACTACATTGAATAGGAATGGTGAGAGAAGGCATCCTTGTCTTGTGCCTGTTTTCAAAGAAATGCTTACAGTATTTGCCCATTCAGTATGATATTGGCTATGGGTTTTAATAAATAGCTCTTATTATTTTGAGGTAACTTCCATCTATCCCTAGTTTATTTTTATTTTTATTATAAAGGGATGATGAATTTTATTGAAGGCCTTTTCTGCATCTATTGAGATAATTATGTGTTTTTTGTCATTGGTTCTATTTATGTGATGGATTATGTTTATTGATTTGCATATGTTGAATCAGTCTTGCATCCCAGGGATGAAGACAACTTGATCTTGGAGGATAAGCTTTTGGATGTGCTGCTAGATTCAGTTTGCCAGTATTTTATTGAGGATGTTTGCATCAATATTCATCAGGACTATTGGCCTGAAATTTCCTTCTTTTGTTATGTCTCTGCCAGGTTTTGGTATCAGGATGATGATGGCCACATAAAACGAGTTAGGGAGGAGTTGCTATCTTTCTATTGTTTGGAATACTTTCAGAGGAAATGTTACTAGCTCCTCTTTGTACCTCTGGTAGAATTTGGCTGTGAATCTGTCTGTTCCTGAGCTTTTTTTTTTGGTTCGTAGGCTAATAGTTACTGCCTCAATTTCAAAACCTTTTATTGGTCTGTTCAGGGGTTCGACTTCTTCCTGGTTTAATCTTGGGAGGGTGTAATCTTTCCAGGAATTTATCTATTTCTTCTAGATTTTCTAGTGTATTTGTATGGAAGTGTTTATAGTGTTCTCTGATGGTTGTTTGTATTTCTGTTGGATCAGAGGTGATATCTCCTTTATCATTTTTTATTGTGTCTATTTGATTCCTCTCCCTTTTCTTCTTTGTTTGTCCAGCTAGCAGTCCCTCTATTTTGTTAATCTTTTCAAAAACAAGCTCCTGGATTCATTGAATTTTTAAGGATTTTTTGTTTGTTTGTTTCTCTATCTCCTTCAGTTCTTCTCTGATCTTAGTTATTTTATGTCTTTTGCTAGCTTTCGAATTTGATTGCTCTTTCTTCTCCAGTTCTTTTAATTGTGATGTTAGGGTGTCAATTTTAGATCTTTCCAGCTTTCTGATGTGGGCATTTAGTGCTATACGTTTCCCTCTTAACACTGTTTAGCTGTATCCCAGAGATTCTGGTTTGTCTCTTTGTTCTCATTGGTTTCAAAGAACTTCATTATTTATGCCTTAATTTCGTTCTTTACCCAGTAGTCATTCAGGAGCAGGTTTTTCAGTTTCCATAGAGTGTGTGCTTTTGAGTGACTTTCTTCATCCTTAGTTCTAATTTGCACTGTGGTCAAGAGACTGTTTCTTATCATTTCTGTTCTTTTGCTTTTGTTGAGGAGTGTTTTACTTCCAAATATGTGGTCAATTTTAAAATACATGCTATGTGGCACTGAGAAGAATGTATATCCTGTTGATTTTGGGTGGAGAGTTCTGTAGATGTCTATTAGGTCCCCTTGGTCTATAGCTGAGTTCAAGTCATGAATATCCTTGTTGATCTTCTGTCTCATTGATCTGTCTAATATTGACAGTGGGGTGTTAAAGAGTCCTGGTATTATTGTGTAGGAATCTAAGTCTCTTTGTAGGCCTCTAAGAACTTGTTTTATGAATCTGGGTGCTCCTGTATTGGGTACATATATATTTAGGATAGTTTGCTCTTGCATTGATCTCTTTACCATTATGTAATGCCCTTCTTTGTCTCATTTAATCTTTGTGGGTTTAAAGTGTGTTTTATCAGAGACTAAGATTGTAACTCCTGCTTTTTTCTTTTTTACCTGATATTTGCTTCTTAAATATTCCTCCATTCCTTTAGTTTTAGCCTGTTTTTCTTTGCATGTAAGATTGGTCTCCTGAATACAGCACACCAATAGGTCTTGACTCTTTAACAAATCCAATGTAACTGGGGCATTTAGCCCATTTACATTTAAGGTTAATATTGTTATGTGTGAATTTGATCTTGTCATTATGCTTCTAGCTGGTTATTTTGCATGTTATGTCATGAAGTTTCTTCACAGTGTTGTTGGTCTTTATATTTTGATGTGTTTTTGCAGGTGCTGATACAGATTTTTCCTTTTCATTTTTAGTGCTTCCTTCAGGAGTTCTTGTAAAACAGGCCTGGTGGTGACAAAATCCCCCATCATTTGTTTGTCTGTAAAGGATTTTATTTCTCCTTCACTTATGAAGCTTAGTTTGGCTGGATGTGAAATTCTGGGTTGAAAACATAGGCGGGTGTTAAACAATGAGAACACATGGACACAGGGAGGGGAGCACTACACACTGGGGTCAGTTGGGGGGAAATAGTGGAGGGACGGTGGGGGGTGGGAAGCTGGGGAGAGATAGCAAGGGGAGAAATGCCAGATGTAGGTGATGGGGAGGAAGGCAGCAAATCACACTGCCACGTGTGTTCCTATGCAACAATTTTGCATGTTCTTCACATGTACCCCAAAACCTAAAATGCAATAAAATAAATAAATGGGAAAAAAAAAAAAAAAGAAAAATCTCTTCTTTAAAAATGTTGAATATTGGGTCCCAGTCTCTTCTGGTTTGTAGGGTTTCTTCAGAGAGACCTGCTATTAGTCTGATGAGCTTCCCTTTCTAAGTAACTTGATCTTTTTTGTTCCTTTCCAGTCTCTTACATCCTTTCTTCTGCTTGATTGATTCGGCTGTTGATACTTGTGTATGCTTCACAAAGTTCTTGTGCTGTTTTTCAGCTCTGTCAGGTCATTTATGTTCTTCTCTAAACTTGTTATTCTAGTTAGCAGTTCTCACAACCTTTCATTAAGAATCTTAGCTGCCTTGCATTGGGTTAGCTCAGCATCCTTTAGCTCAGAGGAGTTTGTTATTACCCACCTTCTGAAGCCTACTTCTGTCAATTTGTCAATCCCATTCTCCATCCAGTTTAGTGCCTTTGCTGGAGAGGAGTTGTGATCATTTGGAGGAGAAGAGGCATTCTGGTTTTTGGAATTTTTGGTTTCCAGGCACCACTGGGGTATGAAAAGTAATTCCTGCAGCTAACTCCATGTCTTCCCAAATAACCGCCAAGTTTTGTGCTTGAAACCCAGGGCCATGTTTGTGTAGGCACAGGAGGGAATGCCCTGATTTGCCGATTGCAAAAATCATGGGAAAAGCATAGTAACCCGGCTGGGTAGCACAGTCCCTTACGGCTTCCCTTGGCAGTGGAAGGGAAGTCCCCCAGCTCCTTGCATTTCTCGGGTGAAGCTACTCCCCACCCTGCTTCTGCTTACTCCATAGGTTGCACCCACTGCCTAACCAGTCTCAATGAGATGAACTTGGTACCTCAGCTGGAAATGCAGAAATGACCTGTCTTCTGCATTGATTTTCCTGGGATCTACAGATCAGAGCTGTTCCTATTTGGTTATCTTGGACCCCACCCCTGAAAATTTAACCTTTCTGAAAGTATACATTAGTATACAAATGTAACATTTCTAAAGGTATACATTATGTGTGTTCATGTATAAGTGTATGTAATAAGAAATATCTTCAGAGAAAAATACTGTCACTGTACAATGACTATGTTTAAGTAACATTAAGCAAATTAGAAACATGTCTAATATGTATACAGAACAGAATTGCATAAATAATTAAATTGTGACAACATGTTCTAACAAGAATGCAAAGAAACTGCATGACTTAAGCATTGCTGGTTGAATGTAAAAAGGTACAGTCACTATGAAATAGAGTATAGTAGTTTTGTAAAAACAAACAAAAATAAAACCTAGACATAATTGCCATGTGATCCAACAAGAATCATAGTCCTGAGCATTTATCTGATAGAAATAACATTTTTGTTCATATAGCAACCTGCATAAATACTTGTAGCAGCTTTATCATAATAGCCCCAAATGGGAAACAGTTCAAATGTCCTTCAACAGATGAGTAGTGAATAGATTGTGATTCATCTCTACTATGGAATACTAGTCAGCAGTACAAAGTATAAAGCAAGAACCCATATGAAACTCCAGATATTTATGCTGAGTAACAAAAGTCAATTGCAAAAGGTTACATAGTGCATCACGCCATTTATGCAACATTATTGGAGTGACAAAATTATAAAAATAAGGAGCAGATTGGTGGCAGCCCAGGTTTGCTCAGAGGTGAGCATGGACTGGGAGTAGATGTGGCTATGAGTGAAAAGTGAGAAATTATTTCAGTGATAGAAATTAATATCTACATACTGGTTATGAGACTGCGCTATAGATTTGCAAGATATTACCACTGGGGAAAATTGGGTACAGGGCACATGGGATTTATTCTGTTATGTCTTACAGTTATATGTGAATCTGCAATGATCTCAAAATTGAAAGTTTCACTTAAGAAAGTATGAAGACAAAGTCGACAGGTGGATAAATCCTTAAAGATGGGAAGAAACCAGCGCAAAAAGGATGAAAACACCCAAAAGCAGAACACTTCTCCTCCTAAAAGGGATCACAACTCCAAACCAGCAAGGGAACAAGGTTGGATGGAGAACGAGTGTGATGAAATGACAGAATCAGACTTCAGAAGGTGGGTAGTAAGAAACTTCTGTGAACTTAAAGAACATGTTCTAATCCAATGCAAAGAAACTAAGAACCTTGAAAAAAGATTGGACGAAATGCTAACAAGAATGGACAAAATAGAAAGGAATATAAGTGAATTGATGGAACTGAAAAACGCAACAGGAGAACTTTGTGAAGCATGCACAAGTATCAACAGCCGAATGGACCAAGCAGAAGAAAGGATATCAGAGGTCGAAGATCAACTCAATGAAATAAAACGGGAAGGCAAGACAGAAGAAAAAAGGGTAAAAAGGAATGAACAAAGTCTCCAAGAAATGTGTGACTATGTGAAAAGACCTAATCTACGTTTGATAGGCGTACCCGAACGCGACGAAGAGAATGAATTCAAGCTGGAAAATACTCTTCAGGATATTATCCAGGAAAACTTCCCCAACCTAGCAAGGCAGGCAAACATTCAAGTCCAGGAAATACAGAGAACACCACAAAGATATTCGTCAAGAAGAGCAACCCCAAGGCACATAATCGTCAGATTCACCAGGGTCGAAATGAAGGAGAAAATACTAAGGGCAGCCAGAGAGAAAGGTCAGGTTACCCATAAAGGGAAGCCCATCAGACTCACAGCAGATCTCTCATTAGAAACCCTACAAGCCAGAAGAGAATGGGGGCCAATATTCAACATCCTTAAAGAAAAGAACTTTCAACCCAGAATCTCCTATCCAGCCAAACTAAGCTTCAGAAGTGAAGGAAAAATAAAATCCTTTGGGAACATGCAAGTACTCAGGGATTTCGTCACCACCAGGCCAGCTCTACAAGAGCTCCTGAAAGAGGCTCTACACCTATAAAGGAACAACAAGTACCAGCTCAACTAAAGGGCAAAACAGCCAGCTAGCACCAAAATGGCAGTATCAAATTCACACATAACAATATTAACCCTAAATGTAAATGGACTAAATGCCCCAATCAAAAGACACAGACTGGCAAATTGGATAAAAAGACAAAACCCATCAGTGTGCTGTATCCAGGAAACCCATCTCACATGCAAGGATACACAAAGGCTCAAAATAAAGGGATGGAGGAAGATTTACCAAGCAAATGGAGAGCAAAAAAAAGCAGGAGTTGCAATTCTCATCTCTGACAAATTAGACATTAAAACAACAAAGATCATAAGAGACAAAGAGGGACATTACATAATGGTAAAAGGATCAATGCAACAAGAAGAGCTAATGACCCTAAATATATACGCACCCAATACAGGAACACCCAGATACATAAGGCAAGTTCTTAATGACTTACAAAGAGACTTAGACTCCCACACAGTAATAGTGGGAGACTTTAACACCCCATTGTCAACATTAGACAGATCAACCAGACAGAAAATTAACAAGGATATCCAGGACTTGAACTCAGACCTGGACCAAGCAAACCTAATAGACATTTACAGAACTCTCCACCCCAAATCCACAGACTATACATTCTTCTCAGCACCACATCACACCTACTCTAAAATTGACCACATAATTGGGAGTAAGTCACTCCTCAGCAAATGCAAAAGAAAGGAAAGTGTAACAAACAGTCTCTCAGACCACAGTGCAATCAAGTTAGAACTCAGAATTCAAAAACTAACTCAGAATCGCACAGCTTCATGGAAACTGAACAACTTGCTCCTGAATGTTGCCTGGATAAACAATGAAATGAAGGCAGAAATAAAGATGTTCTTCGAAACCAATGAGAATGAAGGCACAACATACCGGAATCTCTGGGACACATTTAAAGCAGTCTCTAGAGGAAAATATATAGCAATAAGTGCCCACATGAGAAGCAAGGAGAGATCAAAAATTGACACCCTATCGTCAAAACTGAAAGAGCTAGAGGAGCAAGATCAAAAAACCTCAAAGTCTAGCAGAAGACAAGAAATAGCTAAGATCAGAGCAGAACTGAAGGAGATAGAGACACAAAAAACCCTTCAAAAAATCAATAAATCCAGGAGCTGGTTTTTTTAAAAGATCAACAAAATAGACAGACCACTAGCCAGATTAATAAAAAAGAAAAGAGAGAATAACCAAATTGATGCAATAAAAAACGATAAAGGGGATATCACCACAGATTCCACAGAAATTCAAACGATCATCAGAGACTATTACAAATAACTCTATGCACACAAACTAATAAACCTGGAAGAAATGGATAAATTCCTGGACACTTGCCTCCTGCCAAATCTAAACCAGGAAGAAGCCGAAACCCTGAACAGACCCATAACAAGGTCTGAAGTTGAGGCAGCAATTAAGAGCTTACCACCCAAAAAAAAGCCCAGATCCAGATGGGTTCACAGCAGAATTCTACCAGACATATAAAGAGGAGCTGGTACCATTTCTTCTGAAACTATTCCAAACAATACAAAAAGAGGGAATTCTTCCCAAATCATTTTACGACACCAATATCATCCTGATTGCAAAACCCGGCAGAGACTCAACAAGAAAAGAAATCTTCAGGCCAATATCCATGATGAACATAGATGCAAAAATCTTCAATAAAATACTGACAAGCCAATTGCAACAGCACATCTAAAAGCTAATCCACCATGATCAAGTAGGCTTCATCCCGGGGATGCAAGGCTGGTTCAACATACGCAAGTCTATAAACGTAATTCACCACATAAACAGAACCAAAGACAAAAACCACATGATTATCTCAATTGATGCAGAGAAGGCCTTTGACAAAATTCAGCAGCCCTTTATGCTAAAAACACTCAATAAGCTAGGTATTGACGGAACGTATCTCAAAATAATAAAAGCTATTTATGACAAACCAACAGCCAATATCATACTGAATGGGCAAAAACTGGAAGCATTCCCCCTGAAATGTGGCACCAGACAAGGATGCCCTCTCTCACCACTGCTATTCAATATAGTATTAGAAGTTCTAGCCAGAGCAATCAGGCAAGAAAAAGAAATAAAGGGCATTCAAATAGGAAAGGAGGAAGTCAAATTGTCTCTATTTGCAGACGACATGATTGTATATCTAGAAGACCCCATCGTCTCAGCCCCAAACCTACTGAAACTGATAAGCAAGTTCAGCAAAGTCTCAGGTTACAAAATCAATGTGCAAAATCACATGCATTCCTATACACCAATAACAGACTTAAAGAGAGCCAAATCAAGAACAAACTTCCATTCACAATTGCCACAAAGAGAATAAAATAACTAGGAATACAACTAACAAGGAATGTAAAGGACCTCTTCAAGGAGAACTACAAGCCACTGCTCAACGAAATAAGAGAGGACACAAACAGATGGAGAAACATTCCATGTTCATGGTTAGGAAGAATCAATATCGTGAAAATGGCCATACTGCCCAAAGTAATATACAGATTCAATGCTATCCCCATCAAGCTACCTATGACCTTCTTCACAGAACTGGAAAAAACCACCTTAAACTTCATATGGAACCAAAAGACAGCCCGCATAGCCAAGTCAATTCTAAGCAAAAAGAACAAAGCGGGGGGCATCACACTACCAGACTTCAAACTATACTACAAGGCTACAGTAATCAAAACAGCATGGTACTGGTACCAAAACAGAGATATAGACCAATGGAATAGAACAGAGGTCTCGGAGGCAACACAACATATCTACAACCACCTGATCTTTGACAAACCAGACAAAAACAAGCAATGGGGAAAGGATTCCCTGTTCAATAAATGGTGTTGGGAAAGCTGGCTAGCCATGTGCAGAAAGCAGAAACTGGACCCCTTCCTGACACCTTACACTAAAATTAACTCCAGATGGATTAAAGACTTAAACATAAGACCTAACACCATAAAAACCCTAGAAGAAAATCTAGGCAAAACCATTCAGGACATAGGCGTAGGCAAGGACTTCATGACCAAAACACCAAAAGCATTGACAACAAAAGCCAAAATAGACAAATGGGACCTAATCAAACTCCACAGCTTCTGCACAGCAAAAGAAACAATCATTAGAGTGAATCGGCAACCAACAGATTGGGAAAAAATTTTTGCAGTTTACCCATCTGACAAAGGGCTGATATCCAAAATTTACAAAGAACTAAAACAGATTTACAAGAAAAAAACTAACAAGCCCATTCAAAAGTGGGCAAAGGATATGAACAGACACTTTACAAAAGAAGACATACGTGAGGCCAACAAACATATGAAAAAATGCTCATCATCACTGGTCATCAGAGAAATGCAAATCAAAACTACATTGAGAGACCATCTCACGCCAGTTAGAATGGCGATCATTAAAAAATCTGGAGACAACAGATGCTGGAGAGGATGTGGAGAAATAGGAACACTTTTACACTGTTGGTGGGAGTGTAAATTAGTTCAACCATTGTGGAAGACAGTGTGGCAATTCCTCAAGGACATAGAAATAGAAATTCCATTTGACCCAGCAATCCCATTACTGGGAATATATCCAAAGGATTACAAATCGTTCTACTATAAGGACACGTGTACACGAATGTTCATTGCAGCACTGTTTACAATAGCAAAGACCTGGAACCAACCCAAATGCCCATTGACGATAGACTGGATAGGGAAAATGTGGCACATATACACCATGGAATATTATGCAGCCATCAAAAACGATGAGTTTGGGTCCTTTGTAGGGACATGGATGAACCTGGAAACCATCATTCTCAGCAAACTGACCGAAGAGCAGAACATCAAACACCGCATGTTCTCACTCATAGGCGGGTGTTGAACAATGAGAACACATGGACACAGGGAGGGGAGCACTACACACTGTGGTCAGTTGGGGGGAAATAGGGGAGGGATGGTGGGGGGTGGGAAGCTGGGGAGAGATAGCAAGGGGAGAAATGCCAGATGTAGGTGATGGGGAGGAAGGCAGCAAATCACACTGCCACGTGTGTTCCTATGCAACAGTTTTGCATGTTCTTCACATGTACCCCAAAACCTAAAATGGAATAAAATAAATAAATGGGGAAAAAAAAAAGAAAGTATGAAAAAAAAACCAAATTTTAACTATTCAAGTTAAAAAAAATGGGAAGTTTACCATTTATCCATGTCGTTGAAAATGTCATGAGTTCCTTCTTTTTTTTGAAGACTGAATAGTATTTCTTAGCATGTATACATCACTTTTTTCCTTATGTAATTATCTGTAAACAGATACTTAGGTTATATCCAAATTTTTGCTGTTGAATAATGCTGCAATAAATACGAGAATGCAGACATCACTTTGGGACTCTGATTTTAATTCTTTTGCATATATACTAAGAAGCAGGATTGCGAGATCATAAGATTGTTATAATTTTAATATTTTGACAAACTTCCATAACGTTTTCTACAGCACATGCGCCATTTTCCATTCCCAGCAGCAGTGTACACAGGTTCCGATTTGTCCACATCCTTGCCAGCGTTTACTATTTTCTTTTATTGTGTTGATTTGTTTGTTGATTTTTTGTTTTTATAATAGGCATCCTAACAGTTGTGAGATGATGTCTCATTGTGGTCTTGATTTGCATTTTCCTGATGATTAGTTATGTTGAACACCTTTTCATATACCAGCTGGCCATTTGTATATTTTGTAAGTTTTCTTTAGTAAAATGCCTGTTCAAGTGCTTTGCTTACATTACTTGTTTCCTTGTTTGTTTTCTTTTTCAGTTAAGTCATAGGAGTTTCATATATATTTTGACAGAAAATTAATATCATATAAATGGCTTGCAAATATTTTCTCTCATTCAATAAGTTGTCTTTTCATTTTGCTGATTGTTTCTCTTGCAGTAGAGATGTGTTTTAGTTTGATCTAGTTCCTCTTGTTTATTTTTTCTTTTGTTGACTGTGCTTTTGGTGTCAGAGGCAAGAAATCATTGCCATAGCCAATGCAAGAAGATTTTCCTTTATGATTTCATCAGGAATTTTACAGTTTCAGGTCTTATATTTGAGTGTTTAATCCATTTTGAGTTGATTTTGTTATCATGTAAGACGGGGCTGAATGAAATAAACCAGTCACAGAAGGACAAATACTGCTTGATTCCTCTTATATGAGGTATCTATAGTGGGTCAGTGTTGTCGGAGCAGAGAATACAACACTGGCTCTGAGTGCTGGGGAAGGGGTAGGATGAGAAGCTGTTCTTCAATTGATATAAAGTTTCATTCATGCTAGATGAATAAATTCTAGAGATCTGATATACAATATAATGTCTATAGTTAACAATACTGTATTATACACATCAAAATGTGTTAGGTAAGTATGTCTCATGTTAAATGTTCTTACTACACACAAAAATACACTAAACAAAAATTTTAAAACAGATGCAAAACTTTGGGAGCTGTTCAATATGTATCACCTTGATTATGGTGATGGTATCACAGGTGTTTGCCCGTGCCCAAACTAATCGAATTGTACACATTAAATTTATGCAGTTCTTAGGCAACACACATAAATCTTGGTACTATAGCTCCCTTATCTGTAAGGTGAAACAGTAACACTTGCCTCAGGCAAGTGTTATAAGGATTATACTTAGTAGTGACTAAGCACAAGGAATATCCCTGACCTATTAAGTCCTAGAATGGGTAATAATTATTCAACTCCACTTGATTTCTACCTTGCTAAAATAGCACACTGAACACAATAATCATTTAATAAATGCCATGTCATGCTGTGTTTGTTCAGTAAGCATTATTTTAATAAATAAGTTGGTAATCAATAAAAAAGAATATACCTATTAAGTCTTTTTCTAGACTACGGCTAGTTTTATCCCTGCAAAGAGCAGTGAGCAACCATCTGACCAAACCTAATCAGCTTTTAAAATATTGGTGATCTTGAACAACCTGAAGCTTTCTTGATATTCCATATTATTTGCAAGTTTGGAATGGGAATGGTAAACTCTAATGATGTTAAAACAAACTATGAAAAACTGTTCATGAATATTAATTAATTCATCAGCTGGTCATTTTGGATTTGTCCATGTGACAGCAAGTTTAGTAGCATGTAGTGTTGATCAAATCTGTGACTTTGATTCTGTTTATAATACAGCTAGGCTGACTGATGACCTTAAGTGTCAAACTGTGGTCAGTTTTGCTAAGCAATAATCTTTTGTCTATGTAAGTATTAATATGCACAGTTTTGCTCTTTCAGTCATATTTCGTTGTTTACTTCTTTTCCTAACTCATTTTTGCCTGTTATTTGTGGAAATACGACTGTTCATGGTGTCATGCTTGTATCATATTTTAAATGTTATTATGCAGATTTACATATATAATTTAATTTGAAGCACAGAATAGCTTCAGGATAACCAGGAGTTTTAGAAATATGAAAACCAAAATTTAATCGGTTTCTTAGAAATGTACCTTGAGATATTGTTTGGAAGTTCTAGCCAATTCTTTACCTTAAACAAATATTGACTGAAGAACCTTATTCAATCTGGGAAGACTGGCCTCTTAGAGAACACAAATGAGTCATTGAGGGATGAAGAGAGAAAACACTTAGTAATTACTGTGATAGCCAACAAAGTATACTTAGTTTTAATAGCCAATTATAATAAATAGATTTTTATTAATATAATTGGTAAGGTAAAACTCAGCTTGACAATAGAAATAGTGTATTCTCTGATTTGTTCCAAAATAATACCATAGAATTGTTGGAAATATTAAATGTAATTATATATGTAACAACTTTTGCATGATGCCTCTAACATAGTAAAGGGTCTATAAATACCATTTCCCTTAATGTCAAAGCAGCTGTAACTGAGAAGTTTCATTTGATTTTAGAATGTACCCCCAGAAGTCCATAACTATGTCACAGCCTGAGAAAATATTGGGCAATGCTGCATCAAGGCAAAGGGAAGATCCAAGACACTGTGCTGCAGCAGGTTACAGAGCCAGCAATATAATAACCAAGTTTCTGAAATTCATCTCTTGAAATAGTTCTTAAAATAGATATAGGAAATTTTTTCAAGAAATTCAAAACCAGTCTCTCACCCTATCACATTCATTCTCACCAAGCAACTGTGAGAGATGGGAGGGTTAAATAAGACCAACCTCAGTTCTTTGAAACATAGGGCTGATAAGTGATTTATTCAGAAACATAATGTTCAATAGACTCCAAGCTTCTAGTTCCCCAGTGTTTGTAGTACTTCCTGACTTAATGAATTAAGTAATTTCTTTGTGGAAAAGGCACTTATTACTTCCTGTTTATCTGGCCCTTCTGGATATAGCAGTTTGAAAAATTGGACATTTATCTTGAATGTGTTCACACTCACGGTCACCTAGGGCCTTTTTGAGATCACAGTTCAAATAAACTACATATACTCCTGAACTAGACATTAGCATTGCCAGAATTAAATCACATTTTTCATACAAGAGTTAGTTTAACAGTGTGCATGGATTGAAAATTCCAGCCCTCTCGGTTAAGGGAAATGTGTGAGAATTCCTTTATTATAGGGTCTATATAAGCAAGAGCTGTCATTGCCCAGAATCCTCACTCAAATAAATAATAAATGGAAATTTACTTAAAAATGGTATTTTAAATAATAAAAGACTGCATTGCTTGGAAAGAACAAGTTCACTCACCCTCATTTGCATGGTATTCATTGTCTGTGATAATACTGACAATTATTGTGGACCTTTGTTAAACCATCACCACTCTTCATGTGATTGGTAAAACAGGTTGAAATGAAATGAAATTAAGTTAACATCAGTATGGGGACAGACACAGCTGTGTTTATAAACAGGGAAGTTAAACATCTAATCAAACTCTGAAATGGAATATGACATGCAAAAATCAGCATCGCACAAATCTGAGTAGAACTAAGTAGATTTTGAAAATATATTTGTTTGAGGAATCTTGATATTGTTTTTCATATTGAATATAACAATTTACATTCCTATCAGCAGTGTACAAGGGATCCCTTTTCTCCACAAGCTAGTTTAACACTTATTATCTCTCATATATTTTTACAATAATCACACTAACAGGTATGAGCTGATAGCTCATTGTAGTTTTGTGTTTTCCTATTAGCTATGTTAAACATCTTTTCACATACCTGTTGGCCGTTTGTATGATTTCTTTGAAGAAATGTCTATTCAGATACTTTGCTTATTTTCAAACTGGGTTACTCCTTTGAGTTGTATGGGTTACTTATGTATTTTAGACGTTAACCGCTTATCACATACATGATTTGCAAATATTTTCCACCACTCTGTAAGTTGCATTTTCATTTTATTGATTATTTCCTTAACTGTGGAGAAGATTTTTAGTTTGATGTAGTCCTACTTGTCGATTTTGGCTTTTGTTGCCTATGCTTTTGGAAGCCTGTCCAAAAAATAATTGCCAATATTATGGAAAATAAGGGTCCAATTTCATTATTCTGTTTGTGGAAATCCAATTTTCCCTTCACCATTTATTTAAGAGATTATTCTTTCCCAATTGTGTATTTTTGTGTTGGCTCTCCACTCTGTTCCATTTTCTATATGTTTTTATGCTAATAGCACACTTTTTGATTACTATAGCTTTGCAATATAGTTTGAAATCAGGGGCTGTGGTGACTCCAGCTTTTTAATAAAAAAAAATTGTATCAAGATTGCTTTGGCTATTCAGGATGTTATGTGGTTCTACAATAATTTTAGGATCTTTTTTCTATTTCTGTGAAAAATGTTGGAATTTTGATAGAGTTACACTTAATCTGTAGATCACTTTGCATAGTGTGAGTTTGTTTTAACAATATTAATTCTTCCAATTCAAGAATATGGGATATCATTCCAATTGCTAGTGTCTTTTCCCAGTTTCTTTTATCTATATCTTGTAGTTTTCAGCATACTCATTTTTCAACTCTTGGAAAAATTTATTTCTTAATATTTTGTTTTTTTTCATGCTGTTGTAAAAGGGGATTGTTTACTTAATTTCTTATTCAGATAATACGCTGTTAATGTTTAGAAACCCCACTGATTTTTGTATGCTGATTTTGTATCCTGCCAAGTAGCCCTTAGGACCAATCACTTAAACATCAGAACAACTCTTTGAGGCTCAGAAATTTTATTTTAAAATGTCAATATTAATAATTTCCCAAATCAATAATTGTAGGGTAAAATAAAATGTTTTATAAAATTATTCAAAAATATTTGGAACATATATAGTTCTCATCAATTGTGGCTGGTGTTGCTATTGTATTAATAATATTATTAGCAACAGAAGTGGTAGTAGTATCAAAAGCGAAGCTCTTAACTCGGTTAGCTCAATTATTCTCACAGAAACCCTATTAAGTATTCTTATTTTCACTTTGACAGATGAAGAATGTAATGATGAATGAGTAAGCATCTCATACAAAATCAGAGATTTCAAATGTTCTCCAAAACCTGTACCGCCTCTATTCTCTGGTGTTGCCTACCCCAAAAAACACTTTATTGATAAGATGAGAATTATTTTAATATTGTATTTCACTTGGATCTAAAATAATTCCCAAAGGTCCAAGTTAACAAGACACATTTTACATGATTTTAAGAACATGTTAGTTATTTTTATGAGATGTTCTGTGCTACTGTGCAAAGTTAGCATTCTTTTAGTGAAAGTAATTGTTCTGCTTTACTTCCAGAGTGTAATGCACAAAATCTTCCATCAGATATATGGGGCTAAATTGAGAAATGAATGTTTAGTAACAAGAAACATGTTGGAAGATCTTTTTCCTTTTATACATTTTTATTCCCTGTTTTTGCTCTCACACATTCTATTATTACTACTCTAGCTTCTAAATAAGATTGATTGGTTAGTTGATTACAGGGGTGTCTGAGCACAGATTGTGAAAAGTCTTAAGGTGACTCAGTATGCCATAAATCAAACAGCAGGTGAATGTTTGAGAAACACAATTCCCTGATGCACAAAATATAATAGGATGAAAATGAAATTAAACCATATTCATTTCTTCACAAATAAAAACAATCAGCAAGAACTTTGCTAGTATATAGAATACAGTTACACACAAATTATTTTCATTTATACTTTAAAAAATATTTATAGTATGCAAAGTATTACATTAGGTTGTGTAGAAGACTTACGTTTAAACAAAACATTTTACTTGTCAAGTACATCACCATCAAGTAGAGGAAATAAAATAAGTTATAACACAGAATATAAATTAACAGTTAAGGTTTATGATTATTTAGAAGAGAATAAATTAGTGTTCCCTGGGGTAAGGATTTGAAGAACAGTGAAGAATTCTTAGGAGGTGTTGCCATGCATAAATTCTATAATTTTTTAATGCCAATCACAGTGGAAATAAAAGGTGAGCATGGCGTTTATTTTCACAACAGAGACAAACAAAAAAAAGAAAAAAAGACCGTCATCTTTGTTTTCTTACTCTCATTCAGTATCCACACAACTTAGGCATTTATTTCTATAAATAATCTTTTCATTCATTCCATTATGTTTTGTTTTGCTTCACTGTTTATCCCATACTGTGTCAGTAACTGCAGTAAGCACTTGAAAAGGAGAAGAGTGAGCCATAGTCCCCATCATCTTCAAGGAGATCTCAATCTAGAGAGACTCTTTTTCATGTCAGAAAATGCCTGATTCTTCGCTCCTCTCCATAGTAATGTGGTCACTGCTTTAATATGTGTTATCATCTCCTCTTTTTAAGAATATTTTGAAATGAACACTTTTGTATACTTTCTCCACTTTAAACCAACTTTCATGTTGTTGAGGATCACCCTTCCAAACCACATGTCTATTTGTATAATCCACCAAGATAGATTTCTGAAAGGTTATTAGACTATCAATAAAAAAGAAATTGGACCTGAATATGGACAACAGTGATATACACGGCAGATAAATGGCAAAACTGGTGAAAAAAGTCTCTGGTATGTAAGTTTCATCTGAGAGCTATTTATAATACTGAAATACAAGGATATTTAAATCTCCAACCATTGGGATATGCCAAAATAAGTCATGATATGGTAATATAAAATGTAGTGCATAATTATTAAAAATAAGGATACATTTGAAATGTCTAAGAAATTATTTCCATGATATACATTTAAGATTTTAATTTTTTGTAAATATATATGTGTATGTATGTGTGTTGAGACAGAGTGGAGACAAAGGGAAAATTCTTGAGAAATAAAAGTACTAAAGATTGATTATTTCCATGTTAAGGAATTATAGTTAGCATTTCCATGTTTTTCCGCGATCATTCATAATAACTAAAGAAATATACATTGAATTTACAATAATTCATCAAAATTCTGAGATAAATAAATTTATAATTACAAGGTTATGAATATAAACATAAACCAATTATAGTCATGTTTTTTAAATGAAGTTTCAGATACAGATGTACATTATAGCAGCACTATTTTATAGAGCAAATATTACTTGAAGTTATGTGTGGCAACAAAAGCCAAAATAGACAAATGTGATCTAATTAAACTCCAGAGCTTCCTTACAGCAAAAGAAACTATCATAGAGGGAACCTGCAACCAACAGAATGGGGAAAATTTTTTGCAATCTCCCCATCTGACAAAGGGCTAATATCCAGAATCTACAAAGAACTTAAACAGATTTACAAGAAAAAAACAACCCCATCAAAATGTAGGTGAAGGGTATGAACAGATACTTTTCAAAAGAAGACATTTATGCAGCCAACGAACATATGAAAAAAAGCTCATCATCGCTGGTCATTAGAGAAATGCAAACCAAAAGCACACTAAGATACCATCTCACACCGGTTAGAATGGTGATCATTAAATAATCAGGAGATAACAGATGCTGGAGAGGATGTGGAGAAATAGGAACACTTTTACACTTTTTGTGGGAGTGTAAATTAGTTCAACCATTGTGGAAGACAGTGTTGTGATTCCTCAAGGATCTAGAAATAGAAATACCATTTGACATAGCAATCCCATTACTGAGTATATACCGAAAGGATTATAAATTGTTCTGTTATAAAGACACATGCACACCTATGTTCATTGTAGCCCTGTTTACAATAGCAAAGACCTGGAACCAACACAAATGCCCATCAATGAAAGGCTGGACAGGGAAAATGTAGCACATATACACCATGGAATCCTATGCAGTCATAAAAAAGGATGCGTTCATGTCCTTTGCAGGATACGTGGATGAAGCTGGAAACCATCATTCTCAGCAAACTGACACAAGAACAGAAAACCAAACACCACATGTTCTCACTCATAAGTGGGTGTTGAACAATGAGAAGACATGGATACAGGAAGAGGAACATGACACACTGGGGCCTGTTGGGCGTTGGGAGAGCTAGGTGAGGGATAGCAGGGGTGAGGGGATTGGGGAGGGATAACATTAGGAGAAATATCCAATATAGATGATGGGGAGATGGATGCTGCAAACCACCATGACATGCGTATACCTATGTAACAATCCTACACAATATGCAAATAGATTTGCATTTCTCTAATGACCAGTGACGATGACCTTTTTTTATATATGTTTGTTGGCTGCATAAATATCTCCTTTTGGGAAGTCTCTGTTCATATTCTTCACCCACTTTTTGATGGGGATGTTTGTTTTTTTTCTTTTAAATATCTTTAAGTTCTTTATAGATTCTGGTTATTAGCCCTTTGCAGGATAGATAGACTGCAATTTTTTTTTCCCATTCTATAGGTTGCCTGTTCATGCTGATGAGAGTTTCTTTTGCTGTGCAGAGCCCTTTAGTTTAATTAGATCCCATTTGTCAATATTGGCTTTTTTTTTTTTTTTAACCATTGCTTTTGGTGTTTTAGTCATGAAGTCTTTGCCTATGACTATGTCCTGAATAGTATCGCCTAGGTTTTCTTCCAGAGTTTTTATGGTTATAGGTCTTACATTTAAGTTTTAAATCCATCTTGAGTTAATTTTTGTATAAGGTGTAAGGAAGATATCTAGTGTCAGCTTTCTGCATATGGCTAGCCAGTCTTCACAACATCATTTATAAAGTATGAAATTCTTTCCCCATTGCTTGTTTTTGTCAGTTTTGTCAAAGATCAGCTGCTTGTAGATTTGTGATATTATATCTGAGGCCTCTGTTCTGTTCCATTTGTCTACTTATCTGTTTTGGTGCCAATACCATGCTGTTTAGATTACTGTAGCCTTGTAGTATAGTTGAAGTCAGGTAGCATGATGCCTCTAGCTTTATTCTTTTTGCTTAGGATTGTCTTGGCTATGTGGGCTCTTTTTTGGTTCCATATGAAATTTAAAGTAGGTTTTTCCTGATTCTGTGGAGAAAGTCTATGGTAGCTTGATGGGGATAGAATTGAATCTACAAATTACTTTGGGCAGTATGGCCAGTTCCATGATATTGATTCTTCCTAACCATGAGCATGGAATGTTTTTCCATTCTCAGATCTCATGAGAATTAATTCACTATAACATGAACTGCATAGGGGTAACTGCTTTCGAATTTCAGTCACCTCCCCTTGTGACCCTCCTATGAGATATGGGGATTGTGAGAACTATAATTCAAGATGAGATTTGAGATTAAAAGCCCAGCAGGAGGAGAGATCATGGAGGATAGAAGGCAGGACTAGATTGCAGCTCCCACTTGGACAGATGGAACAGTTTGTGGAGGCTCTCATTCTGACCTTTTGCTCCAGAATGACAGGAGGAATACAGTAGGAAAGCCAAGAGCATCCACAAACTCTCTGAGGGAAGTGATTTGTTCCTTCACGATGGAACTGGGAGACGGTGAGTGACCAAACTGTGGAAGTGCATAAAGGTGATTGTCTACCACTGAACATATATCCCTACTGGGGAACCTGAAGGTCCATATTACAGGAGAAGATCCTGCCCTTCCCTAGAGCTGAGTCAATTTACAGAGCCAAGTGAAATACAGGGGTAGAGGAAGCAGTAGGAAAATTCCTGTGGGCTCACTGCATTCCATAGCAAGCCATTTCTACCTTACCTCACAGTGGTCCTAGAGGAGGGCTCCCAGAGTCAATGTGAAAAAGTAACAAGGAGATGGAAACCTCCAGTTGAACTTTGCATCAATTTAAACCAATTGAGAAGTCTCCTGGCTAGAGCTCAGTGAAGGATATGAATCCAGTGTGCAGACTCCACAGGTCGGGGAGGAAGGAAAGCCCTATTTACTTTTGCAGTTGCTGGGTGGGTAGCCTGGAGCAGGTTCTCAGCCCTGCTCACCCACTTCCTGGAAACAGACTCAGTGCCGTTGGGGGTGGGGCACAGTGGGAATGAGAACAGCCCTTTGTTTTGCATGGGAGCTGGGTGAGGCCTGTGACTGCCAGCTTTCCCCCACTTCCCCGACAACTTGCATGACACTGCGGAGGCAGCCACAATCCTCCCAGAAACATAACTCCATTGACCTGGGAACCTCACCCCATCCCTCATAGCAGCTGCAACAAGACTTGCCCAAGTAGAGTCTGATCTCAGATATGCCTAGGCCTGCCCCAACCTAATGGTCCTTCCCTACCCATCCTGGTAACTACAGACAAAGAGCTTGTACTCTTGGGAGCTCTAGGGTCTCATCCACTGCCTATTCTTCCTCATACTTCCAGGGCTGATGCTTTCTTGAAAGCACCACTTCCCAGCAGGAGGCCAACCAGCACAAAAATAGTGCATAAAACCAAAACTAAGGAGCCTCAGACAGTCTGTTTCACCCCCCTGCCACCTCCACTGGAGCAGGTGCAAGTATCTGTGGCTGAGAGACACACAGTTCACATCACAGGACTCTGTGTAGACAACCCCCAGAACCAGCCTGAAGCCTGATAGTCTTGCTGGATTACTAGATCCAGAAGAGAGATAACAATCACTACAACTGGTCTCTCAGGAAGTCACATCCCTAGGAAAAGCAGGGAGAGTACCACATCAAGGAAATACTCCATGGGACAAAATGAACTGAACAACAGCCTTGAGCCCCAGATCTTCCCTCTGACAGAGCCTACCCAAATAAGAAGGAACCAGGAAGCTAAGTCTGGTAATATGACAAAACAAGCTTATTTAATACTCCCCTAAAAAATCACACTAGCTCACTAGCAATGAATCCAAACCAAGAATAAATCCCTTATCTACCTGAAAAGTAATTCAGAAGGTTAGTTATTAAGCTAATCAGGGAGGCATCATAGAAAAGTAAAGTCCAATATTAGAAAATTTAAAAATAAAATGATAAAAAGTGAAATGAAAAATATTCAATGAAATAGATAGCATAAATATAAAACAATCTAAACTTTAGAAAACAAAGGGAATGCAAAATGCTCTGGAAAGTCTCATCAATAGGATTGAGTAAGCAGAAGAAAGAAGAAATAACTGCAGAGCTCAAAGACAAGGTTTTCTATTTAATCCAATCGAATAAAGACAAAGAAAAAAGAATAAGAAAATATACACAAAGCATCCAAGAAGTTTGGGATTATGTTAAACAACGAAACCTAAGAATAATCAGTATTCCTGATGAAGAGAAATATAAAAATTTGGAAAATGTATTTGGGGAAATAATCAAAGAAAAATTTCCCAGCCTTGCTACAGAACCAGACGTCCAAATACTAGAAACTCAAAGAACACCTGGGAAATTCATCACAAAAAGATCATTGCCTAGGCACACTGTGATCAGGTTATCTAGAGTTAGGATGAAGGAAAGAAACTTAAGGGTTTTGAGGCCAAAACACCAAGCTATAAAGGAAAACCTATCAGATTAACGGAAGATCTCTCAGCAGACACCCTACAAGCTAGAAGGGATTGGGGCCCTATCTTCAGATTCCCCAAACAAAATAACTATCAGTCAAGAATTTTAGACCCAGTAAAAAAAAAAGCTGCATGGTTGCATGAAAGAAGGAAAGATACAGTCTTTTTCAGAAAAACAAAAACTGAGAGAATTTGCCCCTACCAAGCCAGCACTGCAAGAACTGCTACAAGGAACTCTAAATCTTGAAACAAGTGCTGGAAACACATCAAAACAGAACCTTTTTAAAGCATAAATCTCACAGGACCTACAAAACAAAAATGCAATTAAAAAAAATAACAAAAAATCAAGAAATTTATGCAACCAATAGCATGATGAATGGAATGTTACCTCACACCTCAATACTGAATGTTGAATGTAAATGGCTTAAATGCTCCATTTAAAAGATACAGTATTGGAGAATGGATAAGAATTCACCAATCAACTATCTGCTGCCTTCAAGGGACACACCTAACACATAAGGACTCACATCAACTTAAGGTAAAGGGATGAAAAAAAGAATTCCATGTAAATGGACACTGAAGCTACCCCTGTAGCTATTTTTACATCAAACAAATCCTAAAGCAAGAGCAGTTAAAAAAGACAAAGAAAGTCATTTTATATTGATAAAAGGCCTTGTCCAAAAAGAAAGTATCACACCCTAAATATATATGCACCTAACACTGGAGCTCCCAAATTTATGAAATAATTACTGAGAACTAATAACAGAACTAAACAATTAGATAAACAGCAACACAATAGTGGCTGGGGACTTCAATACTCCACTGATAGCAATAGACAGGTCATCAAGACAGAAAGTCAATAAATTAAAAATAGATTTAAACCATACCCTGGAACAAATGGACTTAACAGATATTTACAGAATATTCTACACAGCAACTTCAGAATATACATTCTATTCAACAACAAATGGAACTTTCTCCAAAATAAACCATATGATAGGCCACAAAATGAGCCTCAATGAATGCAAGAAAATTAAAATTATATCAAGCACTCTCTTAGACCACAGTGGAAAAAAACTGAAAATTAACTCCAAAAAAGCCCTTCAAAACCATGGAAATCTAATATTCTGCTCCTGAACAATCACTGGGTTAAAAATGAACATTAGATGAAACTGTAAAACTTCTTCAAACTGAATGACAATATCACGACACCACCTATCACTGGATACAGCAAAGGCCAGTCCTAAGAGGAAAGTTTGTAACCCTAAACAGCTACATCAAAACGTCTGAAAGAGCACAAACAGACAATCTAATGTCACATCTCAAGGAACTAGAGAAACAAGAACAAAACCAAACCTAGTGGAAGAAAGAAAATAACCAAGATTACAGCAGAACTAAATGAAATTGAAACAAGCAAACAAAAAGACCAATGCAAAAGATAAATGAAACAAAAAGTTGGTTCTTTGAAAAGATCAATGAAATTGATAGACCACTAGGAAGATTAACCAAAAAAAGAAGAGAGAAAGTTCAAATAAGCTCAATTAGAAATGAGATGGGAGATATTACAATGGACAACACAGAAATATGATAATATTATTCAAGAATACTATGAACACGTTTATGCACATATACTGGAACACTTAAAGGAGATAGATAAATTCCTGGAAAGATACAATCTTCCTAACTTAAATCAGGAAGAATTAGATACTCTGAACCGACCAATAATGAACAGTGAGATTAAAATGCTAATAAACAATTATTAACAACAACAACAAAAAAACTCCAAGACCAGATGGATTCACAACAGAATTCTACTAGATATTCAAAGAATTGGTACCAATCCTGTTGACACTATTCCACAAGATACAAAAAAGGAACCCTGCCTAAATCATTCTATGAAATCAGTATCTCCCTAATACCAAAACCAGGAAAGGATATAATCAAAAAGAAAACTACTGACCAATATCCCTGATGAACATAGATGCTAAAATCCTTAGCAAAATGCTAGCTAACCAAATCCAGAACTTATCAAAAACACAATCCACTATGATCAAGTTGGTTTCATATCAGGGATTCAGGGATGGTTTAACATGCACATGTCAATAAATTTCATACACCACATAAGAATAATCTTAAACAAAAATTACATGATCATCTCAATAGATGCAGAAGAAGCATTAGATAAAATCCACCATCTTTTTATGATTAAAACTCAGCAATATTGAAATACAAGGGACACACCTCAATGTAGTAAAAGCCATCTATGGCAAACCCACAGCCAACATAATACTGAATGGGGAAAAGTTGAAAGCATTCCCTCTAAGTACTTGAACAAGACAAGGATGCCCAATCTCACCACTCCTCTTCAGCATAGTACTAGAAGTCCTAGCCAGAGTTATCTAACAAAATAAAGAAATAAAGTGCATCCAAATTAGTAAAGAGGAAGTCAAACGTTACTGTTTGCTGATGATAATGATTGTTTACCTAGAAAACCCTAAAGACATCTCCAGAAAGCTCCTAGTACTCATAAAAGAATTTACAATCGTTTACAGATACAAAATTAATGTAGACAGATCAATAGCTCTTATATACACCAACAGTGACCAAGCTAAGAACTTAATAAATCAAGAATCAACCCCTTTTACACTTGCTGTAAAAAACTCCAAGAGCAAACAAACAAAAAACTTAGGAATATACCTAACCAAGGAGGTGAAAGACCTCTACAAGGAAAACTACAAAACACTGCTGAAAGAAATCTCAGATAACATAAACAAATGGAAATGCATCCCATGCTCATTGATAGGTAAAACAAATATTGTGAAAATGACCATACTGCCAAAAGCAATCTACAAATTCAACGCAATTCTTATGAAAATAACATTATCATTCTTCACAGCATTAGAAAAAAAAAAATTCTAAAATTCATATGAAACCAAAGAAGAGCCCACATAGCCAAAGCAAAACTAAGCAAAAAGAACAAATCTGGAGGCATCACATTACCTTATTAAAAACTATACTCTAAGGTAACAGTCACCAAAACAGCATGGTAATAGGCACATAGAAAAATGGAGTAGAATAGAGAACCCAGAAATAAATCCAAATACTTACAGCCAACTGATCTTTGATAAAGCAAACAAAAACATAAAGTGAGGAAGGACACCCTGTTCAACAAATAATGCTGGGATAATTGACTAACCATATGTAGGAGAATGAATCTCAATCCTCATCTTTCACCTTATACAAAAATCAGCTCAAGATGAATCAAGGACTCAAACCTAAGTCCTGAAACTAAAAATCAGAAAAATCCTTCTAGACGTTGGCTTAGGCAAGGATTTCATAACCAAGAACCCAAAAGCAAATGCAATAAAAAAAAGATAGACAGCTGGGACTTAATTAAACTAAAAGGCATTAAGGCATTTGCATGCCAAAAGGTACAGTCAGCAGAGTAAACAGACAATCCGTAAAGTGAGAGAAAATCTTCACAATCTGTAGATCTGATGAAGACTAAGGAGCGGGCAGAAACTAGCTCTACACTAGACACGTCTTTGGTCATGCATAACAAAACAAAACTTCAAAGAACCATACTGTCTTAAAGAAACATAACAATGTTTTAGAGCAAAACACATAAATACTTATTATAATAAAAATTAGCCAGCAATGAACAAAATAAATAACACAGTGTTTAATAGCCAATCAAGATAAATATTTAAAGAAGTAAAAAACTGTTTCACAAGGAATAAAAAAATTCGATGCATCACAACTAATCCAGAAACCTCATAGTTGAAAAATGTAAAGACAGGACAATAAAAATTATTGTGACTAATCAGTAAACATTCAGAAAATATAGAAAAAAATGAGCATTGTTAAGTAGAGATATAGATACTTTTTAAAAATATAAAACAATTTTTAGAAATAAAAATGCAATGTCTGAGATTAAAAAAATACTCTAAATAGAATTAAACACAGTAGACAAGACATGGTAGGGAAAATAATGGTAAATGTAAAGATTTAGAAATAGAAAATATGCAAAATAAAACACAGAAAAAACAAAAATCAAACAAAAATTAAAAGAATACCAGATTATCAGTAAATGTGGGACAAATTTAAGTGGCAAAATATACAGGTAATTGGATTCCAGGAAGAAGAGGACCTGGGAGGAGAGATAGAAAAAATACATTGAAGAAATGATAGCCAAAATTTTTCTAAATTTGATGAGAATTACGAACCTATAGAAGCAAGAAAACAAACTCAAGCACAAGAAACATAAAGAAAGTTACAACCAGATATATCATAATCAGATTGCTTAAAACTGATGATAAAAATCCAAATATTAAATCAGCCTAAGGAACAAAGTATATTATGAATAGGGCATCAAATTAAGGATGACAGTACATTTCTTGTCTAAAATAATGTAAGCTATAAGATAATACAGAAATATATTTGAAATATTTGAAAAACATACCCCTACCATGAAAAAGAGTTGAAAACAACTTGCCATACTACTTTTCTAAAGCTGCTATAAAAAACTACTACAAAAATGGCAACTGAAAAGAACACAGATTTTTCTCTCAGTGTTTTTGGGTTCAGAAGTCAAAACTCAAAGAATTAGATTAGCAATACTAGCTCCTTCTGAAGTCTCTGAGACAAAATTATTTTATGTCTCTCCAATTTAGGTACCTTCCAGTTACACCTGACATTCCTTGCCCTGGAATTTCATAAGTCAATCTCTGTCTTCACATGGCCTTCTGCCTTCACATCAGTTTCTTTTCTGTTTCTTCTATTTTTCTGTTGCTTAAAAGACACCTGGCATTGGATTCAATTCCCATCCTAATCCAGGATGATCTCTCCTTCAGTTCCTTACGCTATCTACATCTGCAAAGATTCTTATTCCAAATAAATTTACGTTCTGAAGTTGTGAGTGTACATAAATTTTAGAGTCACTATTGAACTTACTATATCTGCCAACCTCAAATTATATACCCAATAAATAGATGTTTAAAAAAAATCAGGTAAAACAATGACTTTCAGATACATGCAATTGGAAAAATTTCATCACCAGCAGACCAAGAGTATAACAAATATTCGAGGAAATAGTCCAGCAACAATAAACATTATACTTAGAAATCTTTGTCTATACAAAGAAATAAAAATGTCTCAATATAAGAAGTATGTGGGCAAACACTGACGATACTTTTCTCATCATTTAAAGCTCTTTAAAAGACAAATCATTCTTTCAAAGCAAAACTAGAAACAATGTATTATATATATATATATATATATATATATATATATATATGTAAATTTCAGGACAACTATAGTACAAAGACAAGCATGAGAGAAATGGAAGTATACCATAGTAATATTCTTATACTATAAGCAATTTGATGTGATATCACTTGAATTTATACTTTGATGTAAGTCCTAGAGAAACCACAAAAATAACACAACCAAGATTACTAACTAATAAGACAACAAAAAACGTACAAGTAAACCATAAAAAAATCCCAAAGTAGGCAGCAGAAAAAGGAAGAAAGGACCTAGCAAATGGAACAATTAGAAAATAAACAGCAATATTATATAGGAACATACTCATATGAATATTCATACTAAAAATACATAATTCAAAGACACCAATAAAAGGGCAGAGATTGTCCAATCGATTACCAAAGTAAACCAAATTATATTCTGCCAACACAAAACAACTGGAAATATTAAAACACAAATAGGTTAAAAGTAAAAGGATTAAAAAATGTACTATGCTAATATTAACTCAGTTTTAAATGATTTTATTAATATCAGGAAAAAGAAATTTCATATCAAAAAATATATTTCCAGGTATAAAGAGGATGATTTAATAGTAATGGAAGTGTTAATTCATAATAAGTACATGATAATACTAAACATTTGATATTTAATGAGTTTTTTCTCACTGGCATTTGTAAAACCCTACCTAATGATAGAATACAAATAGTTCTGAAGTGTACAATAGAAAATTTAATGAAAATTTTTCCGGGCCATAAAGCAAATATGAGTAAAGCTGCATGAAATTAAAATATAGAAAATATGTTCTTTTTTTTTAATGCATATTTTACTGTGTTTTAGGTTTGGGGTACCTGTGAAGAACATGCAAGATTGTTGCATAGGTACACACATGGCAATGTGGTTTGCCACCTTCCTCCCCATCACCTATATCTGGCATTTCTCCCCACCCCCTGCTGTCCCTCCCCTAGTTTCCCACCACAAACCTCAGTGTATGATGCTCCCCTCCCTGTGTCCATGTGTTCTCATTGTTCAACACCTGCCTATGAGTGACAACATGCAGTGTTTGATTTTCTGTTCTTGTGTCAGTTTGCTGAAAATGATAGTTTGCAGGTTCATCCATGTTCCTACAAAGGACATGAACTCATCATTTTTGATGGCTGCATAATATTCCATGGTGTATATGTGCCACATTTTCCCTGTCTAGTCTATCATTGATGGACATTTGGGTTGGTTCCATGTCTTTGCTATTGTAAACAGTGCTGCAATGAACAATCGTGGGCATGTGTCCTTTTAATAGAACAATATAAGGAAATAATTATAAATGAAAAAGAGGAATGAATTTGAAAAAATAGTAAATACTCGGCCGGGCGCGGTGGCTCAAGCCTGTAATCCCAGCACTTTGGGAGGCCGAGGCGGGTGGATCACGAGGTCAAGAGATCGAGAACATCCTGGTCAACACGGTGAAACCCCGTCTCTACTAAAAATACAAAAAATCAGCTGGGCATGGTGGCGCGTGCCTGTAGTCCCAGCTACTCAGGAGGCTGAGGCAGGAGAATTGCCTGAACCCAGGAGGCGGAGGTTGCAGTGAGCCGAGATCGTGCCATTGCACTCCAGCCTGGGTAACAAGAGCGAAACTCCATCTAAAAGAAAAAAAAATAGTAAATACTTAGAAAATAAATAATATTCCTTTAGACCCCAAAAGACAATCACAATTATGATTAGAAAGTATATATAACTGAATAAAAATAAAAACACAACCTATATAAATTTGTGGAATGCAGGTAAACCATTAATTTGAGGGAGAATTACAGCATTGAATATATTTATTATAAAAGAAAATAGTCTCAAATTTGTGGCCTTCCAATTAATATATGAGGTATTTGTTTTTTAAAAAAAGTCAAGACACTTTATGTAAGCAACAGAAAGTAGGTCATAAAGGTTCATATAAAAATCAATAAAATAAAAAACAGAAAAATGACTTGCTAATTATAGAAAAAAATCTTAATTTTCAAGAAAGGAAATAAATTAATGATTCTATGTAGCCAGACTAAGAAAATTAAGATAGGGGAGACATGATTCTAATATGAGGCGTGAAAGAGGTGACATTAGTGCAGATCTTATTGATATTAAATAGATAAAAATGAAATATCAAATTCACATCAATAAATTTCATAATTTTATAATATGGACAATTTTTAAAAATGACAAATGCAAAGCCTATTCAAAAAAAAACAGAATAACTAAATAAGTGTATATGTAAGTATAATAGTATGTAATAAGCATATATATATACTTATTACATTTGTAAATATTTTATAAGTATAAATACTCATAAAATAAATTAGATTATGGTAAAAAAAGAAACAGGCCCAGGTAGCTAGCTGGTGACATCTATGATATTTTAAAGAAGAATTGATATCAATTCTATAAAACTGTTTCAGAATATTGAAAAGAAATATTTCCCATTTTTATAAAGTCAATATTAATCTAATATCAACAATATATAAACTTTCCACAAATTATGCATATGTGTGTGTGTGTGTGTGTGTGTGTGTCTGTGTGTATTCTATACATGATAAAAAAAAAAAAAACCTCAGTTAACATAGAACATAGGTCTAAATACAAACCCTACAACTGAAAAGCTTCTAGAAGATAATGTCACAGGATCTTTACGGTGTTACTTTTCCAGTCGGAAACCACTGAGGACAGTGGCGCCTTTGCAGAAGTTTTGCTGGAGGCCGCTACCAGCATGGATCCCATGCCTGTCAAAGGCAGGCTAGAGGAGCAGTGAGGGGTGTAAGAGCAAGCACTGATTATGGCTACTGCACACTGCCAGCCTTTGGCAGGGTGGGCAGCTCTAGGTTCCCGTACAGGCTCTGGCTCCATGAGAGGCTGTGGCTGGACCAGGTGAATTGCAAGAAGCTTCTACTGCAGACACTGGGGACCTCGGTGGCACCTGGAAGCTTGGAGACACCAGGAACCACACAGCCCCAAAGAGAGTGTCACAGTCCTGGCTCAGGAAGCCCCTAGGTCTGGGATTCCCGAGGGGCTGCAGCTCTTCTCTCCTTCTCCTTGCCTACAACTTGGTGAGAGAGGGGCGTGTTTCAGCCCCGTTTGCTTTGCAGCTTTTTCAGTCCTGCCGTTTGACAGTCTTCAAGTTTTCGTCCCACATCGCGGAGGAATGGGTATGAGGACAACTGGATGGTGAGTAAAACAGAAAGGAGCTTCATTGAGCGACAGAACAGCTCTCAGGAGACACGAAGTTGTTAGCTCCTTTCTGCAGGCAGGTCATCCCAACAAGTGTCCAGTTCTCAGCATAGAAGAGATCCAGCTCCTTTCCTCAGGCAGGTTGTCCCACTGAGTGTCCAGCTATCAGTAGAGTGGAGACTTGTTGTGGGTAGCTCCTTTCTGCAGGCAGGTCGTCCTGAAAAGTAGAAAAGGCCCAAAGTGGGTAGCTCCTGCCCACAGCTGGTAGACCCAACGTCTGTCTGAGCCTGGCTGCATCTGGGGTTTATAAGAGCTCAGAAGAGAGAAAGTGCCATGCTGATTGGTCCATGTGCAGCCATAGACAGGTCTGGAAAAATTACAGTAAGTTCTCACTCTCGGCCGCGGACTCCACAGAGAACTGGCAGACTGGTCCCCAGGCTCTAGGCAGTATCTGACTTGAAGGCAGGGTTTCACTGAGGACCCATCCTTTTCTGCCCAGGAGCCCATCTGCCTCCTCCTGCCAAAAACATGTCATCCATGGCGCCTAGGCTGTTCCTGCTGATGGGTGCCTGCAGGCCTGCATCAAGCTGTCCTCAGCCCGCCCACCCCGTACTCCCTCTCTGAGCTTGTCTGTGTACCAAGTTTCAGAGTGGGCTGAGGTTGCTGAGGGGCTGGCATGTCAGCGCCACCCTGAGAGTGTGCACATCCAACCGAGTTGTGACAGCACCCAGGCTTGGCTTCAACTTTGCTTTGAAATTGGAGTGGGTGCCAAGAGCCAGGAGAGGCCAGAAAGCAGGAGTAGGTACTTCTGAGCTAGCAGGGGGAGGGGCAGCTTCCTAGGCCTCCAAAAGCAGGGATGCCAGGGTCCAGAGCCGCTGATGGGCAGCTATGGCTGCACCTGAGAATACAAGGCTCTTGTCCCACTGACTCAGAAAGGGAGGGGCTCCTACCTGTTACCAGCTCCCATCTGCTTTGTGGAGTGCACAGCTCCAGTCACGCCCCAACCTCTGCAGCCAAGGTCTCCGGAGTGGCTGCTCCAGATGGTCCACCACTACCATCGATAATATAGGAGAATGTGTTTGTGATATTTTTAAGGCAATGAATTTTTTTTATTCAGTCATTAGCATGTTTCATCAAAGCCTGAAAAATGGATTTAGCAAAATTATCATTTTTGTTTTAATTGCCAACTTTTAAGAACAGGGGTACATGTGGAGGATGTGCAGGTTTGTCACATAGGTAAACGTTTGCTTCACAGATCATGTCATCACCAAGGTATTAATCCCAGCATCCATAAGCTGTTCTTCTTTATCCTCTCCGGCTTCCCAACCTCTGCCTTCTGACAGGCTCCAGTATGTGTTGCTCCCCACAATATGTCCATGTATTCTCAACATTTAGCTCCCACTTATAAGTAAGAACATGTTGTATTTTGTTTTCTGTTTCTGTGTTAGTTTTCTAAGGATAATGGCTTCCATCTACATCCTTGTTCCTGCAAAGGACATTATTTTGTTCCTTTTCATGGTGGCATAGTATTCCATGGTGTATATTTACCACATTTTCTTTATCCAGTGTATCATTGATGGGAATTTAGGTTGATTCCATGTCTTTGCTATAGTGAATAGTGCAGTGAACACATGCATACATGTGTCTTTATAATAGAATAATTTGTATTCCTTGGATACATGCCCAGTAATGGGATTGCTGGGTCAAGTGATATTTCTGCCTCTAGTTCTTTAAGAAATTGCCACACTGTCTTTCACGATGATTGAGCTAATTCACATCCCTATCAACAGTGTAAAAATGTGCCTTTTTCTCCACAAGCTCACCAGAGTGCTGCTGTTTTTTGACTTTTTAAAAATAGCCATTCCAACTGGTGTGAGATGGCAGATCACTGTGGTTTTGATTTTCATTCTCTAATTACCAATGAGGCTGAGCTTTTTTTCATGTCGTTATCCACATATATGTCTTCTTTCGAGAATTGTCTGTTCATGTCCTTTGCCAACATTTAAATTGAGTTGTTTTTCTCTTATAAATTTAGATAACTTATAGATGCTGGATATTAGACCTTTGTCAGACGGATGGACCACAACAATTTTCTCCCACTCTTTAAGTTGTCTGTTTACTTTGTTGATAGTTTCCTTTGCTGTGCAGAAGCTCTTCAGTTTAATTAGATCTAATTGTAAATTTTTGCTTTTGTTGCAATTGTTTTTGGCATCTTTGTCGTGAATCTTTGCCTATGCCTATGTCCTGTATGGTATTGCCTAGGTTTTCTTCTCAGGTGTTTATAGTTTGGGGTTTTCCATTTAAGTATTTAATCCACCTTGAGTTGATTTTTGTATACAGTGTAAGGGGGGGTCTAATTTCAGTTTTCTCCATATGGCTAGACAGTTCTCCCAGCATCATTTATTACATAGGGAATCCTTTCCTCTTTGCTTGTTTTTGTTGGGTTTGTAGAAGACTCGATGGTTGTAAGTGTGTGGTCCTATTTCTGATTCTCCATTCTGTTCCATTGGTCTATATGTCTATTTTTGTACCAGTACTATGCTGTGTTGGTTACAGTAGCCCGATGGTATAGTTTGACTTGGGTAGCGTGATGCCTCCAGCTTTGTTCTTTTTGCTTAGGATTGCCTTGGCTATTCAGCCTCTTTTTTGGTTCCATATGAATGTTTAAATAGTGGCTTTTTAAAAAATTCTGTGAATAATGTCAGTGGGAGTACCATCAAATCTATAAATTGCTATGGGAAATACAGTCATTTTCACAATATTCGTTCTTCTTATCCATGAGCATGGTATTTTTTATTTCTTTGTGTCATCTCAGATTTATTTGAGCAGTGGTTTGTATATATACATAATTTATTAAAATATGCTTTTGAGCATCTGATGAAGGAATTGTATTGGTCTCACTTAGCTATTACAAATTTTGAATGCTTTATTCTCTTATCCTCTCCATTTAGAAGATAAAGAAATAATTCAGTCATGCACTACACAATGACATTTCAGTCAACAAGCGATAACATGTAAGATGTTGGTCCCATAAGATTATAGTGGAGGTGAAAAATTTCTATCACTTAATGAAGTCATAGCTGTCATAATTTTATAACTTCATAATGTAATACATTATTCACATGTTTGTGGTGAGAGTGGTATAAACAAAACCACTGCACTGACAGTCAAATACAGTATAATACACACAATTATGTACAGTTTATAATACTTGACAATGATGATAAATGACTGGTATTGCTTTAAATATTTACTATACTGTATATTGTTACTTTACAGTGTAATCCTTCTACTTATTAAAAAAAAAGTTATCTTCAAACAGCTTGAGGCAGATCCTTCAAGAGGTATTCCAGAAGAAGATATTGTTATTATAGGAGATGAAGCTCCATGTGTATTATTGCCATTGACGACTTTCCAGTGACAAGATGTAGAGATCAAAGATAGTGATATCGATGGTCCTAAGCCTGTATAGATGTAAGCTAATGTGTGCATTTGTGTCTTGGTTTTTAATAAAAAAGTTTAAAAAATTAGGAAAAACAAAACAAAGCTTATAGAATAATAATATGAAGAAAAAAATTGTATAACTGTCTGATATGTTAGTGTTTTATGCTGAGAGATACTACAGGAGTAAAAAAGTTAAAAAAAATAAAATTTGTAAAGTAAGAAAGTTACACTGTTAACTTATTGAAGAAAGAAAAATTATTTTTTAAATTTGGTGTACCCTAAGTGTACAATGTTCATAAGTCTACAGTGGTGTACAGTAATGTCCTAAGACTTCATGTTCACTCACCTTGCATTGTCTCACCCAAAGCAACTTCTAGTCCTACAAGCTCCATTAATGATGTGTTCTATGCAAGTATACTCTCTGTAATCTTTTACACCACATTTTTACTGTACCTTTTCTATATTTAGACACACAAATACTTACCACTCTGTCTATAGTATTCAAGACCTTAACATGCTGCACAAGTTTATACCCTAGGAGCAATAGGCTATACCATATAGCCTAGCTCTGTAGCAGGCTATACCATCTAATTTTGTGGAAGCAACTTTATGATGTTCCCATAATGTTGAAATCACATAATAACATGTTCCCACATGTTTCCCCAGTCATTAAGTACCTCATGGCTGTACAATTACGGCCAATCCAACATAAATGACAGTCTGTTGAAAGCTTCTTGAAGGTGTGTTGCTTCTCCAGATATAAGGAAAAGATGTAGCTATTTCCCAGTTCATATTGATGTGAAAACATATATATATACATACACACACACACACACACACACACACACACACACACACATATATATATATATATATATAACATACTTGGTGCTGGGAGGCTATCTTGCAATAATGAAGGAAAGGAACAATAATCACTGATATGCCAGTCCTAACATTTTTGGACAACTAAATGAACTTAAGTGCTTACTTACCTCTATATCTCTTGTTATATAAAAATAGGTATTCAAGCCATCAAAATTTAATTTTTCTATTTTGTGCAATCAAATATGTTCCTTAGTAATAAATACAACGTAGGTCAACATTTTTGTTTAATGTAAGAGTTATAGAAGGGAAAAGTGTTGGCCTTGATTCCATACACTTTAAAGTTTGATAAGAATGACAAAGAAAGTAATGCTTAGAGAGATTTGCTCTTGCGAGATAAACACAGTACTAAGGAATCATTCAGAGGACCATTACACAGCAAGGCCAGGGCAGAGAGGCTTCCTGGAGATGTAGACTTGGGGAAAAAGTTTTATTTAGCCAGACAAAGAGATGAAAGAGCACTCTATCCTCAAATAATTGCCTATCTAAAATGGCTTGCTTCAAAATATCTCATTAATTCATCTACTTCTCTTTCTTCCTGCTCCCTCAACCCAGTTCACCTGATTTACCTGATTAACCTCCTAGCAGGTTTTATTTTCTATGTTTACTTCCTCTTCTCCAAATCCATTTCTCATTAGCAGCTAGAGTGATGTTTCTAAAAGAAAAGAGATCATGCCACTCCTTTATTCTAAATTTTGCAATAGCCTCTCATTTCACTTAAAATAAAAACTTGTAAGTTATTTTATATAACGAGTGTCTAGAAAGTATGAAGACATGAAAAAATGATACAAGATGGTCAGCCAAATAATAATGACTTATAATTAAATCTGCATTATCTGAATTGAAAAATATTTCAGCTACAATACAATACAACATCAAAACCATTCCATTAATGTTTTTTGAACAGCTAACATATTAAGTGCAAGACTTATCTATTTTTCTCTTTTGAAATGTCTCCCAAAAAATTGGAAGATTAAAAAAAAAGAAAGCATTGCTGTACCAGTTGACCTGAATGGCATTAAGCTCTCAGTGTGTGAAAATGAATTTGACATAGTTTATTATAAAATCAGAGAGATAACTTTATGCAGGTAAAAAAAAAAAAAACCTGACTTGTATGCAGACTTGCAGAAAGCATTTATATATAAAGGAAAAGTCAAAAACTCCCCAGTGTAATACACACCATGATCTATTGTTGGAACAAGGCACCTCAGCTATAAGCAATTGGGAACATAGAGAACAAAATCTTTTATCCATGACTTTATGTAGATACTTTGATTTTGCAAAATCTTTTTAACTTTTGTATCTAGAAAGGTACTGAGATTTTTGAACAGTGCAAAATGAGCAAAACAGTGCTTGATGGACGAATGTGTATATTTAAGTGTGTCAGATAGGCTGGTTTAGAACAGGATGTCTCTCATAATGCTTTATTGGCTCAATCTGCATTCCAGGGCCTGGAATAAAGAATCAAGTAACAAAATTGTGTTCTCCCTTGTGTTCTGACTGATAGAACTGTGACAAAAGGACATGAGAGGTAGAAAAAGGGATTAAAAAAATACAAGTAAATTATAAGACCTTGAAGCTATTAGCTACAGATGTTAGTATGACAGTTCACATATTATCAGAGAGCTACAAAATTCCTTCAATTCCATGTTACCAAGAATGCTTTGCAGTTGTAATGTATGTTGGTGTGTCTTCCTTTATCTCACTGTAGACACCATGGTGTTTTTTCCCTGTTTACAATGCCACATCCTGGGTTTTTCTTGCTGTATAGAACCCAGTTCTTGCCCAAAGAAAGCTCTTGTTCCAGTGCAGGAAAGGAGATGAGTGAACAAAGAAAGACAACATGTAATCAGTATTGAATCAGTTTGTAATGCAGTGGATTGAAGAAACGATTAATACTCATTTTTCATTTGAGAATTAAAGGAGTCTACAAGGAGGCTATGCTGTGTAAGACAAACAAAAGTTTGAAATTATTTTATGTGCAGCAAATGCTATGGTAGTAAAAATGTTAATACTAGTAATATGTGTTTTTTCTGGCATTGTATGTTTTCCCCAATAAATAACACTTAATTTAGAAATAGGTTTATTAGTTGAATTACGTAATTTTCCAAAGCATACTTGCCACATGGTTCAATGGTAACAGCCATACCGCTCAATACAGATATCTCATTTTGCGCTACATTTTAATTTGAAATTAATGTATAATTTCTACGTTACATATACATCAAGTAACTGTCATTTTAAAACAAAATAACTATGAAATTAGCATGTAATATATCATAGCTCCTTCACAGTTTCGTTTAAACATTTATATATATTCATGTAGCAATGTAAGAATATCTGATTTTTGTAATTACAATCCCTGTTCTAACATAGCTTACCAGATTTTGTATATTTTATTATTGGTTTATTTTTCCTTCTCGCTGCTAAAAACCCATAAATTAGTTATCTACATGTGATACATTTGTATGAATAAGTCAGGAGAGAAAGAAACTAAATATATACTTTGTAGAAATGAAATCATTACAGCAAGTCCTGTATTACTTATGAATCTAGTCAGATGCGTTCAGTCACAGCATTACCTAACACCTTTTTCTATTTGCACAGAGTAAGGGCTGTGACTACTGATGTATAACCTCCTAAGGAAAGAAGGCAGAATTGATGTCAATGGCAATTCAGAATGGCCAAACTTTGATTCAGTCTCCTGATATTAGGCAGCCAGGCCTATCAGTCCCTAACATTACTAGTGAGATTACAGAAATAGTCAAATGTTGTTAAATTCATAAGGCATGAATTTAATGAAACAGTGCTGCAATCACCAGTGAGCACTTTGTTCTCACAGGACACAGAAAATAAGCAATCATTCAGACCCAACTTTTCAATTAAGGAGATGAGTGGAAGTTGGTTGTGTGGTGCAATTCAAGATGAATAAAGAGAGGATGTGGTAAAGTGAAATAAATTGGCTGAAAGTCATGGCCACTTGTATGAAATTCAGTCTCTTAACTGCAAATTCGACTGGTATGATGCTGCAGGATAGAGTTATAAATGGGGTCTTCAGAGTCATTACAGAACTAAGAGAACTGAGAAAATCATCTTCATTGAAGATTTGGGAAATACAAGTATCATATTTAGACTAGGTTAAAGTGAGAAAAAAATACATACAATCTGAAATATGATAGAGGGCTAAATAAAAGGCAGTTTTCTCTCTTTCCTTTTTTGCTGAAGATCCCTTCCTTATAATTGGGAACAAATTATTCTTAAGAACTCCTGTAACATTTGTCTAACATTTGTCTGTTAAATCAGGTAACTATTCAATTATAGATACTAACATCACCATAAATAATTAGGGGAGAACAATGTGGTAGAATTCCAATCATGCAAAGTAATTTTGCAGAGAGGATAACAAAAATGGAGCCTATTTTTTTATGCAGTAAAACGTAAACATAGTCACATTTTAAAGTCTCTAAACATGTTAACAAGATGAGAAGGAAACAGAGTCCAGATAGAAATATCTGGTAGTGTAGAAATATTAGCTTCTACAGGACAGAAGTGGGGAAGAAAGGCAAGTACACAGATATTTCCAATCTCAAGTCATTTTAGGAGTTTGCCAAATAAAATCCCAGACCTGTATAGCTTTTTTTTTCCTTCTTCAAAATGCTTTATTTCCATTTGCTACAAAGCTTGGGAAAGGGCTCCATGGTGATTAAATAGCTGCCTAGTTGATGGAGGCAGAGTCTTAGGCAGGATCCCTGATATTCTAAGAGAAGACCTAGGCTCAGTAGGCTCCTAGTCACGCTAAAGGTGAGCCTTTGCAATAGATAATCTCCCAGCCAACCCTGGGGCCCGACCAGCCTGTGGACGTTGGTCACTCATCTTCTGCATGAGTTTCACTTCCTCAGCTAGGAAGTGGCTTTCCAGGAAGTCACAGAGACAAAAGTCTGTGTGGCTGAACCCAGTGCATAAAGATCCAAAAGGTCCTGGTTCAGGTTCTTCTCCAGGGCTATGGTACCTTCCAAGACATGCAGGGTTTTACCCCACTCATCTTGAAATTGCTGCTAAACATTCTGAAAGAGAACATGGCCCCCAAGCTGGTTTTGCACCTTCAAGAGTTGTTCTGAACTCTCTCCTTAGCCAATTCACAGATAAGGTGGCCCATGCCTACTGGAGCCACATTGCTGTGGTCAAATAGAAGCTCAGAGAAAAGTAGGTGTTGCAGGCTGCAGATGCAAATTGATCAGGTGGCTGATGGCTGCTTCCTCCTTGATGGAATATATATATATATTTTTTTAATTTCAACTTCTATTTTTAATTTCAACTTCTATTTTAGACAAGGATTACACGTGCATGTTCATTTCATGGATATATTACACCAAAGTACTGAGCATAGTATCCAATAGGTAGTTTTTCACCTCACGTCCTTTGCTCTCCCTATGCTTCACAGTAGTGTGCAGTGTCTGTTGTTCCCATGATTATGTGCACATGTGCTCAATGTTTAGCTCCCACTTACAAGTGAAAATATGCTATATTTGGTTTTCTGTTCCTGCATTAATTTGCTTAGGACAGTGACCTCCAGCTACATCCATGTTACTGCACAGGGCAAGACTCAATTATTATTTATGGCTGTATAGTATCTCATGGTATATACATATCACATTTTCTATATCCAATCTACCATTGATGGTCCCCTGGGTTGATACTATATCTTTGCTATTGTGAATAGCACAGAGACGTACATACAAGGATATGTGTCTTTTTGGTATAATTATCTATTTTTTTGGAGGGGGGCATATATCCAGTAATGGGATTTATGGGTCGAATGGTAGCTCTGTTTTAAGTTTTTATGAGAAATTTCCAATATGCTTTCCATAGTGGCTGAACTAATTTACATTATCTGGGTGGAATAATTATGACAAATCTGGCAGCTCATGGTTGGTCATCAATAAGGCCACAAAATGGTGTTGGCTGGTCCCAGAAGCAGGAGATGGCTGAGAAGGTAGTCAGAGCTGCAAGCAAAGAGGATATTGGAGGTTGGTGAGAGGCTGGAAGAGAGGGACTCCCCAGGTCTATTCTATTCAAATACTGTTGAAGCAAGAGACAGATCTGTGGAACTCCCAGAATGCTGCTGAAACTAGAGATTTGTGATGTTTTAATTTTGTTTTGTTTTGTTTTATCATATATGGTGACTTTTCAATATCTCAGCTAATTGTATTATTGGTACACAGGGGGCTTTAAATATTTATTGAATGATTGTACAATGAAATGAAAAGAGAAATATCATTCTGGTTAAAGGAAAATGATTTTGCTTTTTAATGGAAATGTTATCCAAACTTTACACCATCTACCGTATTAGTAAAAAAAAAAAAAAAAAATCTGTGTACACAACCTCACCATAAGTATATGTATTTTATGTACATATATTACTGAGCTAATCTATCAAAAACATTAGACAATTTAAGAAATAAAAATAAAAGTACATGAAAATATAAATTCTAATATTTTTCTTCTTATAGTCTGATAAATTTTTGTATCTATCGCCTGGGATGCATGAGATTAGTTTGTTTTGTTTTGTTTTAGGGATCAAATATAGCAGTAAAAATTTTATTTGACTTCATATGACACAACAAAAATTTAAGGTGACTTTTTTTCTATAATCCTAAAAGTGAGGGCTAGAGAAATACATGCTGTGAAATTGGCAAAAACAAGTTAATGGTCTGGGACATTTTAGTTGGGCAAAACAGGTAATGAAATGCACATGAGAAAGAATATTTATAATGCTATTGGTTGCATCTTTAGGTGAGTTAATTCCCAATTTTTAGGTAAAGGAAAGCCCTTCTTAAAGACAGTGTTATTAGAAAAAAAAATGTTTCCTGCTCAAATACATTTGACTGTTTAGCCTTCGAACATATTTTTCTTTTACTGTAGATTTTTTAGAGTCCAATTAACTAATACATACTGAAGACAGCATAGAATAAAAAAAGAATGAAATGCATTTTTAAGTTAGTGAAACATTATTAACAAACATGAATTATGCTTGATTAGATTTCTACTTTTACTGGAGTTTTCTTATAAAAAAAATCTGGTTATAATTTTTCATGATTTTCTCCAAGGTGGTTTGGTTGACAATGTCAACATACTCATATAGTAAAGGATATGTACCATTAGTATCTCTGAGATAAAGGCCAGGAAACCCTGCCCTTGAAAGTCAACTAAAAGAAAACTCCGACTAATACTACCTGATGGCTTGAAGACCCAGTTTGAAAAGCTCTCCTTACCATTTTACAGGTGTCATTTGACCTTACTGACCTCTGTTATGCAAATCATATTTGCCTTTAATTATGTGTACTGGTGTTCCAAATACTTTCAGGAACAGTTTTCAGCCAGGTCTGAAAGTGTACTGGTTGGAGTTATAGGAAACCTCAAAAACAGGTCCCAAATTCATCCAAAGCACGAAGTACTCAAAATAGAGAAAACAAATGAAAAAGGACTCTAGCACATTTCTAGTGCTTCCTGCATGGAGGCATGTAAGGTCAATTTCCCAGTTCTCTCATCCCTTCAGCCAGCTGCCTACTTTCAATCCAGCTATTCATAAAGACATCGAGATACTGGTGCACATTAGTAAATGTGATATTGGGCATCTATGTTAATAGAATAGGTGAAATTTTCCAGGTGTATCCAAAGGCAGTAAGGATGTCCATCCACAGGATCTGGTTTTATCTCTGGCAACTGGTCTATTTTTATTGTCATTATCTCAAACTATACACAGGAGTCACAACATGATCAAGATTTCACCACCTTCATCATAAATAATCTTAAAAGAAAGACTCATTACAATAATTTTATAAAACTCTCATTTTTGAGGTATATCAGCTTAGATTAGATCATATATCATCTTTGAGCAACCACTGTGACCAGAGAGATACAATGCTCTGATTAGTAAGATAATATTTTCAATGTTGAGTGTGTGAAAGAAGTTAAATATACACACACCAAATGTGCTATGATTCAGGGAAGGATGTTTCCTATTGAAATATCACAGTCTGTTATCTTAAAGCAGAATAAATGATGGGCAATCAAAATCAACAGATGCCCTTAACAGAGAAAACTCCTATGACATTTCTTTCTAAGAGAAACTATCATCAGAATGATACCAACTTTCGTTATAATGTTGCTGTTAATGGGGAACAAAACCTTGATATAGGTTGGTATGTGTCAGGGTTTGTTTGTTTGTTTGTTTGTTGTCCCGTCCCTCCTTCCTTCCTTCCTTCCTTCCTTCCTCCCTCCCTCCCTCCCTCCCTCCCTCCCTCCCTCCCTCCCTCCTTCCTTCCTTCCTTCCTTCCTTCCTTCCTTCCTTCCTTCCTTCCTTCCTTCTTTCCTTCCTTCTTTCCTTTTGTCCTTCCTCCCTCCCTCCCTCCATCCTTCCTTCCTTCCTTCCTTCCTTCTTTTTGGTGGGGGGGTGTGTGTCTTGCTCTGTCACCCTGACTGGCTTATTGCAACCTCTGCCTTCCAGGCTCAAGTGATTCTCCCACATCAGCCTCCTAGGAAACTGGGACTACAGGTGTGTCCCACCATGCTTAGCTAATTTTTTAAAATTTTATAGAGATGAGATCTCACTGTGTTACTTAGGATGGTCTTGAACTTCTGGACTCAAAGGCTTCTTTTACCTCCCCCAAAGTGCTGGGATTACTGATGTGAGCCCCTGTGCCTGGCCCATATTTTCTTACAGAAGAGATTTTGCTGAATCTTCCATACAGATTTGTCATAGATCTACCAATTATCTAAAATACATTTTTTAAATGCAATGACAATTTCATTTTTATAAGGTTTTTTAACATATAAATATTACTAATTTATATACTTAAGAAATGGAATTGAGACCATCCCATTAGAGGCAAATTTTGTGAACATCTAGTGTGTCTTTTTCCTATCCATGTCAGTTTTCCTCAGATGCCATCCTTTGAACTTTGCATTAGCAAATCATTCATGCTTTGTGACATTTTAAGATTCTGAAATTCAGAGATCACAGCAGCTAAAGAAGGGAAGACCTTTAAAATGACCACTAAGTCAAACTTATGACCTTCTGCCACAGCAGGAAATTAAAAACAAATTCATAGCACTGATATTTATAGTTGGGAAATATTTATACTATTAATATATTTATACCATGTTGAATATAAAATCATTTAACACCATGTTGAAATATAAAATCATTTGCAATTGCTCATGAATTTTCAAACATTTTTAATTGAAAAATATTTGGATTTCTATTATGGTATATTAATATATGTTATTTTAATTTAATTTATTTTAATAATGTAATATGAATTACCTAGGAGTCATTACTTTGTAACAGAAATAGAAAATATTATCTAATGAAATTGCATTCAATTAAATATATGTTTTATATATAATTGCACATATAAAAGAAGAGATGAACTTGCATATTTACAAATGTAGAGCAAACGTGAAAGAGTATCAGAGGGAAACTGGTAACTAAAGAATGTCTTTAAATGATTTCATTCATTCTAAATTATTATTTTGAATTCTCTTTTTAACTTACTAATACTCTGTATAATTACTTTTTCTTTGATTTTTTTTCCAGGAATAAAGTGAATATGTTCAATATTATTAAATCTTGTATGAGACAATCTATATTAAATCAAACCTTACAGTTCTAGTACATTGAGCTATCACTAGAAAAAACTTTTAACCTCTAAAATGTTATATTAAATTTTTATATTTAACATAATTCTATCTTATTAAAGTATTGGTCAGACAAGATGTTTTAACTAATTGTTGTGAAAACTATGTCACATTCCATAGTGATCCCTTTTTTTTTTTTTACATTAAACAGGTTATTTCCAAAAGCATAACTGATGTCTGCACAAATTTTTTCTCTTTTCATAATTAACCCTCTTTGGTGTGTGATCACAAAAATGACCTCTATACGAACTCATTAAATTCTGTTTGTTTGAATGTTATCCTTTCTGAAACCAGCATTATGTAAATTTAATAAATATAACTACATAAATTGTATTATAAAAATACATTGCAAGAAAACTCTTTGCATTTATTTGAAACCTATTTACCAATGTTTTACAAAGAATCCTAACAAGTCCTTTAAAAAAGAAATCTACTACTTTTCAATATACAACTTCACAGAAACATACAAAAAACATCTTTGTTTGCTAGGGTAGCCATAACAAAATCCGACAAATATTATGGCTTAAAACAAGAGAAATTTATTGTCTTACAATTCTGGAGTCTAGAAGTCCAAAATCAAGGTATCAGCATGACCATGCTCTCTGTGAGACTCCAGATAGAATTCTTTCTGGCCCCTTCCTCGCTCTTGTGGTGGCGAGCAATGATTGGTGCTACCTGACTTGCAACTGTGTCAGTTCAATGTCCGCTTCCATCATTACATGGCCATCTGCCGGTCATCTTCCCTTTGTTCATGTCTTTTTTGTGTCCAAATTTACCTCTTTCATAAGGACACTAGTCATGTAATATTAGGTCCCACTTTAACCACATCATTTTAACTTGATTACCTCTGTGCTATCTATCATCTAAATGTTTTTGTCCTCCTCACATTCATGTATTAAATCTTAATCCCGAATGTGATGATATTAGGAGGTAGGGCCCTGGGAAGATAATTAGATCATGAGGTAGAACCCACATTATTGGGGTTAGTACCTTTGTAGAAGAGACCCCAGGGAACTAGCTGGCCCCCTCCACCAAAAGTTGGGGGTGCAGCTAGAAGTTACTATCTATGAGGAATCTCAGTTTCAGTAGACGTCACTGGTGCCTTGATCTTGGGCTTCCCAGCCTGCATAACTGTGAAATGTAAATCATTGCTGTATATTAGCTACTTAGTTTTTGGTGTTTTATTATAGCTGCCCACATAGCATTAGATACTATGTGAAGACCCTATTTCCAAATAAAGTCACATTTTAAGGTACTGGGCTTAGGACTTCAACATATATCTATATATCTATATATAGACATATTTTTTTGAGTGACACAGTTAAATTGATAATAGGAACCCACAGAATGTAATGATGTCAAAAAAAAGAGAATATACTAATAACCTGACAATACTAGAACGTGAGATTGTGAAGCCTCATTTCAAACATTAAAGATAAGGGAAGAAAAAAAGAAAGAAGATAAAACCAGAATAGGAAAGAAGAAGAACACCCTCAACATAAATGAAAGGAAGATATGCCTTATAAATCTCATGGCACGTAAAGAAAAACTTGATCTCATGATAGAAGTAATATTTAATATCCATGACTCCCAGCTATCAATAATGAAATCAGTAACAAAATGATTATATTAAAATAACAACTTTTTTTTTTTGAGACAGTGTTTCACTGTCACCCAGGCTGGAGTGCAATGGGGTGATCTCAGCTCACTGCAACCTTTGCCTCCCAGGTTCAAGCAATTGTCCTGCCTCAGCCTCCTGACTAGCTGGGATTATAGGAATGTGCCACCATAGCAGGCCAATTTTTATATTTTTAGTGGAGATGGGGTTTCACCATACTGGCTAGTCTTGTCTTGAACTGACCTCAAGTGATCCACCCACCTCAGTATTCCAAAGTACTGGGATTGCAGGTGTCAACCATCACACCTGGCCCAATTTTTAATATTTTATTTTTAATGTGTTATAGATTACAGGTTATTAGAGAGATAGTAAATTTTACATACACATTTGAAAACTTATGAAATATCTTTTATATGTAAATGGTCTCTATGGTGTTCATCAGGAAAATAGGTTATTGAAAAGCATATTATTTCCCTCTGTGCTAAATGAATTTAATGTAGCATTATTATGATTTCATTTTAATTTTAAAATTTGTTTTCTGGAAACAATATGAAATATTTCTTGTCATCAACTTTAAGGAAAGCAAAAGTTAACACACAATGGTGAGAAAATGTGAAAATATGAAAATGTACAAAGAAGGAAATAATTAGAATGCATACAGGTCTTTTGAAAGTTTCTCAGAGTAACATTGTAAATGACAGCCCTGAGCAAAACATCGCACAGTGTTCTGAAGCGTCTTAAACAGATGCATTCTTATGAAATATGAAACAATTATTTTTAAAAATAGCTAATTTTTCTAATCAATTATCAAGGGTTAAGAAAGGTAAAAAATTATTTTAATGACTACAAACACTTTTTGCAATCCTCATTGCAGTCAGAAATGCCATTTTACACATAGTTCTAGTAGTTCTGACTACTTTATCACATCTGAGGTTTCTCTAAGTAAACTGAATAAAGAAAGGAAGCATTCTAAAATTTATTCAAATGTGATAATGCATCACCCTAGTTTAAAATCTTTTAATAGATCCTTGTGTTCCCAATTTTGACATTGCTAGCCCTTGATTCTTTGACCTACTTTTCTTTTTCCCTAGCCTAGTTTCTGAATGAAACTTCTAGCCATAGGGAATGATTCAAAGTTCTCAGAAAATATCTATTTTAACTTGATACCTTTGCAAAATCTATTCACTATGACTTAAACAACATTATGCAATCTTTCCCTAATTTTCACAGAAATAGTTTTTCTTGACTTTTTATATTTCTTCTTAGATAAAATCTAATTCAGCATTCTCAGCAAATTATCCAAGATTGTATCAGCTTCTGCTTTTATACCCTTTCAGAGAATCCTATAACATAACTCTTATCATATGATATTGAAGCTAACCACAGTCTTGTATTCTTCCCTATACAGTATTACCTAATGGAGAACAAGCATGTGTCTTAATTATTATTTCTAGAATCTAAACACAGTATGACCTATGGTATGGGCTCAATAAATAAATGTGTGCATATGTTTTTATTTCTAATATTATTTTTTCTGTTTCTAACACGTGAATATGAATGATTTTAAAACAATGATAATTCTTACAAAAATTTTTAACTTAATTAAATTTCAAATGTAATTTATTTCATCTGTAGTCAAAATTATACAAAAGGCATTTCAATTTATAATACACTTGATTTTAATTTATTAAATTAATTATTCTATACATAAAATATTCACTTTTTGATAAATATATGAAAAAACATGTAAAAATATGAACCACCAATTAGTTTTCTGGAATTCAATCTTTTACTCTGTAACCCATAAGATTTATATAAAATTATAATCATATTCCATCATAGCGTTTATTTGTAGTAGCATGCATTCCTTATCTCAACAAAAGATATTTACAGTACATGCAAATTTAAATTGTATTTTACACAGAGCAGGGTGGATTCAAGGGATTTTACTTAACTAAAATGATTTTTTAAATTTATAAAATGTGTAATCCCATTTCTCCTAAATGCTAAATTTTGGCATGTAATCAGTATATAAAATTGATGTAATAAAGTATAAAACAATAATTCGTATTTCACTAGAGTGCACAGCACTGTATAAGTGACTTGTTTACTATTTCTTGTTATCCTCTAATACCATAGGTATTTTGTATGTGTTAGCAATAATGTTTGTTATGGTTACACTCAATAATTTTCTTATAATAAGCTTGTAATATGTAGCAGTACTAATTTACCAAATAGTCTTGATTCCCTACCTGATATGTTATTTTATTTATTAGCATTATATTATCTTCTCCTGTTTAATGACACTCTTGTTTACATAACTTTTCCAATAAATGGTGTGCATGAATGATGGAAATCATGTGTTTTCTGAGCAGAATTTCTCAGAGTTAGCTTGGGGCACATCATGTTTCTTTTTTCACTGCCCTAAGACCAGTTAAATGTCCCAAATAAGGGCTACTAAAATACTATAAATTCTGGAGAGAGAGCATGAAACAAAAGTGTAATTTACCCACTTGCTAGTTCTGCATAGCAGTTGTGTAGCCTTTAATTCACTACTTAACCCATTTAAATTTTAATTTTCTCATGTAGAGATAAAAGTAATGATATATTTTCAAAAATTCATTTTTATACATAACTAAATGCATGTGAAGGAACCAGTCAAGTATCTTGAGACAATTAAACAATAATTGGAAATTTCTCTTCTTGATCTTTAAAATTTAGATGGAGAAAAAGATACTCCATTTTTTTAGTAGGAATATGTGAATTTTAAAAATTCAGAAAAGAGTTAACAACTGTATAACTTTCACAAGTGTCAATATTATTGAGAAAAATGACCAATTAAAAGTATAAGTAATTATTAATTATTAATATACTAAATTATTTTGCTCATCAGTGTTTAAAATTAAACTAAAAAATCACATCATTTCACCCCCCCAAACGCATTAGTATGTATCTCTTAAATTAAGGATATCCCCAATACTGTACAATTATTAGGCCTAATAAATTAGTGCCTCCTTAATTTTGGTTAATACTTGATGCATTTTCAAATGTTACTAATTATTTGCAAAATAGCTATGCATTTGTTTCTTTGCAGTAGGATTCAAACATGGTCTTCATATTACTTTATCTTATGTTTTTTAACTCTATTTTTGTGCAACATATTTGGAGAAGTTTTAAATTAAGAAAGTAAAAAGAAATAGTATGATTAACACTTGTTTACTAAACATTTATTTTTATTTAATTGCTAGCATTTTGCTATCTTTAATTAAAATCTCTATGTTTCCAAATATTTATCTATTAATTATAATGCAAAACCATTTTAAAGTAAATTGTAGAAGTTCTGACACTTCATCCCTAAAAAATTCATAACACACCTGAATAATAAAAAAAAACATATTCCCCAACATAATTGTGATATCACAGACACCTAAAATTTATGTTAATTTTCAATATCTAATAGTTCATTTAAATGTTTCCGAGATGTCATTAATTAGCTGGGATGAAAAGACAAACAGATAGAGAATACATGATTTTTTAAGAAAAGCCTATATAAGAGTTTGTTTTCAGCTTTAGTGATGTAGTTTAGATGTTTCATCCCCTCCAGCACTCATGTGGAAATGTCATCCCCAATGGTGGAGGTAGGGCATGGTGGAGGTGTTTGGATCATGGGGGCAGATTCCTCATAGTTTGGTGCTGTCCTTGCAGTGAGAGTGAGAGCAAGTTTTTACTTTCAGTTTTTGTAAGATCTTGTTGTTTAAAAGAGGGCAGCACCTCCCTTTCTTTTGCTTTCCCATTAGCCACGTGACTCACCTGCTCCTGCTTCACCTTCTGCCTTGAGTAAAAACTCCCTGAGGCCTCACCAGAGGCCAAAGACATGTCAGCATCATCATGCTTCCTGTACAGCCTTCAGAACCATGAGCCAATTAAACCTTTTTCTTTATATTTTTTCTTTTCTTTGTATTACTCTAAAGGAATATTTGAGACCCAGTCAGGTGTGTAGCACCTCCCCCTTCACTCTCTTCTTCCTACTCCCAAAATGACTGTAAGTTTCCTGAGGCCTCCCCAGCCATGCCTCCTATACAGTCTGTGAATCTATGAGTTAATTAAACCTCTTTTCTTTATAAATTACTCAGTCTCAGCTGTTCTTTATGGCATTGTGAGAATGGACTAACACAACACCTATCACTGAAGGAAAATAACTAAAAAATATTAAATTAGATATTGAATCCCTCAAAATATAATGAAAAGAAGTCATTAGAAAGTGTTTTTTTTTTAATTGGAGGGTGTAAAATTATAATGGGGAAAAGCTTGGTGACATGTATGGAGAAGGAACCATTTATATAAAATACATGCCCAGGACCTTAGAAAGTTTTTGGTTTTATTTTTGAAGAATTTACTGTGAAATACCAGAAGCTGCTGTGAAAAGCTTGGTTAGAAAGAGTCCAGTAGCATAGAGCTTTGTTAGAAATAAGTCAATATGGTGCCTATCTATTGTTCTCTACATTCCTACTTATTTAATATTACCTGTCTGAAAATGTGGAGAATGAAGGTGAGATGCTAAGGCAGTTTCTTAAATGCTTTATCTCACAGAGTAATTTGCAAATATGGTACAATAAAGAACAGAAGGAGAAGATAAGTTAATGAAAGTTGATAAAACTCAAGTGAGTTTCTCAAGACAAGTTTACAATAAAATTAATCTATTATGCTTACATTTAGGAAGGCTGTTCATTCCGCCCCAGCAGATGGTAGCACAATAGCATTCTTTAAACATTGTTGGAAGTGGCAGTGCATGGTGATGGCTACTGATGTATTATACTAATACTTTTTTTAGAGTGACAGCACTCTTGATGATGTATTATACTAATATTGCAGTTTATCACATGAGCAGGACTCTGATGATGCATTACAGCAATATATCATCAAAGCAGTTCTGTTTGTTTTCTTTCTCACTAATCTAAGTCAAGCCCAAAATTCTGTTAAAAAAGTAAATTATTGGCTTTCAACCTGTTTTCTGGAGGAGAAAAGGCCTTTGAGGAAAAGTATGACACTTGTAGTTACTATAAAAATGCAAATGATTATAAAAATTTAATCATTATTTTGCTTTAGTGCTTAAAATTTGCATTCTATAACCTTGCCTTAAAAATCATAATATATATGCAGCAGAATGTTGCTTTACATCAGCAGAACAAAATTTTGTGTTCAGTGTATCTACAAATAAGTTCCACATATGGATAGAAAATACTAAATAAGGCTAAGAGCAGAGATAATGCTTTATTACGTAATTAAATGACTATAATTAATTAAATGAAACTAAATTATTTCCATTGTCTGTCTTCATTTAAGAAAACAAACATCTGCCATTGTACAATAAGGAATTAGCATGTGAAGTTTCTCCATTTTTTCCAGTAACGAGGAAGCTTTTCTATGAATGATTATGTGATTACAAAACATAGAAAAAGTAACTTAATTCTGGATGATGGATAGAACCTGAGATTTATTTGAGGAGTACATGGGGGGAAGAAGAGGAAAAATAAAAAAAAATTAGGGATTGGATACATCTACTAGTAGAAAGTTGAAACTTATCAATACAAGCACCTGAGACAAGTCTGTTCTGAAATGTAAGGTTGATTATAAATGGGAAAGAGCCAGAAAGTGTACCAGGAGGATACTCTTGGTGTATAAAGAGTAAAGAGCAATCTTTAGGACACTTTTGACTAACAGTAACCTCTTACTCACACTCACTTTAAAAAGTAAATTTTATTGATTACACTGCGTGCTGATATGTCCCTGCTAGGGGAAGAATCATCATGATACAGATCTCATAGGATAATATGCAAATAAGATGATTTAACTGGGGAGAAAAGAGAGTTGACACAAAGAATTTTAAAATATAATCATACTTTTAGAAACTTTCCAAAAATAGTAGATAATTTAGATGTAATAATTTTATGTTATAGGAAAGTATAACGTTTCAGACCATAAGGTAATATTTTAATCTTGATGCCTTTGCTAACAAAATCAAAGTTGTGCCTCTCTATATAAATAGTTTTCCTCATAATTACAAAAATATATCTACTAGAAAGAAGATGTGCAGGAGCCTGTTCAATGGTATTAACCATCTTAATTTGATTTAGCAAATAACAAATTTAAATACTCATACAATTGTATAAAAGGTAACAGTTTTACCATTACACTTTCTTGTTGGCTTTCTTCAAATGGCAACCTCATTAAGCATAAAACTTAATTATATTATGATATCCAAGTAGTTGTAAATATATTACTGTATATCTATTAAATTGGAAGAACTGACAAAATAAAAACTAACAAAAATAAAAATAATAAATCATGTAATTAACCTAGTTACAATATGCTCGAAGAGAAACAACTCAAAAAATAATGTTTTGCTCTATAAAGTTCTATAAAGTCTGCCACGTATTAGAGCATTCAAGATCTCATTTTACATCTGCCTTGGCTCTGAAAAGTGAATAATACATGGATTAAGACCTTGAATGGCAGTTACAAGAAAATCTGTATTTGAATCTCAATTTTTTTTTTATCATATGTGTGGCCTTGCACTAATTAAGTCTCTTAGTATTTCTTAGCCTCAACTTTTCTCAATTATAATATGATTTTAAAGGTTTAATGTAATATTTGGAATACTGTAAGCACTTAATATATACCATTATTATCTGTTTTATATGAATTTTGAAATTTAAAATCTAAGGACCACTTTTTGTCAAGGGCACTCAGAGAGGGAGAGCTGAATCACAAACTGGATTTCTTGACTGCGGTGTGACTGTCGTACACAATTTCATCTTTCATACAAAGTCTTATCAACCACTGTTGGGGTTTCTGACAATGGCTTAATACGTTTCTTTGTATATTTGTTTTCTGAAATAAATCTAGACTGCTGTAAGTTCACTGACTATATTAATTCAGGGAAAGTTTCCTAGATGAGAACTATTAAATTAGCATTTAAAGTTTTGCCTTTTTAATTTGTATACAAAGCCTGCCTATGGTGGGAATGAAAAAGCAATACCTAAAATAATGTATTCCCAATCAAGATGGTGACCCTGACAAGGAGTTGAAGATAGAGAGGTAACAGAACTCAGTTGAAGAAAAATAGAGATATTCTATTAAAAAATAGTGTTTCTGAAGGAATTCACACACAGTATACTAGAAAGGGATTTTCTCCACTACATTCTTAAAGCTGGGGAGGGGTAAATAATAAACACTAAGAATCATGGGCCTTGGGTTTCTTTGTAGAAGACGAGCAGGCACAAGCACAAGCAAGACAAAGCTTTGAGGCCTCTGCCTTCTAAATGCACCTATGTAAGCATGAACAAAGTCTGCTTCCTAGTGACAAATGTCAACTACAGAGCAGAATAGCAGTTCCCAATTTATCTGTAAGTAGATGCATACATGCACACACACATATATACAAACACCTATATGTGTATATATATAAACACACACATATACTCAAATCACACACAACTGCACAGAAAGAAGTACCCAGGAAGCCCAAATAACAGAGAGTAAATTTCCTATGTAGTAGGATTTAAGCAGATGACATTTGAATTGGAAAAGAAAAAGTATATTTCTTTATAAACTAGAGGGGCTGACTATCTTATTACCCAGCAAAAAATCAACTTCCACGTCGGCTGCTGTCGAATTCCTGTAAGCTGTGTTATGACCTTGGGGATGTTATTTAGCTTCACCATGCTTCAGTATCTTCAACTGTATGATGATATTAGAAATACCTACAATATAGATTTGCTATGGGAATAATTTGATTGATATAAAAACATAAAGCTAACCTAATACAAGTTTAATAAATAGTTATATAACTATGTGAATGCTATGCAGTAATTTCTGTTGGTTACAAGAGTGAAATTTCTATGTAATAACAAGTAATAAATTACTACATGTAATTGGAAGCAAATGTGAGCCAGGACTCAATAACACAAGGGATATTTCTCAGAATAATTTGGATAATTTAGAATAATTATGTTTCTAGTCACTGTGGACCTGTATATTTATAAAACCACATACTGCTTCTATAACATAATAAAAAAGAAGCTACAAACCAGCCTGGAATAGTTGCATGATTTTATTAGTAAAGATAAATAATTCTCTATTTTCTCTAGGATGTAGTTTCAGGAAAGCAAAAGATAATAATTCAGTTTAGAAAAATGTAACCCTCTATTTAGTTTAGGAACTTATATTTACTGTGTAGAGCTAAGGAATCACTATGATAATTATGATCATAATAGTAGCCTGCCCAAATATTTCGATACCATATGTAATCTTAGATTATGAAAAACTTTGGCTAATAATTATTTAGTAGTATATTTTTCAAGATAAAATTGCTTTCTAAAAATGAGCTCACATATATATCAGCAATTTATTAATTTTGAAATTAGTTTGCACTGAGCATCTCAAAATGATAATTGTCAGATACTTAAAATAAAATATTAATAATGGGAGAATAAATATACTTACAAAATTTTTGATTAGGTTAAGTTAAACTACTTCTGGCTATGTTTCTTAAAATATCAGCCTTTTATTACAGATAAATCTAATATGAAAAGTTCTATTGACCTCTGCTACATCTCCAATTCAGAAGTTGTCAAATATATTTTAGGAGTGAATATTTATTATAAAATATGTTCCTTACATCTAAATACTTTATGCAAATTAACTTGCCTTTATAAAACTATAACATTATGTTTTCTCCAGATGTGGAAATACAGTGTTTCATTTTTTCTTCTTTCCTTTGTAGAAGATACATTGCTTTTCCATAGCATTATGAAGGGCACAAATGAAACATAAGAGAAGGCTATGTTTTATTGTTCTAGATTTAAAAAGGTCATAGGACATTTGAATTTGAAGGGACTTTAAAAAAATCATTTAACCCGACCTCTGCACTTTACAAAGCAGACAACAAAGCCCTCAAGAGTGACTTGCAGAAAATTAAAGTAGCTACTGGCAGAGACATCAGTGGAAATCAGGACTGGGTTTTTTCCAAAATGGGAAAATAATTGTATTCATTTTATAATATGTAAAACATTTGAAATTATTTATGCGGTTGTAATCAAACATCTTTGGAATGAAAGTTGTGGAAGAAGGGTGTTAGAGGGATGGCAGAGATTTTTCTTTAGTGTGGTTAGATTTAATTGTGTCTAAATAAACGGTGCTACACGGACTGATTGTGGGTCCCTTCAGTGGCAGCCTGCACATTCAGCCGCAGGCTAGAGGCAATGGATTACCAATGTAACAGTATTTTGAAACCCATTAGCCTCTTGTAAGATGAGTGCTCAAATAAGCCTTACAGGCATAAACACAAAGAAATTAAAAAATAGCTCTGTGTTTTAATTGAACATTAAACACTAATGCTATTTTACTATTTTTTAATATATGTGAATTATTTTATTTCAAACAAGTTATCTAGAGAGTAAAATAAAATGATCAATGACACCCAGTAGTCAAAGCCTATTTAGTGAAATAGATCTCTGTGTATCAGTAAGCATGCCTCTACCTTACATTGTAAAGATTAAACATATTTAGATGAAAAAAATAAATAAAAACAGCTCTAGTATTATATGTACACTAGCACTGCAGTTTTGGGGTAAGTCAGATGTTACCTACATTTTATGTGATAGTCTCTATAAGCTTTCATTTTGAGACAGAGCTTCTACTACTCACAGTTTGAGTCAAGCATTCATGAGGTTAGACAGAAGAGAAAAAGTTTCCTCAGTTTTTCCTTTGTGATCTCATTTTGGTTCTGTATTCTCCTAGCATCTCAATCAATTGTCTCCTATGTTTAACCCCTAAATTATATTACCACCCAGGTTCTAGGCTATTTTATTGTAGTCCATATATTTCCAATTCTGCAGCATACAGAGGCTATACTTTCTGTTAACAACCAAGAAACTAAACCTAAGCTTCCTCTTGAGTTGCCTTAGGAAAAATGGCTGATTTATCAAGTTTCTGAAAATCATCGAATCATGCTTATATATTCCCTGAAGAACTCCTACTTGCTTAAGACCACTACATCAGTTTCTACTCTAGGTAAAAAGAGTCCTAGGGAATGATATGTGGTCCATCTCAGTTCACCAACTTGGGATGCAGAAAAACTTTAGCAAGTACAAAGGGTTGTACTTGTCTAGGGTATCTCTCCACAACTGCTTAAACACTTGAATACTCAGATTTGGCCGTACCGCTTGTTTTCATCAAAGATAACTAAAGTTCACCACAGAGTTTGCCTATAACTTTCCGTTCTTGATTGCTATCCCTATCCTGACACCAAACTCTGAACTTTTTGTGTAAGAAACCGTCTCCAACTTTGATTTACTGTAATGTCAAAGACATAACTACATCACTGTAGGCAGTAGAGGTCAATTCAAACTATACTTTATTGCCATTCATATAACTGTAGCATGACAATAGGCAAATTACAGCTTATTGAATTCTTAAATGGTACAGCATATGAAAGGATCAAAACATTATTTGGGGTTACTGTTAAACCCAGTGGGTAGAAATGTTGCTGCGTATTATTGAACTTCCACATAAGAAAATATTGCTGCACACACCAAAAGACACAATGATAGCAGGGAATTCGTGTGCAGACAATTAAACATACCTGATGATGGTAAATTTTCTCTCAAGTAACTCTAAGTAGCTTTTCTTACTTTAGTCCCATTAACAGTTGATTTTCTGGTCAGGTGCACTATTGATCGATTTGTACTGAAACCATTTCTTCCTCATTAGCTTTCCAAACTTCACTTTGCTTCAATTTTCCTCAGATACAAAAGCCCCACAAGGTTATAGGAGACTTGTTGCTTAGCAACAATCTCATCCTTGTAACTATAATGGTTCAGTGTACAATGTGACCTTTTTAGGGGGAGAGGTCAGATGCTTTTCTGTTTCCAATGCTTACTCCATTTAATTACCAAAGTAAGATATTTAGTTATTTTTAATTATATTTTTCCTACATAATAGGTTTCTGGTTTTGTAATTGTGCATGGCAATGTTGAGAAAGAATACTTGTTTATGTCCTTTACAAATACATCCAGAAACTTATTCCTTATTACAAAAATACAAGCAAGAAAAATACCTGTTTTTTTAATTTTCAAAATATTTTTTCACACCCAAAAAGAGAAGTTTTGACACTTCTTGTAGCAATAATAGCTGTCATTATTGTGTTCTTGAGGCTTAGATAGTATAGAAGTTTATAGTAAACATATTTGCTGTAGTAAATTTCTATAATAATGGAAAATTATGTATCATAAGCTTTCTGTTTTCCACCCACATCTGTATAACAATTATACCCTTTGTATCTGCTCAATATGAAATATCCTCTGTTTTGTGCACACCATTTAAATATAATTTACAGGTATGCATAAACTTAGCTACATATGATACTTTGACTGCAATGTAGTTTTGTGCAAAATCAAACTCACCCAAAAATGAGATGTAGAAATAACACAAATAATAGTGGGTGGAGATTAAAAAACACACCTGCTTCAAGGAAATAAAACATACCCTAGATTAGAAAACATTGCATCTGTCTCTGGGGACAGACCAATGTAGCTACTAAATTCTTTGCTCATATTGCAATATAAATGTCAAGACATTTTTGTTTGCACAATTTGGATTAAAAGCATTATACTAATACCCTGAACATTATGAACCTTAACACAGCTGGCTGCAATGTAGAACAGTTTAGAAATGTTATTTTTATTTATTTATTACTAATGAAGGATGAAGGCTGAAGTTTAATAAATAATTTAGAAAATAAAACAATCATAAAAATAAATCTTTTATCTGTATTTAGTGGGCAATTTCTGCATGGGAAACTCTAGTTGCTCTAGTGTTTGTTTTAATTTTTCCTATTGTATTAACTACATTTCTAGTTGGTTACTACTTTTTTTGCATGCTACAGTTACTGAGTGATAGAGGGAATGTTTTATTGTGCATTAAAATTGCTCTTGTCAGATGACTTCCTTGTATGTTATGGGGAGGGGATTCACTTAAATAAGTCCTCAGAGCTGACTACAGAGCAAGTTATAACTAACCATTCTCATCATATTCTTATTAGTTATTAAATGTGTTTGTATTTCAAAAGAGGGAGAAGATAAAACATGTGATTCATAATAAAGTTTATCTGGAATTCCATATTTTTCTTGTAGGTGCATGTCTGGAATAGGTCAATTTTACTATCAACATTAGATCATATTTTATTAGCTTGGTACAAAAGTAATAGTGATTTTTACCATTGAAAGTAATAGCAAAATCCACAATTACTTTTGCAACAACCTAATAATACAGAGATATGAATTTTTTAATCACATTTGCATTTTAAGTTTTACTGTTACTAGGTGACTGAGAAAATATACTATTGTGCATAGAAAGAAAATTGCTATCACCAGATGACATCCTTTTGTTTTGTGTGGAGGTTCATTTGAATCGCACCACAGAATTGACTACAGAGCAAACTGATGCCCTAATCTCAAAAGCTCACTAAGGGCCGGGCACCAAGATTTTAGACATTAGATGTAAATAGCATGTTTCTGAGATGGTATTAGCTTCCTAGGGATACTGTAACAAATTAGCAGAAATTGGGTGAGTTAAGACAATACAAAAACACTCAGATGATATTCTCTTGGAAGCCTCAAGGAAATAATCCTTCCCTGACTTTTTGACTCCTTGGAGTCCCAGGCTTGTGGCAGCCTCACTACTCTATTTGCTACCATCTTCACATGGACTCCTTGTGGCCCTGTCTTCACCTATCCGACTGTAAGGACAATGGCCATATTAGATTAGAAGCCCACCTTATACAAGGATGACAACATTTTAAGTAATTTTATCTCAAACACTCATTCCAACATAAGGTCACTTTCTGAGGCAATGAAGCTTAGGATTTCTACATATCTTTTTGTGGGGGACACACAATTCAACCCATCACAGATGGTAAAAGTCACAGGATTAGAGCTCTACAGTTGTAGAACTTTGAGTAAGGGGGCTTAGCCATGTCTCCAAAATATGGAGAATACAGTGTTCAACTGAACTGTTCCATTATAGTATGTTTGAAAAAATTTTAAAAATAATTGTTAAAGTTGGAATGGGTATATAAGTATTAACCATATTTTTTTCCTCTGATTTTGTAAATATTTGAATATTTGAAAACTAAAGTATAAAGTTAAAATGTAGCCTGTGCCTCTTAAAAAGAAGAAGTTGATTGGCTATGATATTTTTAAATTGTGATAAAATGCACATATTTAATAAAATTTGCTAGATTAGCTATTTGTAATTGTACAGTTCAGCACTATTAAGTACATTTACATTGTTGTACAGCCATCACCATGACTCATCTCCAGAACTATTTTTATCTTGCAAAACTACACAGTAGTTGTTATAGCTCCTGACAACCAATGTTCTACTTTCTGTCTCTGTGAATTTTACCACTCTCAGTACTTCGCATAAGTGGAATCATAAAGTATTTGGCTTATATCACTTAACATAATGACTGCAAGGTTTATCCATGTTGTAGCATCTGTCAACATTGTCTTCCTTTTGAAGGCTGAATAACATTCCATTGAATGCATATGTCACATTTTGCTTAGCCAGTTAGCTGCTGATGGATACAAGAGTTGCTACCACATTTTGTTTCATGTTAATAATGTTGCCATAAATATGAGTATACAACTATGTATTTGAGATCATGCTTTTAATTATTTTGAGTATATATTTAGATGTGAAATTGTTAATCATATGATAATTCCACTTCTAAATTTTTATGGAACTGCTATACTATATTCTATAGAGGAAATGTGTACCACATTACATTCCCAGTTATGCACAAAGGTCCCAATTTTCCAAGTTTTCCACATTTTTGCCAATAATTATATTTTCTGTTTTTTTCTTTGTTGTTGTTTGTTTTTAAGCAGCTATCTTAATGTGTGTGAGGTGACAATTAATTGTAGTATTCCTTTGTTTGGCACTTATCTAATTATTAGTAATATTGAACATCTACCCCTGTGCTTATTGGTCATTCAAATACCTTCTTTAGAAACAATACTAATGAAATATTTTGTGTATACTTGAATAAGGTTATTTGTATTTTTTATTGTTGAATTGGTTTTTCTTAATTGTAGAGTCACATAAAGGTTAAGAACTAACAGCCTGAGCAACATAACAAGATCCTATATCTACAAAAACATTAAAATATTAGCCAGGTGTGGTGTTACCTGCCTATAGTCATAACTACTCAAGAGGCTGAGGCAGGAGGATCACTTGAGCCCAGGAATTCCAGGCTACAATGAGTTATGATCTTGCCACTGAATGAGAACTTGGGCAATGGAGGAAGACTCTGTTTCTAAACAATAAAAATTTAAAAAGAAAAGCTTATTTGTAAGCATGGCAAAGAATACCCATATATATTCATTACCCAAATTTACCAATTTTTAATCTCTCTCTCTTGTGCTTCCTATTACATCATGGATATATATATGTGTGTGTGTGTGTGTGTGTGTGTGTGTGTATATGTGTGTATGTATGTGTGTGTACATATAAATCATTTGTATGACATATAAAAATCTATGACATATCATATATATGATAAATAAAAATCATATATATGCACAATATATCACATATATATGATTTTTATATATCATATATGATTCTATTATATCTATCATATAGATTTTTTTATATATCATATATATGACTTTTATAACTTGCATCTAGAATTCCTTAATCTCTAAATACTAGTGTCTGTATTATAAAAACAAAAAAGATGGTCTCTTGTATATAACCAGTACATATATAATCACACTTTTAAAATTTATATAAAATGTTATCTCTTATATGTATGTATTAAATCCTTTTCACCTTACACTGTAATTCCAATAAGTTTTTTGTTTACTCTTTTGCTTGTTTTTCCAGTCACCACATGATCAAGTAGGCTTCCATATTGTATTTGACTTTCATGTCTCTGGAATCTCTTTAGTCTTGAATCAGAAATCTGAAAGATTTCCACAGGAGCTTTTCTTTTTCCTTTCTTTGTTTTTTAAATGTCATTGAGGTTTAGGATAATTTAATCAAAGGGCAATTGTTAGGTCCCTTCCTCACACAAGCAAATTATAATTCTGGAGTATAGGTTTGCTCAAATCTATTCTTTTTACATTTGGATTCTTGGGACTGTTTAGAGCCTATCAGGGCAACAATTAATGCATAAATGACAGTGTCATAGATACAGAATTTGTGGAGGGTAACATAGAGCAGCTAATGATACAGAGAAAATTGGCAATGAAAGGACTATATGTCCTGGACCAAGACTAACCAATTAGGTTCAACAGTGAAATGTGGTAAATAAAATAAAGTGATGTACCATAGTGCTTAAATTTAGCATTTTATAATCTTAAAGATGAAGCTGAAGGTACAATTTGGTGACATGCTTGGCTAGCATGGAGAAAGAATACATACATATACATACATGCACACACATATTCATTCATATACATCAAGGAAAATGATTTTTTTTACACTGCTGAGTAATCAATAGAGAGTTGAGTGAAAATTTAGAAAAGTGAATAAGGAAATGCTTCAGAAAGTGAACTGTCATTGATATAATTAAACACACACACACAAGTTTTGCTATATATAATTCCAACTGTTTCCTAAGAAGTTAAAAGGAAATTATTTCCTACTCCTAAATAGGAATGGGTTTGAGTGAGAGTGTTTGCAGTGCAGACAAGGAAGAGCTGAATTGCTGTGAATGACAAAGGAAGATCAAATATTGGTGAGGGTGACATTTTAGGAAAGAAGAGCAAGCTATCAGCAGAGCAGGGCCCTTCATGGGAAGAGAGAAACTTCTGACAGCCCTCAGGGCAGAGTAGCACAAAAGAGATTTGGAGAGAAAAAGAATTTAAAAAAGAGATTCTTTAAATTGCTTGCTAAGTGGCCTGCTGCGCAATTTCAATAATAAAAGGTGCAAGTCTGAATAATTCTTTTTTAGTTAAAGCAGATTATTAGAGGAAATTTGGTTAGGGAGCTGCCAACATTTTATCGAGAGTCACTATTTCTCAACTAAGAATCTGTCCACCTCATCTAGGGCACATTTGGCAATATCTTCAGATACTTTTCTTTCTTTTTTTTTTTTTTTTTTTTTTTTTTTTGAGGAGAGAAAATGCTATTGCCACGTAATAAATAGAGGCCGAGGATGCTGCTAAATATTCGCACTGCAAAGGACACCATTTCCTATTCCCAGTCACTAATTGCCCGGCCCCAAATGTCACAAGTCTCAAAACTGAGATACCCTGATCTAAGTGTATGCAAGACCAACAGAAAATACGGAGAAACTGTAGTAGAGGGCAGAGTGGTGATTCTGGCTATAAATCCACAGGACTTTTCAAAAATTCCTGAGAAAAATCCAGGCTTTCAAAGATCATGAAAATGGTAGAGTCCAAGTGAAGATCTCAAAGGGTAATGGGGCATTCAGCTATATCTGCATTAGGAGTAAACTAAAAATAATTTTACATTAATATAGATTGACAGTATGATTATAGGACAGATTCAGAAAAACGGAGGGTATGTGCAGGATGGAAAGACTGATAGGCATGGGGTATGGGTGGAGTAAAGGGCTTTTATAGCCTATGTGGTCAGGGGAAATCCTGAGAGTACATGCTCCTCTTTGTGTCCATCCTCAAAAGCCCATGCTGAATATTCCAGAGTTCTGGGTTATGAAGCCAGAATTCTGGGCTGGAGCACACTTTCCCAGATTCCAGTTCCCAGTGATGAACAGCACATCACTTCATGTAAGGGAGAACCATCTCTTTCGTCTAAGGAGTATCAGTGTCTGTGATGGTTAATACTGAGTGTCAACTCGATTATATTAAACGATGCAAAGTATTGATTCTGAGTGTTTCTGTCAGGGTGTTGCCAAAGAAAGTTAATATTTCAATCAGTGGGCTGGGAAAGGCAGACCCACCCTTCATCTGGGTGGGCACCATCTAATCAGCTGCCAGCATGACCAAGATATAAAGCAGGCAGAAAAACAAGAAAAGGCTAGATTGACCTTGCTGCCCAGCAGATATTTTTCTCATGTGGTGGGTGCTTCCTGTCCTCAAACGCTGGACTTCAAGTTGTTCAGTTTTGGGACTTAGACTGGGTTTCCTTGCTCCTCTGCTTGCAGATGACCTAATATGGGACCTTTAATCCTGTGAGTTAATACTTAATAAACTCCCATGTATGTAAGTATATGTATCTCCTATTAGTTCTGTCCCTCTAGAGAACCCTGACTAATGCAGTGTCCCATGCTGAGCCCACAATCCTTCCTCCTGTGTTTGGCAGAGCACCTTCCTTTATTGACTCACTATCAAAAGAGAAATTAGGCATCACTTATGTTTGTGAAACATCCACATTCATTTAATTCCTCAACAACATTGGTCCAGGGAGACGTCTAAGAACAGAACTCTCAGGATGGAGGAGAACAGAATCTCAAAGAATAAGTTGGTCATGGAAGATGCTAGAGTAAGGACTATTAATTAGATGTAAAACTCATGGACCACATATTTCAGTTTAGCAGAGGCCTTCAGAATACATTTAAAACACAGAGATTTTGATTTCACTGATTATAATATTTCAGGGCTCCTTCAGGAGAACAATGTTTCCCAACACATCTGTTTAACATTTATCATCTCATCTCAGATGTCTCTGACGTAAACCATGTCTTTGAGTTTGGTCTAACCTGTACAGCAATGCTAAAAATTGCTGTGATCGGATACTAAAGCCCAAGTTCAATCCTCAAGAAGCAGGATGTTATCATATAGAGTACACATGTACATATTGGTCTGATATTCTGCACACTTTTTAGCAGTCAATTTTTGGCTAAAAGTTTTTTAGGGACCACGTCCAAAAAACCCTTCTTGGAACATTTTAAAGATGAAAGAAATAAAAAATATTTTATCTACTTTAAAAATGAATAGCAGGGAAAGATGAAAGGATTCACTAAGTCACTGTAGAAAAACATGTTTTTCATGAAAACTGAGGGTGTTGAGGAAAGGGAGATGGAGATTTTGGTCCCCTCCCTTCATTCTTTTTCTGTGTTTCAGTATTAATGCAAAGCCAATGAGATGGAGATAAAGAATGTTGATAGTTAGTTATGCTATCCGTTCCAAACAGGCCTTCTCCAAAGGTGAACCATAATTTCATTATTCTTGAATATCTATTATAGTAAATCCTCCTAAGGATTAAAAAAACAAACATACTCAGGGAAGAAGTTTACAGGAAAGACATCAAAACTTAAGACACTTCTCTCAACCCTTCCCTGTCCTATTCATCCTTGGGAATGAAAGAAGGAAGGTGCTGAGTGATGAGGCAATATAAGATACAAAGGAACAAGTCTTGGTTGGTTTTGAAGGTTAGACTTCTGGGCCTTGCTTTAGACTAGTAGTTTAATGCTCCCAAACCTCAGGTTTCTCCTTAGTCCTTGTGGATGCTACAATAAAATACCATGGACTGAGTGGTATATAAACAATGGAAATTTATTTCTGACAGTTCTGGAGGCTAGAAAGTCCAAATGAAGGCCCCAAGAGATGTGATGTCTGATGAGAACCAGCCTCCTGGCTTATAGATAGAAATATTTTTGTTATGTACTCACATAGTAGGAGTCTCTTTCAGAGTGCACTAATTGCATTTTGTCAGGGCTCTACACTCATAATCTAATTACCTCTCAAAAGCCCTACCCCAAGCTAATTCACAGTGTATTTGTAGAGATTACACAAAATAAGAGAAAATCCTTGGAAAATGATAAAACACTATACATATAATGAACTTTATTTTCATTGGTCATTTGATTTGTGTGCTTATTCTTAGAGTCCTTAAAGTATTATACCCTAAGAATCTTCCTTGAAAACTCATTCACTCCTATTTTTATTTTTCCTGATTTCCTTTTTCATCTTGGAGAACCTACCTAAGGAGAGCTATGATGGTACCTTCTATGACCTGATTGTTTCCCCCTTAATTTATATGTTGAAATCCAATCCCCAATGCAATAGTTTTGAGGGATGGAGGCCTTTACAAGGTGATTAGGCCATAAGGGATGAATGAGATCAGAGTTCTCATAAAAGAGATTCAATGTCATTTGTTTTCCCCTTCTACCATGTGAGGACCCATAGGGGGCATCATCCATGAGGAAGAGTCTCTCACCAGACACTAAATCTGCTGGCATCTTGCTTTGATCTATGTGCCTATTTTATACCAGTACTATGCTAAGATAAATTTGTCTTTTTGGCTCACAAATATATTCCCTGCAATTATTAGAGGGGTAGATGAAATAGGCAATTAAATTTTTGTTGTTTTTAATGAGATAAATTTATAAATATATATTTTCTATTTCTTGGTCCCTTGATAGAGGAATACAGGAATACGTACTTTCAGATGGATTTATATATACATTCATCAATCACAGTTAAATGCATTGCATTCCCTGACTTCAAAATATACAACAAAGCTGTGGTAACCAAAATAGAATGGTACTGGTATAAAACAGACACATAGACCAACAGAACAGAACTTAAAACACAAAAATAAATTCACATATTGACACTTAAACCATTTTGACAAACAGATAAGGTATATATATTAAGGAAATTATAGTCTTTCCAATAAATGGTGCTAGAGAAAAATTGATATTCACACGCTGAAGAATGAAACTAGATCCTTATCTCCCACCATATAAAAATACCACTGAATATGAATTAAAAGATTAAATATAGGGCTTGAAACTATAAAACTACCAAGCGAAAACATTGGGAAAATGCTTCAAGGTATTGGTCTAGATAAAAGGTTTTGAGTAAGACCTCAAAAGCATAAGCAACCAAAGCAAAAATTGACAAATGAGATTACAGATCAAACTAAAAAAACTTGTGCACAGCAAAGGAAACAATCAACAAAGTCAAGAGTCAACCTACAAAATGGGAGGAAATATTTACAAACTATCCATCTGAAATGAAATTAATAATCATAATATATAAGGAACTCAAAGAATTGAGAAGCAAATAAACAAATATCCTCATCTTTAATAATGGGCAAAGGACCTGAATAGACTCTTCTCAAAAAGAAAAAGTCATACAAATTGCCAAGAGGTACATGAAAAATTGTTCAACATCATTTATCATCAGAGAAATGTAAATACAAGAATTACAGGATATCATCTGCTGCCAGTTACAATAAAAAAGACAAAAAATGACCCATGCTGCTGAGATGCATTGAAAGCGGAATGCTCATACGCTGCTGGTGGTAATGTTAATTAGTACAGCCTATGTAGTATTACATTACTAATGTAAATCAGTACTCTAAAGCAGTATGGAGATTTCCAAAAAAATTAAAACTAGAACAGACTACCATATGATCCAGAAATCCCCATTGCTGGATGTATATCTGAAATAAGAGAAATGGATATATCCAATATATGTCTATTCTAGCATGTTTACTGAAGCACTATTCAAATAGCCAAAATATGAAATCAACCTAAGTGTCCATCAACAGATGAATGGATAAAAATGTGTTATGAATATACATAATGAAATATTATTCAGCCATAAGAGAAGAAAATTCTGTAATTTTCAGTGAAATAGATAGAATTGGAGGTCATCATATTAACCAGGCACAGAAAGACAAATATTAATATCACACGTCTTCGCTCATATGTGTGAGCTAAAACATTGCTCTCATGGAAGTGGAAATTAGAATGGTGGTTACCAAAGGCTAGTTTCTTATGCAGGGAGTATTTAGAAAATTCAATTTATTCACTTTAAGAAATTTGTCTTATTTGTCAGATCGCACATTTCTATTTTATGAAATATTGTTGGCAATATCTTATTATAATTTTAATACACTACTGTCATGTTACAAAATGTTGTGAAATTTATCTGAATCTAAGACGATTATTTAATACCTTGTATTTCAAGTTATTTATCTATAGACTGAGATGGGATTCCCATGTTCTAGCTTTCCGGTCCTTTGCACGTGAAAATGGGTTTTACAGGTCTATATTTGTTTGTCAGAACACAGGCTGATTGAAATGCTTCCAGGTGAATATATTTAGTTTGGGGATCTCACTTTGAAGACTGTTCTTTAAAAATTGTCATGAATGTAACAAATATAGTAATAAATTATGTCCCAGCATCTTTCATAAGCAAAGGTATTAGGGTAGCCCAAAACACTTTGTCTTTTGTCCTTGCGTAGAAATAATTTGCTTTTAACATTTGTTGTCTAATTTTCTGCTATCATTTTGAAATTTGAATAAAGCCTTACAGCATAAGATATATCTGATGATCAAATTTGTCAGATTTATTAAAATTGGGTATTCAATTTGATAATGGTAATTCTAAGCCTACCCTGTGGTTCTATTTCCTGACAAAGGATGTTCCTTCTTACTTTCCTATTATTATAACTTTATTGCAGTATAAATAATATACTCATATATACCTTTATGTTCAACATACTCTTATTCAGTGCCAGCTATTCATAGTCATAAGTATTGTCTCTCTTTTTATTCATGTTTTTATAAAATTAAAATATTAACGTATATAAGACAAATGAAGATATGCAATACAAAAAATTAAAACCAGAATAATTGGATAGTTATGTTTTTTTAAAAGAAGAGTGTGCACAAATTAGTGCCTCAATTAGGCACCAAACTATTATTTAGAGAGTGAGGCTAACCTATATATTTATATTTCCCAGTAGTAATGAATTAATGAATAAATTGATAGATGGGGGAAAGAATGGCTGGGTGAATAATAGACTTATTGATTTATTAAATATTTGCCTACCAAATATGCATTTACAATATAAATTAAAGTCCCCCACTTTAAAGTCTCTCATTTTGAGGGATTTCTACAATTGGCATACACTATTCTACCAGAGGAAGAAAATGTTGTGAGAATTTTACATTGATTTTTAAGTATTTGCTCTATCTACATAAAGTTTACATATATAACTATATTTTGCCTAGAGAACATTTATTTTGAGGTCAATAATGATATAATTTTAATTTCCTTCATCTTATTATTTGCATTTTCTGTGGATATAAAATATGTATAGAAATATTAATAAAAACATATAAATGTGTGAATTTATTAATAATGTCTGCATAATTCTAGATCTTGAAAATACTGCCAGGGTGCTTTGGAGGATTTAGAATTCCTCTGGGTAATTTGTTTTGCTAAAAAATATACAGCTTAAAAATTCAACCTACTAATGTATTGAAGTTCTCATTTCTTTTTTTCAAGTAAATTCTCTACAGGCATTGAAATTGTGAAAAGCTCAGAGTAAAGCCACTAAAATAATACTTTCAAAAGTTGCCAAAGTATTCCCTTATTGCATATTCTTTACAATGATTTTGAGTTGTGGATTAAAATATCAATCATTTAATAAATATGAAATCCTGAGTATGTGCTCAAATCTATTTCATTTAGGGTTGGAGAACTTGTGGTTTAAAACTCTAAAATTTGTTCTCTAATTAAGCATGCAGGGCTAATCTAGGTTAATCCAATAGAGAAGAATGTGGTTATGGATGAAACATACCTATGTATTTGTCATGTTGAAAATCAGAAAAATTTGAGGGATCTCAAGGAGGTAATGAAGCATTTAATGACTGTAGAAGGAAATTAAGCATCAGAATAAATTAAAAATAGTAGCAAATAAAGTCTTAAAAATTAAAAATAAGCAATGAAACTGTGCTGTGTGTAGGCTTAGGTTAATATGGAGATTTGTGTCATCAAAGGGAAAGATATGTTTAGAAAATTAATGAGAAATATATTTGGTTTTCTCTATGAAGGGCCCAATTGTTGCAATTACAATTATAATAAGTATCTAAAATAAATTGGTTTATTAAATTACCTGAAGATTGTTGCAATTACAATTATAATAAGTATTTAAAATGAATCGGTTTATTAAATTATCTGACATTTGAAAGGGTGAATTTATAATAGTTTTGTTTTTCCAGAATTCTAAATTCAAATTTTATAAATATTCTATTCTTGACTTATTATTAATATAATTATAGAAACCTTAAATTTTTCATTTGGTTTCTGGATTATTAAAAATCTGTATTTTGTGTGTAATATAATTCTTCTGTTTATTTAATGTCAACACTGGACTTTCTCTCTTACGTAAAATTTCTCCCATCTCTGGCATACCTCACACTTGGGAATTTGCTTTGGTGATGGGGGAAGGCATGTAATTATGTGAGTGCATGTGTGTTTGTGTGTTTGATGTTGTTTAGATGTTTGAATTTTTTACTAGCTTTTCTTCTTAGTAATCTATTATTTATTTCCATTCACTAAAGAAAATTTTATAATAGTGTGTCTTCAAAATGCCCAACATTTACCCTCCCTATGCACACATGCTGCTTCCCACATCAAGAAGTAGAAATTATTTTACTTCCCATAAATGTGGGATTAGTCTGGAACTTGAGTTAATCAATACAATATGGCAGAAGTGACACTGTCAGTTTCAGGCCTCTGGCTTAGGAAGGCCCAATGCCTTACTATTTTGTGTTTTTGGTGCTTTGAGCTGTCATGTAATAATTTGATGCTATTGGTCAGAAACAACATGTAGATAAAGAGACCAAATGTTGAAGCACTGAGGCGCCAGGCATAAGAAGGAAGAAGGTATCTTAGCTGTCTACTTGAGTTGTCATCTGATGGCAACCCCTTGATTGGCCCCAGGTGATACCAGTAAAATGTCTTTCAGCTGAGCCCCTAACACTCACAGAATCACGGAAATAGTACAGCATTTACTAATTTAAGCCAATCAGTCTGGACGTTATTTGTTAAATACTAATACTAATAGAGAGTTGAAACATACTAGGTTCTTCCTGAAGAAAGACGGAAGGGAGAATAAAGGTCTTATAGTTGTATCCTGAAAATTGGTGCCCTGTGTCATGTATGCACAAATAATTTTTTTTTCTATAATGAGGAACTCTGTGTGTCTTTTGAAGATGACCTTGATGATGGCCTCCACCTATGATTCCTTAGTGCCCATGGTGCATTCATCAACAGTGACCTTATGTTCCCCTTAATTCCTCTCAGTATAAAGCTCTAGCATAGGACAGTTTATAATATTGCATGGCTGAATAGTTGGTGAAAGTGCCTGGTCTCTTCCAGATAGGCCTTGCTCACCCTATTCTGCTATGACAGATCACTCTACTCACAGCCTGTAACTCTTAGACATTTATTCCAAGTGCCATCTCCACATCTTCCAAATTCTCAAAGATATGTCAAATTTTTTATTGATGTTCCTCTATAACATTACTCAATTTGCCTGGGAGTGGTGGAAGGTGACATGATGCTCCATCAACATCTAAGACTCTAAGTCAAAAATTTGTATATATTAAAAATCTTCAAGTAATAATTACATATTCTTGACATTGAGATAAGCTAATTCTGTCATAAATTTCCTTTTGGAAGCCTCTGTGAAAACACTTCACTTATAAACTTTGGATCTATGATACTCAGTTTTTTTTTTTTGTTTTTTTTTTTTGTCCAAAGTGTGCATGGAAAAAATTATTTCTGAAACTCACACATAATACATGTTAAGCACACAAAAAAGAACATTAATGAAATTAGACAATGAATTCCTATAGTCTATTCTGATTATTAATGGTAGCTAAGTTTTATAAAGTCACCATAAACATTAAATTGGTGAATATTAAAGCATTATACTCTCAGGGGAAATACAGGTTTAGATCCTACAAGACTCTGGTCACATTTTCATCAGCTGATTAACACATAGCCTTATCTTATATGTTTTCTGTTTAAGGACACATTATTGAATGTATGTATATGTGTATATGTGTGTGTGTGTGTGTGGATATATGTATATACATATACATATACATACACATATACATAGTTGACTGATGAGCAGTAGACTCACAGTCAACAACATAATTCATGCCTGATCAAGTGTTATCTAATATATACTTTTTCTGTAAGGCACATTGTAGCCTTGTTGATCGTGAACATATTAACAAGCATTTATACACTACACTTGAGGGTCATTTTAAAAAGAAAATTAGAAGAATACAAAAATGTTAAAAAAAAAAAGTGGTACTAGATAGACTTAAAAAAAGACACTTGTTTACAAGATAAGGATTGAAACAAGAAGGCAGAAGATTGCCTTACTAGACTTCAACTGTGTATGTCAGGGTGACTTCAACTATGTACGTCAAATTTGTATGTCAGGGTGACTCAAATTTTCTGCCACTCTCTACATGTCTATGAATGACTGAGAATGCCTTGTAAGTATTGATCTGGGGGTTGTAGATAAATTTATGTCAGCAGGAAAATTCTGAAAACTGGAAACACCAAATAATTAGGATTGAATACATGCTTATACATCGGGTTTTATAAGATTTTTATTTTCTAAATGTAATGATATTCTTATGAATAAAAAAGTATAAATAAAATAGAACTGATACCCTATAGAAACAAATAGTTAACATAATAAGCAGCTGTGATGATTACTTCTATGTGTCCACTTGACTAGATTATTATGAAGGTGCCCCAATGTTCTGTCAAGTATCAATCAAAATGTTGCTATGAAGGTATTGTTTAAATTTGATTAATATTTGATTCAGCAGGCTTCTGGTAAAGCAATGTACCCTCCATAATGTATGTGGGCCTCATATAATCAGCTGAAAGTCTTAAGAAAAAAAGACTGAGGATACCAAGAAAATATTTTGCCTCCAGACTGCCTTAGGACCTCAGCTGCTATGTCATCACTTCTCTGGGGCTCCAGCCTACAGAATTGCAATGCAGATTTCAGACTTGTCAGCCTCCACAATCTTGTGAGTCAATTCCATAAAATAAATTTTCTATATAGATACAAGTACAAGCATGTGCATGCACTTCCCCCTGCCACAACATACATACATCCTAATGATTCTGTTTCTCTGGAGAACCCCAACTAACACAGTAGCCAATATCAATTATTATATAATGTTATAGCCACTCATTTTATAAGCAATAATAGCAAGTGCTAACAAAGTGATGGGCACTTTTCAAGGTAAGCACACACATGGAATACATTTAAAAAATTAAATTACAGATAAATCACAACAAAAACCTAATAGATTTTATGTTTTATTTCAGTTATGCTGAACACATTGCCTACCTTTGTGAGAACTCTTTCACCAAAAGTAACTTAGTTCTGACACTGCCTTCTTTATTTAGCTCTGAGATAATCTCACATTAGTTACTCAAAAATTTTGTAAACCAAAGGATTCATGATCTTTAAAATTATAGAATATTAATTATCTTTTATTGGTAACACTTTCTTGGTGTAGGACTAATGGGCATTTATTTTTATTGAGCCCTATAAGGGCCATTATGAAAGAGATGATGAAATCATGATCTTTTGTTCAGGAATATCTAAAAAACATCAAATGGTTAATAGTACCCAATTCAGTGCTATGACCTGCTAATTGTAAGACATTTCCCCAGCTCTAACACAGTGTATGTATCATTGATATCTATTTGGATGGTTGCTGTTTTGTTGTACAAGTGTGATCTATTTAATAACTCACAGTCCTTGAATTTTTGTCTTCCTGTCTAAAATTGCCACCACTTAAAAATGAGCTCTTAAAATCCAATGCTCTGCTTTAATGCAGAATATGCCTTCCTGCTTTGATTTAGAGTACAGCAATGGATTATACTAGCTCACTTGTAAATGGAGGTGATCACCTACAAAAGCAGACTGAACCCTAGCTATTAAACTTGAGCATGCCTGGGGTTGCAATCCTGGGATTTGAATGCTCATCACTTATGTTTTAATTATCTGTTTGGAAGCAAGAAATAGAACCAACTAGAACAATACATAGCTAACAATATGCACCAAGCAAACATCAGTTATATATTAAAAGAGTCAATTCATGACCAAATGGCAAACCGTTATATAGAACTTAGAGCCTGAGAAAAAAATGTGAAGTTTTTGCCATATTTATGGGACCTCAGGAAATAATCGCAAATTTCAATATTAAAAAAGTCAGTGGCTTACATAGTATAAATGTATCATCTCTGAGAAACAAAGAATTGAGTTTGTCAGAGAATGTAAGAAAGCACAAACCACTGAGTCCATAAGAGTGACCTGAGAACTACACTGGAGTCAGACAATTGGATTCTCATTTGAGGGCAGGGAAGGTAGCTGATTTGGGAGGGATAATATGAAGAGAGATTGGGAAAAAATGTACAGCAGGGGAAATTGTAAAATACAAAAATACTCCAGCATTATCGCAATAATTTAAAAAATATTATTTACACAAAAATATTTAATATCCACAACAATGTTAGGGAAGGTTTTGGTTAATAAGTCTTAAAAACTGGATTAGACATTTTGCCTCTTTCCTCAAATGAAATTTGTGAAATAGTAAAAGAGAAATGTGTCTTAATCAAACCATGTACATATGAGTCTACATGTATAGAGAAATCCTTGTAGTTTAGTTTGTAGCTTTTATTTATCATTAACACTTGAAATCCATCTTAATTCATCTAGCCTAAAAACAACATTCAGTCATGATAAAATTATTTTAAAATTTATATTTTTAATAAGCCAGACTGCTTAATCTCACTGCTTAAAATAGACTAATTTTGATCCTATCCCAATTCTTAGGAGAAATGACTGAAACATTTTTTCTTAGTTTCAATATTTTCCTTCATAATTTTTATCAAAATATTGGCCTTGATGACTTCTCTGTCAGTGAAATCTGGCTGATGTCTAAACAAATGAATAAATGAATTGTGTCCAACAAAGATGTTGGAATCTTTTCCCCTATACTTATGAATTTGGCCTTATTTGGAAATAAGGCCCTTGAAGATGATTAAGTTAAGATGAGGTCATTAGAAAACCTCATAAAAATATAAAAAGGAGAAATTTGGATACAGAGGCAGATATGAATAAAGGGAATAAGATGTGAAGACACAGGAAGAATATTAATCACATATCAAGGAATGCCTGAGGCTACTGGAAGCTAAGGGAGATGGGTGGCAAAATTTTACTCTTACATTCCTTAGAAAAAAACAATCTGCTGATACCTTGATTTTGGAGTTCCAGCCTCTGGAACTTTGAGACCGTAAATTTCTGAAGCTTAAACTACCCAGTTGGTGGTACTTTTTTACAGCAAGTCTCAAAACAGGTTAATGTATAAATACAAATTGCTAGGAAATAAAATATTTTGATATATAATATAAAAGTTTTAATATTTAGTTGCTGGGTTATCTTCAACATTCTTTTGTCAACCTTCCATAAATATTAGCAAATGCTTTTAACATGATGTTTAGTGGTTATGCCAAGAATCCTAGAGAAAATATTTTCCTGTTTAATAGAAAAAGTGGAAGACTCAATTCAATGTTTTGTGAAAGTTTAAAGTCTATTTAAGTTTCTGTAATCTCTTTATATCCTTCTATTTCTGAATAAGACTCTAGATAAAGATTTTTTTTAAATAAGCATTGTGCTAAAATATCTTCTTCTGTTGTTTTCACTGAATTCCTTTCTCAGCTCTTATGTAACTCTGCATATGAACTTCTATTTTTCTCAGCAGTTATTTCTGGGAGTATGGTCAATTTTGCTTTGTGTGTAATGTGTCAAACTTCTGTTCATTATCAGCTATTTCTGATTCACATATTTTTCCCCCTGGCATTCTGGAAATGTTGTAAATTTCTGCTTGTTCTTTTGAAATATTGTTTAACACCTTATTTTTTAGCAATTAAAATGTTTTTTTTATTTTGACATATTGTATTCTTTATCAACAAATACAAAATATTATATTTCTTTAACTTAATTTTAATTAATATATTTCTGATAGTATGGGATATTTTTATTTTATTATTTTTTGTTTTTTAATTTTCACTTCCTTAACTTTATGTTTAATCCCTTTTGGATGTTTTTGCATGAAAAAGCTGACAAGAGTTTGGTAAGTTGTTGTTAGATGATTTGGCAGCAACCATGACAATAGTGAAAGGTAAGCAAGTATAGTGAACTCCAAAGATACCCAGGTACTAATCCCTGGGACCTGTGACTGTCACCTTATATGGCAAAAGTAAACTTGCAGATATAATTAAGGAAGAAAAATGTGAATATGACACAAAAGGACAAGAGATAATAGAAACTATGTTGCTGGCTTTGAAGATGAAGAAAGGTACCATGGGCAAAGAAATGCAAAGAATGCAACTCTAGAAGCTAGAAAAAATAATGAAACAGATTTTATTGTAGAGCCTCTAAAGGGAGCCTGATCCTGTCAATACTTTGGTTTGTTTTTGCTTCTGGCTTCTAGAAATAGAAGAAAATAAATAAATTTGGCTTGTTTTAAATCACCAGTGTGTGGTAATTTGTTATAGCATCATAGAAGACTGCTACAGCCAAGCTCCTTAGGAAGCAACCACGAATACTTGTGGAGAATATGAGGCCTTCCTGAGCATCAAATCATTCATGCACATCTACCTGGGTTGATTTGATTAGGAAAGCCATGCATAATGAGCATAAGGCTTGTAAAGTGAAGGATAAGGGTGAAGTAGGGAGAATGGAGATGGCAACAATAAAATGGTGGGCAAATATCATTTGAATCTTATAATGGCAATCCCTTAGTACTCTTCCTGCGTCTCAATCCCTTATAAAAAAGCATTTTTATTAGCTCCTACATGACTTATTTTAAAATCACAGATTTAAGTGGCCTACTTGGATGTTCAAGTGACAAATTCAACACAGAACAGAAGCTTATTCTATCCCCTTAATAATGGAAATAAGCACAGTTTGTTTAGTAAAAATCACAGTGAAAAAAAGACTCCTTGTGGCCAGGCACCATGGCTCTTGCCTGTAATCCCAGCACTTTGGGAAGCTGAGGTGGTTGCATTGCTTGAGCCCAGGAGTTCAAGATCAGCCTGAGCAACATGGTGAAACCCTGCCTCTACAAAAAATATATAAATTAGCTGGGCATAGTAGCATGTGCCTGTAGTCCCAGATACTCAGGAGGCTGAGGTAGGAGGGTAGCTTGAACCTGGTGGGTGGAGGTTGTAGTGAGTTGAGATCCTGCCACTGCAGTGCAGCTTGGGTGACATAGCAAGACCATGCATAAAAAAATAAATAAATAAAAGATAGAAAAGAAAAAAAAAAGACTACTTCTGGTATCCTGCAGTTTAGATGATTCAGAAAACTGGCCTTTGCTACTACATCCTTCTTGTGATGGTAGGCTTTGTCCATGGCAACAGTGATGCATTGCTTCTAAGTGGATTTCCAAGCAGCAAGCATTATCGATGAGACTAGGATACAAAGGATCTGAAAGATCTTTAATGAACTTAAATGGGTAAGACATAAATACTCCAAATCATTAAATGATGAGCTTTTTAAAGAAATGTGGAAGTCCTGTGTCATCAAAATGGAATTAGTTTCAGTTGTAACTATTTAGGTTTGGTTGCTGAATTACCATTTTTAGAAAGGCAATGCAGTAACTGCTGAACCATCACCAGACATTTCTAGTGGGTAGGGGGAGAGCCCTCTCCTGTCCCACTCATGCCTATCTGTCTACCAATAACAGTTCCCAGCAGATTCTGACAAAGTATGATTCGGCTGAGTGTAAGGAATATCAGGAATTACTCATACACAAAGGGAAATTTAAGCAAAACATGTTTGGCAGGCATCAAAAGGATTGTTCTCTGTTCTTTCTCCTGCTTTAATGAATCCTTTCCAAATGAAGTTCCCTATCTTTAGGCAGAATCCCTAAACAAAAACAATCCACACTGACAAGAAACTATGGCATGAATGGGAAGAGCACAAAAAAAATCACTAGCATCCACTTAGAATTTGTGTGCTGGCTGCAAGTGAGTAATTTTTAAAAAGGTAAATATACGACTTGTTTTTATTATTACATATCAAAACTTCTATTTAACTTATAAATTAGGGAGGAAACTAAGAAAATGCTATAATTTGTTGAAAGGAGAGTCTGAAGAGCAAACACATATGTAGACAATAAGGAATGTCAAATGCATTTGCCAAGAGATGCAAAATATTTAAGATCTATAGGTGTGTAAAATACAGTTTTTGAAATTGACTTTTCAAGTGGGTAGAAAACAATTCCATTTCTACTTGACATTTGCATCTCTGTGGACAACAAAAGTGTGCATTATCTTCAGTTTCCTACAGCTTTGAGTTGCAGTCAAGAAAAATGAGCATTGCAGATTTTATAGAAATAGGTAAGTAAAAAAAAAAAAAGAAAAAAGAAACACTTGAAAAAACTCCACACCCTGTTGAAAGGACCACCAGTAATCTTTTGCCCATTTAAAGATGTTCACATTTAATCATGACATGTCTCCATTATGTACCAATTCTGTGAACATGGTCAAGTGATTAAAGCTCTTTGAAAGTCAAATTCTTGATCCATAAGAAAAAAATAATTTTCAGACCAGAAGATTATAAAATATAATAGTTAATGTGCATAAAAATCAATTTGTGAATAATACACTTCTATATGTAATTGTAGTGTTCACATCCATTCTACTTTTCTGGATAACACGTCACCATATCAAAAGAAAAAAAAACTTAAACCACTTTCCGATGTAAATGCCAGAAATTTGATTTTTTAAAATTCCCCTTTAATGCTGAAGAACCTATTAGTGCAGTTTATTAAAGTGATCATTTTATCATAGTATACAATTTGCAAATACATTTTAAAAAATACAACAGTTTTTACTTTAATAAATACATCTTATAATTTACTCCTTAGATAAGCTTATATGGCATTTTGATTACCACCCATATAAATATTGAAATGTTCTCTAACAATTTTATTTCCTGGAAACATCAATCTAAGATTTGTGGCATTCACTCAATAAATACATTAAAGATTAATTATATGTAAGTTATTGTTTAATATTTTAGAGACTAGGTCTCACTTTGTCACTTAGGGTCGAGAGCAGTGGTGTGATCACAGCTCACTGCAGCTCTGCTTCCTCAACTCAGTGGATTCTCCCGCCTCAGCCTCCTGAATAGCTGTGACTACAGGCATGCACCATCATGCTCAAATATTTTTTTAAATTTTTTAATTTTTTAGAGATTGGGTGCCATAATGTGGCCCATGCTGGCCTTGAACCCCTAGGCTGAAGTGACCCTTCTGTCTTGGTCTCTCAAAGTGCTGAGATACAAGCCATTAGGTACTGTTCTAAGCAATAAATAAGATAATGTCTGCTCTCATAAAGGCTATAGTTTAGAAAGGGAGGTATGGGAAACCAACTAAACAGTTAAGTGAGCTATTTATAAACTGCAGTGTAGTTAAGGAAACAGTGTTTGTTAAAAAAAAAAAAAAGCATCATAAACCCATATGAGGGAAACTATTTTAGATAAGATAGACAAAACAACTCTTAAGCTAAGATGAGAAGGTTAATATAAATATAATCATTTAAATAGGGAGTGAAATACTTTTCTAGGAATGGGAACAGTAAATACAAGATGTTCTGAAATAGGAAGTGGTTGACATATTTGAGAATACAAAAACAAACAGAAATTAATTGACTCAAATTTGTTTGTAAAGAGAGATGAGTGACAGCCAAAAAAGTCACAGAGGTAATGATACTCTGTGAACCAGAGTATCGAAAACTTTGAAAATTTCAGTAAGGAATTTGCATTTTATCCTAAGTACAATGAGAAGCCATTGAAGACTTATAATTCTTGGTACAACTAAACTTTTATAAATTTACATTCAAGCAAGCACACAAACAAAAACCAATTAAGGTATACTTTGAAGAAAATAAATTGGAAGTGTAGGTATGATCCAAGACTAGCAACCAATTCAGAGGCTGTAAAAATAACCTAGGTATTTTATAAAAATATCTTAGAATAGAATGTTGGCAGTTAAAATAAAAATTGGGATGTACTTCATAAGTAATTATATAAAATTTACTTATGCATTGGATGGAGCAGAGTAATAGAATGGAACAAATCAATGATAAATTTTTAGCTTTCTTGTCTGAAATAATATGGTACAATTTAATAACACAGGCAGGAATGAAGGTGATAGCAGAGAAGTGCATGTATGTGTTTATAAGTGCAAAATAAGAAATCAACTTGTGAAATAAGACTGAATTTAGAAGTCATCGATGTGGCAAAAACAAGAAAATAAGCCTTCTGAATACCAAGTCCCAAGCTTGGTATATGCGCGCGCGCGCACACACACACACATATAATATAAAACATTTTATAATATATTATATACATATAAAATATATATTGTCTGTAATAAAAATATGATGTATGTGTGTGTGCATATCTATACATATATATATGCAGGTATGTATTCCAAATCAGCCACTTCCAATGTAGACAGAGAAGAAAAGAGCATCTTGAACAAGTACTGGGTACTGGTATGTTCAATTTTTTTGATTGGTAATAATAGAATATATTTTAATGCTGATGTGACTATTTAAGAAGGGAAGGCTTGATGAATTTTTCCAGTTAAGATAGAAATAAGTGGTTATATTTGAGATGTATTTTATAAGTAAAATAAATACAAATTATTTATGAATAAGTTGAGTGGACTGAAGAACAGAATATATCCAGGAAGAAGAAGAAAGTAGGAGATGTAGAAGAGAATGAAGATTATCAAGTAGATATTTTTAAATTTTCTATTATAAAAATACATATATAAATACAAATACAAAGCATAATATAAGAAACTTCTATATTTCTCTAACCCAGTTTCAAGTTTTCAACATATGGTTGAACTTGCTATCTCAGTGTATCCTATGTTTCCTTCCCTCTCTTGGTCTCAGCTGTTACCTTAAAGTAAATACCAAAATTCATATTATTTAATCCATAAATACTGAAAGGAATGAATTCTAGAAAAAGTAAGCAAAAATTAGATCCAGTGTGAAAGTAAGCCATGTCCAGGCACCAGTGCCTCATCAAATTTGAAAATATAAAAGGGTTTGTCAGAGAAGCTTAAAGATAATAGAAGAATTCTGAAGCAGCTACTGTGGAATGAAAGAAGCTACAAGAAAAAAAATTATTCAACACGTTTTGCAAGAATCATTTATATTATTTATATAAAATGTAACTTTTCATTATGAAAACCAGTAAAACTACAAACCAATAAAAAAAATGGTATTTACACTTTGAGAAATGAGATGATGTTTGTGTCTATTTCTGTGAGTGTGTTAATAGACTTCTGCCTGCAGTGTAAATAAAGATAGAAAGGAATTTGGCTTTGTTCAGTGAAATATCCCCTGGCTTTTCTGAAAGTTTATATATGTCAGCATAATTCCATAAATTTCAATTAACCTCTGTTTTAATTACTTTCTCACACATATTATAAATTACATTGACGTTTACCTCTCTATTTTAAAGATAATCACCCTTCTAGAAAAATAAGGATTAAGGACTTTCTCCAAAAAGCATTTTTTAAACATGAGTAATGATCCCTACCCAATGTAATGAGAGATAAATAGCTAGCTAAATACATAAACAGATAGGTACATAGGTAGATAGACTGATAGATAGATAAAATTATAGGTATAGCTACAGATACATAGATAGATATATGAAATTTCAAATCAAATGATCAAATGTGTTTTGTGAAGATGCAAATGAGATATATATTTATATACTGTACCTTTTTTCTCCCTGAAGTATTTCTACTTAAGCAGAAATACTCATTCCTAAATGTACCATTATTCTAGTTTTTTCACTGCCCATAATAAATCTGCAAAGGAGATACCCAAATGAAATAATCAACCATTATTTGGTTAATCTTGTTACATCAGTGCATCCTATGTTTGATTTCCTTTAGGGCATTACATTTATCTTAATTTCTGAAGACTCTAAGGTTTTAGCACATACTTAGTTATAGTGGGACTAGCCGTACACATAATTTAGCTACAAATAACTTAGAGTCATTAAGTTTTGGCATGAGCCATGCTGTAATAAGTTTTGTCTTATCTGTAATCTGGAATAATATAGAAGGAAAAGATACACACTAATGTTTTGTTTCAAAACCAACTGTAACCAAGATGGTTATTAATTTTTGAGTGAAAATATTACAATAATGAAGTATAAATTGGAGAAGGACTTGATATGCCATGACGTTATACATTTTTTTCCATTACATCAAATGGAATATATGCACATATTTTTACATATATATACACAAGTGTGTAATTTTAAAAGTAAATAGAAGTGAAATCACAATTGCATTTTTAAAGTTCAAAATTACTTTATAAACCATATAATAAAGTCAATAAAGTCATTCTATGATTGTTTCTAGATTAAACATCCTAGAAGTAATGATGGTATAATGCTAATAATACTAGTATTAAAATAATAGTAAATGTAATAGTAGTAATACTAAAAATACCAAAAAATAGTTAATTTTGCTTCTTTAATATGTTTGTAACAAAAATCTTAAAACATTCAAAATGATATGTAATTAGTAAAACATTTAAAAAGCACAGAAAAGGGATAAAGTTGATGGACATATGTAATTAGTTAGAATCACTCTTTGACAGCAAACACTCTATAATCTGGAGTGATTCAAATTTTGTTTCCAATATTCTAAATTTTTCTCACACTTCCTGGCATGAACATACACAGAGATTTTCCTATTTTGTCTTAAGAGACATGGAAAGTCATAACTGTTGTATAGAATGTGTGTGTATGAGTGGAAAGAAGACAGTATATTTAAGTTAATAATAACACTTAAACTTTAATATGCCAAGAATCAAATGGTGATCTGGTGAAAATGCAGATTTTGTTTCAGTCAGCCTGGAATGGGGACTGAGATTCTTCTTTTGTTGCAAGCTCCCAGGGGCTGTCGATAGTCTTTTTGGGCAGACTGATATTTGGACAGCAGGAGTCAAATTAAATGAATTTAGAAAATTTTGACTTTATGTAATGAAGGAATAACATCTTTCAGATAAACCCTCCCATATACCAATTCTGTAAAATTTTCACAAAATATTATAGTTAAAAAATACAACTGACTAAAGGTATTAAAATGCAATTAATAGTGTGCAGAAATTTCAGCGAGTATATTTATATTAGAAAGAAAAAGCAAATGATAACTTATACATCTTTTGTGAACTTTTTTTCCTAAGGGCAAGTCCCAATTAATATTTTTGACATTTGTGTACAATAACAGTAGAGATTTATGTAAATATTTTCCCCAATGTACTGAGCTGAATGGTCTCACCTAAAAAGATATATTCACATCCTAATTCCTCTAACTTATGAATGATACATTATTATTTTTTAATAGGTCTTCAAAGAGATCATTAACTTCAGTGCTCTGAGATGAGATAATTCTGGATTCCGAATATATGGTGGACCCTAATTCCAATATAAGTATTCTTGTAAGAAACATGAAAAGCAAAGACACACAAACTCACAGAAGAGAAGCAATGTGAAGATGAAGCAGATATTGGAGTCATATAACCACAAGCCAAGAAACTCCAAGGCACATCTGGAGAGACCAAAAGCTATAAAGAGGCAAAGAATGGATTCTTCCTCAGAGCCTCCACAGTCAGTACAACCCTAATTACATCTTTTCCCCTTCTACTTTTTTTGCTGTCAATATCTAAAGTTGTCTCCTTCTCCGCTGATTTCTCAGTCAGCCACACCCAAATTAAATCCATGGCCCAACTTGTCTACATTTAGGGACTTTGATGAAACTGTAAATTAGCATATTATAAAGTAACCTGACTACACTGCTGGTAACTTTCAAAACTTGACACATGCTACAAAATATATTTTATAGAAATGAGTCATTATGGTCTGGAATTAAGGAATTTTCCTAAAATATTATAAATCCTTACTTCGCCAAGTTAGCAGGATATTAACTTTAATTAATTTTGAATCACTAATTATTTTAGTTTCTTTTCTTGTGAGACCATAATTTTTGCAGTTTTCCCTCATGCCCAAACTTAGGTTTTTAGTAGTGGCTACTTATTTCCTTAACATTTCTACTTTATTAATTGTTTATTTAATGATGCTGTTTTGGCTGTCACTTTATTTTCCTAGATACTCATCATTTAATACTGTGGTCTTATAGTCTTATGTCATTGATTTGTTTTATTTAATTCATTTTAAGATTTTACAGGATGAAGTAATAATTAAATGTACTATTTAATTTATTGAATTATGTTTTCTTTAACTTTATTGATGGTTGTATACTATTTTCATTCTACTTTAATTTGTTGTTTGTGACTCCATAACTTTCTTCCCAAAATTTCTGGGGAATTATTTGTTTGTTTTAGGTTGGGTATGGGTTGTTGTGTTTTTTGTCCTCTTTGAGATAAGAAGGAAGTCTGAATTTTCTATATTATCTTCTCTATCCTTATGATGATATTGAGCACAGGCTTGGGAGAAGTGAGTGATACAAGGAGAGACTGTTGGAATTCTATGTAGTTTTTCTTAGCATAACTTGATTCTTTCATTTCCAACAAAATCTTGCTGTGGATTTTTCTGAGGTAATATTAAGTCTAGCAGAGTACCAGATAAGTCTAAATTTCCAAATCTAGCTAGTCTGCCTTAAGTAGGAATGGGTGCTGATTTAAAAGGAACAGGATGCTGATATTTGAGGTGGTTTCATCTGTGTTGCACAATAGAAAATAATAAACTGCCAGGTACTCCTGAAGACTCTGGGCTTATAGAAATAGCCCTTTCTTGTTAAAGTCTAGAGCCTAAAAATAATTGCAGAGGAATCTGTCTTTCAAGACAAAATGCAATTTTCCAGGATCCACCCCAATATCTCTTCCTGTCTGTTTGATCTATAACTAGAGTTACGTTACAGCATACCCCAGCCATGCTCTTAGATGCTGAGCCACATATGCAAGGGAAGGAAATATACCCTGAAAGAGTATAGAACCTAGCCAATCTGTGCTAGCAGGTATTGACAAGGAGAGCAGGACATAATGTCAGATAAGGGGGAATTTATCACCATAAGAGTATACTCCTGTGATACAGAAATGATCACATTGACAAGCAACCCACTAGATAATGCTGAATGATTTTAGTTTGGCTCTTCCAAGCTTGAAAAAGGGGGTGCGCTTCATTAAATGAAGTAGAAATGTAAGAATTCCCATAGGAGATGACATAAGATGAATAAAAGGGAGAAAGGACTAGGCTTGTTAAAGAAGACATGTTTAAAAAATTCTGTCTTTCTATTTAGGGTTACAATTACCTTATCATTTTTACCTCATTGTGGTCGATTAACACTGCTTTAATTTGTTATCCTCTTTCCCTTCATGTGGAGCAGTAACACCCAGTCTGATTTATGATTTAGCAGGAATTCAGCTGTCTGGTGGGCTTAATCTTTAAAACAAATTGTTGCTTGAAACCTCAAATTAAATAACGCTCATTTAAAAGTATAGGTAATAGCTGCTCATTTTACAGAATGATGAAAATTACATTCGTAAAACTATGCTGGCACAATGTGTATACTGTTGCAGGATCTGGAGGGTGAGAAGATTCATTCTGTATAACATAGAAAATGCTGAGATGTTCTGTTTGCTTACATTGTATAATTTATATGAAAATACAAGTACATATTTTAGTACAAAGAAACTTCCAAAAGAAGTTAATTTACTCCAATTTACAAAGTGCTTCCTTTTATTGGTATTCTTTCATTGTAAGAGTAATTGCCAGGTACTGTAACACAATGAGAAACCTATTGTGGAGTGGATGGAGGGGGAAAGCAATTAATAAGCAATAACTGAATGTACATATTTAAAATATAGTTTTGAAATTTCATAGAAAAGAATACTTAGGTATTATGTGACTTTTTTCATTAGGAAGTAGATATAGTAGCAAACAAAGAATTTACATTGTTCAATTAAAAATTCATTTTGTGACATATCAGTGACTTTTGATAGAAACATTAAAATAATATTTATAAAAGTGTGTTGGTCAAATGCACTGACAATCTTCTGGTACTGGTATTCATTATGGCTAAATAATGAACAAAACTTAAAAAATTAAATAGGGTCTTTAATTCTACTGACAAGTTATATCATGGTCTTTAAAAACTCTTACATGAAAAGGAAGTTTTAAATATACAGATAAAATTCTAAGGTGTAACCAGGAATCATGATATATTAAAACTGATAAATAAACCTAAATGCATATTAAATGTCATTATTTTAAAGTAAAATATGATTCATATGTTAAATTCATAAATAAACCTAAATGCATATTAAATGTCACTATTTTAAAGTAAAATATAAGGTATATATAGCCATATGTATAATTGTATATATGTATATTATAATATTTATATGTATATGTATTTATGTATATATATTATATATAGTATGATATCTGTATATAATATATACACATGTTAAATAAAATATATTAATATAATAAATTATATATATGTAACTATAATATATAATTAAAATAGAAATATAATATATATCAATATATATATGCATGTATATATTAATATATGTTATTTATATATTATATATATTAATTATATTCATATAGTATATATAAATTATATTCCTATATTATATATTATAATTATATATAATATATGTATATTATATATAATTACATATAATATATCTAT
>NW_022436982.1:3395585-3692115 GCF_009761245.1 Sapajus apella
ATATATTTATATAATATATATAATTTTATATATAAATACATACATATTTATATACATATACATATTTATATACATATATATTTATATACGTACATATATATGTATATAAATATATTATATACATTTATATGTATGTATATATTATATACATATATGACTATGATGGTCTTTACAGTCATTCATATGTAAGTATATTACATGCATTTATATAGCTATACCAAATGAACTCATATATGTTATATTTTAATATTTATTATCAAGCATATGTAATATGTAGTTAAATATTATATATTATTATATATAAATATTATATATGCATCTATCCAGTAGGCTGGAATTTGTTTAAATATGTCTGCTATCTATATATTACATACAATTCCACTCTATAATATCAAACTTCATACAATAAAGCAGAGTTGAAAGAATATTTTTATACAACATTTTCAATGTAATATAGCCTGCTACAGTATAGGGAAGGCTTGAAAAAGAGCAAAAACTCTAAAAATGTAATAATTTGTCTGATTCTTAGAATTATCTTCCTAATTTCTATAGCTTATGAGATGAAAATACTGTTTTCAATATTTTTTTTTTCTCTTGCATAAATTATGCCACAGTGCTGAGATTACAGGCATGAGCCACTGAGACCAGCGCGAATGGCTAATGTGAAAAAATCCCAAGCATTCCTATACACCAATACTAGACCAAAAGAGAGGCAAATCATGACTGAACTCCTATTCACAATTGCTACAAAGAGAATAAAATACCTAGGAATATAACTAACTAGAGATGTGAATGACCTATTCAAGGAGAACTACAAACCACTGCTCAAGGAAATAAGGGGGTACACAACCAGATGGAAAAACATTCCATGCTCATGGTTATGAAGAATCAATATTGTGAAAATTGTCATACTGCCCAGAGTAATTGATATATTCAATGCTATCCCCATCAAGCTACCACTGATTTTCTTCACAGAATTGGAAAAAGACACCTTAAACTTCATATGAAACCAAAAGAAGCCCACATAGCCAAGACAATCCTAACAAAACAAAAAGAAAAAACAAAGCTGGAGGCATCACACTACCTGACTTCAAACTATACTACAAAGCTACAGTAATGAAAACAGCATGGGACTGGTACTAAAACAGATACATAGACCAATGCAACAGAACAGAGGCCTCAGAAATAACACCACACATCTACAACCATCTGATCTTTGACAAAACTGACAAAAGCAAGCAATGGGGAAAGGATTTCCTATTTAATAAATGACATTGGGAAAACTGGCTAGCCACATGCAGAAAGCTGAAACTGGATCCCTTCCTTAAACCTTATACAAAAATTAACTCCATGTGGATTAGAGATCAAAATATAAGACCTAATGCTAGAAAAACCCTAGAAGAATACCTAGGCAATACCATTCAGGACATGGGCAAAAGCAAGGACTTCATGACTAAAGCATAAAACAATGGCAACAAAAGCTAAAATAGACAAATGGGATCTAATTAAACTTAAGAGCTTCTACACAGCCAAAGAAACTATCATTAGAGTGAACCAGCAACCAATAGAATGGGAAAAAATTTTTGTATTCTTCCCATCTGACAAAGGGCCAATAACCAGAATCTACAATGAACTTAAACAAATTTATAAGAAAAAACAAACAACCCCATCAAAAAGTGGGTGAAGGATATTAACAGACACTTTTCAAAAGAAGACATTTATGCAGCCAACAAACATATGAAAAAAAGCTCATCATCACTGGTCATTAAAGAAATGCAAATCAAAAGCACATTGAGATACCATCTCATGCCAGTTAGAATGGTAATTATTAAACAATCAGTAGACAAGAGATGCTGGAGAGGATGTGGAGAAATAGGAATGCTTTTGCACTGTTTGTGGGAGTGTAAATTAGTTCAACCACTGTGAAGGACAGTGTTGTGATTCCTCAAGGATCTAGAAATACCAATTGATCCAGCAATCCCATTACTGGGTATATACCCAAAAGAGTATAAAACATTAGTTGTATGTATTATTCAACTAAGATTTACCTGCTAAAACACTTATAAATTTCATTTTTAACAAGTAGTTAAATTATAATTTATTTTTAAATATTTTTAAGATCAATCTCCTTCATTTTCTTGTTTTACATATGGATGCTTTTCTCAATAGTAATTATTGTAAACAAATTTGTTTCACCAATCTGAAATTCAAAAACTAAGGTAAATAAAATATGCTCTAACACTTTGGTTTGTTTTTAAGTTTTCCATACAAAACTGTCTAAAACCCAAGAGCAAGTGAACAGCTAAAAAATAATATTAGTAGAAATTGGCAGTGTCTTGTGATGGAGTGTGGTAGTCTCTAGTCCATAAAGGACATCAGCCACCCATGGATCTGAGAACACATGCCAAGGCTGTCATTTCACTCAGAGATGATGAATATTTGTTACTCCATCATTACTGCCAATGCTTGAACCAAGCCTCCTCCCTGAGTCAGTCTTGTAGATCTGTTCAGATCATCATTTCCTTACAGGGCGAGGAAATAGAGGAGCAAGAGAAAATCCTAGCAGATCCTGACAAAGAAAATAGGGAGTAGTCACTGTTCTGTATTTGTTATATGTTATTGGAGATATATTGATATTAATGTTTTAACTTTAATTTTACTAAATATGCTGCCATTGGCATGAAGGCATACATGGATCCTGCTGCCCTCCTCCTTCCAATGCCTTACCCCAGTCAATACATGTGTGTGCTGCCATAGCTGCTGGCATATGCAAGCTAGCATGGATCCTGTTGCCACCTCCTTCTCTAAGAAGTGCTTTGCCTGGCACTCCCCCCACCGCCCATTTCAGTGTTGGGACCAGTGGACCAGGAATATCTTGGCTCCTTCAGTGCAGTAGGTTCTTAATTTCAAGGGTCCAGAGAACAAATCTGAGGACCTCGTGCCAGTCTCCCAGAGCTAAAGCATGCAACTCTGAGTTGAACCTTGGCCCGCTGAAATTTGTCAAAACAGACCAGTTGACAGAGTCCACCTTATACCACAACCCAACAACCAAGTATTGAAAGAAGATAAAAGCAAGAATCCCCATCCAAAGAAGAGCAACTTCAAAGACTGAAGGAATATTATCCTACACAGATGAGATAAAACTAGCACAAGAACTCTGGGAACTCAAGGAGCTGAATCTTCTTACCTCCAAACCACCACACTAATTCCTTAGAAATGGTTCTTAAAGCAGGCCGTAATGGTTGAAATGAGAGACTTAGGAATGAGAATATGGTCAGGAATGAATATCATTAAGGGAGAAAGTCAAAACCCAATCCAAGCAATGTAAACAACAGAGGAGCTAAAAGACAAAATGCCATTTTAAGCAAGAAGCAAACTGAACTGATAAAGCTGACAAACACACTGCAGGAATTTCATAATAGAATCACAAGTATTAACAGCAGAATACAGAAAGCTGAAGAAGGAATCTCAGAGCTCAAAACTGGCTCTCTGAATTAACTCAGTCAGACAAAAATAAAGAAAAAACAGTAAAAAAGAATGAACAAGCCTTTGAAAGACATAAGAGTCACTGGTGTTGCTGAAAGAGGGAGAGAAAGCAAACCATTTGGAAACCTTGGAGGAAAACTTTTGAGCATACTGTCCATGAAAATTTTACCAACTTCACTAGGGAGGCCAACATTCAGATTCAGGAAATACACAGAGTCCCTATAAGATATTATACAAGACAACCATCATAAAGACACGTAGTCAACAGATTCTCCAAGGTCAACATGAAAGCAAAAATAACAAAAGAAGCTGGAGAGAAGGGGCAAGTCAATTCAAAGGGGACTCCATCAGGCTAACAGTGGATCTTTCAGCAGAAACCCTACAAGCCAGAAAAAAATAGGGAAGTATATTCAACATTCTTAAAGAAAAGAAACCAATAGTTACACACCCACATACAGAAAAAAAAAATTCATTAGTGAAAGAGAATTAAGATTCTATTCAGACAAGTAAATGCTGATAGAATTTATTACTACCAGATCTGTCCTAGGAGACATCTGTCTGTTAGGGAGTGCTAAATATGGAAACAATAAACCATTATTGGCCACCACTAAAACACACTTAAGTACATAGACCATTGACACTATAAAGCAATGACACAATCAAGTCTGCATAATATCCAGCTACCAACACAATGACAGGATCAAATTTGCACATATCATTATTGACCTTGAATGTAAATGGGCTAAATGCCCTAATTAAAAGGCATAGAGCAGCAAGTTAAATAAAGACGCAAGACCCAACTGTATGCTCTTTTACATTGACCCATCTCACATGTAATAACACCCATGGGCTCAAAGTAAAGGGAAGGAGAAAATCTACCAGGGTAACAGAACACAAACAAACAAAAAGCAGGAGTTTCTATTCTAATTAAAGAAAAAAACATGAAACCAATAAAGATCACAAAAGACAATAAAGGACATTGCAAAATGGTAATTCCACTTAAAGACAACAGAATGTACATCCTTCTCATTTGCACATGGCACTGTAGTCTAAAATTGACCACACAATTGACCATAACAACACTTCTCGGAAAATAAACAACAACAAAAAAGATACAAACTATATTATCAGACCGCAATGCAATAAAGATAGAAACAAATACTAAGAAGATTGTGCAAAACTGTATAATTACAAGGAAATTGAACCACCTGCTCCTCAATTACTTCTGAGTTAACAATAAAATTAAAGAAGAAATCAAGAAATTTCTTGGATCTAATAGAAACAAAGATACAACATACCAGAATCTTTGGGATACAGCTAAAGAAGAGTAAAGAGGAGGCTTTATAGCACTAAATGTCTACACAAAAGTTAAAAAGATCTCAACAACCTAACATCACCATTGAAGAACTAGAAGAAGTAAGAGCAAACCAACCCCAAAGCTTGCAGATGACAAGAAGTAACCAAAATCTAAGCTTAGCAAAATGAAATCCAGATGTAAAAAAACCATAAAAAAGAGTAGTGAAACATAAGACGGGTGTATGAAAGAATAAATAATATTGGTAAGATTGGAAGACCACTAATTAGACTAATACAGAAAAGAAGAGACATGAACACAATCAGAAGTGTCAGAGAACATTATCATCAAGCCTACAGAAATACAAAAAAAAAACCCTCAGAAACTATTACAAACACCTCTATGTACCCAAACTAGAATACTTAGAAGAAAAGGACAAATTAGTGGAAACATCCAACTTATGAATATTGAAACAGAAAGAAATTGAAACCTTGAACAGACCAATAATGAATGCCAAAATTGAATTATTAATAAAAGTCTACCAGCTAGAAAAAGCCAAGTACCAGATGCATTCATAGTCTAATTCTGCCAGATGTATAAAGAGTTGATAACATTCCTACTGAAACTATTCCAAAACATTGTAGAGGAGGGATTCCTCCCTAACTCATTCTATGAGACCAGCATTATTCTGATATCAAAACTTGGCAACACACACACACGCACAAAATTAAATAAATAAATAAATAAATAAATCCTCAGGGCAATATCCTTAATGAACTCATACACAAAAATCCTTCACTAAACACCAGCAAACCAAGTTCAGCAGCTCATCAAAAATCTAATTCACCACAATCAAGCAGGCTTTATTCTTGGGATGAAAGTTTGGTTAAATGTATGCAAATCAATAAATGTGATTCAGCACCTAAACAGAAGGAAAAACAAAAATCACATGATAATCTCAATAGATGCTGAAAAAGCTTTCAGTAAAATCAGCATCCCTTCACGTTTTAAAAACCACAACAAAGCAGGCATTGAAGGGACATACCTCAAAGTAATAAAAGCCATCTATGAGAAACCCACATCCAACATTACACTGAATGGGCAAAGGCTTGAACGAATTCCTCTTGAGACTGGAATAAGAAAGGAATGCCCACCCTCACCTACCCTTATTCAATATAGTGCTGAAAGTCCTAGCCAGAGCAATCAGAAAAGAGAGAGAGGTGAAAGGCATCTAAATAAGAGACAAAGTTATTGGTACCCAATTGGGATTATCAAATTTGGGGGGGGATTGTTCAGGCTAAGGTTTCATCATGGGACAGCAGTTATCAGGGCAACGTGGGCTGTATATAAATGTATTGAAACAGCTGCTTAAAGCTAGCAGAGCCCTGATTTCACAGGTTCAGTTAAAGGACCTATTGCAGACTGTCTTCCACAATCCATGGTTCCCAGCATAAGGCATGTTAGATATAGAAATCTAGGAACAAGTAGGAAGAAATCTTAAACAGCATTATGTGCAAGGGCAAGGGTTCCAGTAATGTCTTTAATGTTATGGGCTCTAGGGAGGGCAGCTCTGATCCCACTGTACACAGAAGAGCCTAAAAAGAAGAGGAGGGAAGAACTGTCACCTACCTTACTACCTCTTCTTTTTCCCCCAGCCCAACTATTATCAAGTAAAAATAACAAGGAGGAAATGAAAGTTTTGCCTGACCCCTCCTCCAATAAATAGAAAAAAGGACAGGGAAGGCACTACAGCTATGAATGCCTGGCCTAAGAAAGTGGCATTAGAAGGGAAGCTCAGCCTGTTCACTAGTGCAAGATCAACAAGGCAATCAGGTACTTAAAAAGATAAGGAAAAGCATTAGAGGCTGAAGCCACACAGCCAAGTGAGTGGTAGGCAGAAGAAAAGGCTCAACAGCAAGAAAGCTCACAAACCAGGAGCCAAAAAATGCTCCTGGGAATGGTGGGATGGCAACAATGGTGATGGAGAGCCAGGCTCAGCTCCCAGAGTTAGCCAACTAAGGAGGGGCAGGAAGCATGCACAGAAAAGTTTCCCCCACAGGCAGCAGCTACCCAGTGGCTGGGAGAGACGGGACACAGGCAAAAAGTGGCAAAAAATGGCAAAGACAAAAAGTAGCATCTAGGTGAGTACAACATGGCTGCTGCCCAGGACCCATGCCGCTGCTCTCTGGCTCCGTGGGTGCCCTCAACAAAGTTTCATATTTTTACAAGTGACATACCAGATTACAATTCTCTGCTGAGATTTAAGTAAAATTTAAGAGTCTGTGAGACCTTTTTTCTGATATTGGCCAACCCTACCTCTAACATAGCTATTTAAAAATCCTATTTAGGTAAAACAATAGCCTCTGATGGGAGAGAAATTCCATCTACCCCATGAATTAGCAAGAAGAAATTAAAGCCAGTCATATGGCCTTGCTCCCCAGTAGAAAAGAAATTCCTAATTGATAAGCTGCAAAATCTGTTTTCTATCTTAAAAGGCAATACAGCCCTAGATTCTCCCAGATATTTAGACCCTGCAGCAAAAAGGAAAATCAAGGCAATAGAACAAGCCTTATTTACCTGTAATTTTCTAAATTTAGGTAACAAATTTCAATCAGACGTAGAAAAAGCACTTTGTCAAAAACTGTCAAGACAGAAACAGAAAGATTGGAGAGAGAAATAGAGCAAAAGAATGAATAAGAGAGATGAGAAGAGAGATTAGAGAAAGACACAAAAAGTAAGGAAAAAGACAAAGTAGGAAGAAGAGAAAGAAATATTAAGAAAAGTATATATATATATATGAATGCACCTTTAGTAAGGAAGGCTATAAAACAAAGTCAGAAAGTTAAGCCATGTTGAAATTGTGTGTGAAAGTCATAAAGAATGTTACAGGAAGGAATTTATGCAAAGAATGTTGTATAATTTTTGTTTTGAAGATCTAAGCAAGTTTTAAAATGTTAATTGTAAAAGAAATTCTGTGTGCAACCATACTGGATAAAGTTAAAGAAGTATTATCCAGCTTTTCTGCAAACTAGACATTAAAATAAAGCACAATATGTTTTTCTTAAAGCACTAACCTGCTCTTTAGGAAAGATTATAAAAGGCCTCTTAGCAAAGGTACCATTCCTAGAATTCCCAGTATACCAACACCATCCTGAAGATTACGTCCTCCTTAAGGATGGAAAGAAGAAAAAACTCGAGCCAGCCTAGGAAAGACCCTACAGGATGACACAAACCCCAGATATTGCTTGGGGAATGCTGAAGAAGACAATGCAGGAGGCTAAGTGAATCCTGCTCCAGACACAAACATCATTCACTCCAGATAATTTGTATGTTTTTTATTCTCTCACTTTGCTTGCAACCTGTACCTGCTACACTCTATCAAACACATCTTCTAAACCTACTTTTTTTCTGCCCTGTTACTTAGACAAACACCCCCTTCCCAGCTTCTAATAATGCAACTGCTTGGCTAGGAGGGTCAGATTTACCCCCATTGGGGTCCCTCAATAATGGCACACACTGGACTAAGGTGCCAAATAACACTACATATCACTCCACTATCTTCCCACTATGTGTAAGTTATAAAGGTTCTAACCTTTACTGTGTACCTGCCCAAGAAGAAGTATGGCTATATTATTCCAAAGGAAATGTTTAACCTTCCTAGCTGCAGGTAGCCTCAAACTGGGCAATGCAATCAATATCACTTTCCAAAACATTCCTTCCTGTGCTAAAGAACAAAGCCAGGAGAGTAATGGATTCCACTCTAGCTGGAAAGTCTGTCATGGAAAACAAGACCGTAGCCTCCAGTTAGGCAATTATAACATCTTAGACTGGAGTCCCCACGGCCGATTACAGAGTAGCCTTACTAATGTCTTCTGCTATCATAGCATTAATCACAGTTTTATAGATACATCTTGTTCCCCTATAATTTGGCCTGTTGAGTGGATGGGATATCCCAGAGCCTGAGCAAAATTCATGCCACACCAAGCACCTTACGGCACCTGGGACATCTTAGCACCTCTCTTTACACCTGGCATGGGACATATCATATTTCCAGTCACAACTATAATATAAGCTTTATTCATAATCACACTGATCAGTGTGTGATTTGCACTACCCATCCATATGTTTTCCTTATGGGAAGTAACATTTCCATTTTACCCCAACGCTCCACATTTGTGACCCGGGTGCAGGGACAGGCTTGGTTTGCCTCATATAGCACTAACCAAAATATATCTAATTTAAAAATTACTAGTGTCATGTTATTAAGGAGACAACCTGAGGCATTCTTACTAGTCAATTTGACACTGATTGGCAAGGTTCCTCTGCCCTTGACACCTTAGAATGAATATAATGATTGAAAGAGAAAAATATGACTTGTCAATATTTACATACGACATTTTGTGTATTTTGAAAATCCAAAAAAATTACAGACAACAATTAAAATTAGTAAGTTAAGTTAGTGAAATTACTGAATATGTAGTAAAGTGTACTCATAAATATGCAACTACCAGTTCATTCAAAAGAAGACAATGTAAAATCCTCTGAGAAGTACAGATCCTCACAGGCAAGACATCCATAGTGGGAGGAGGTTATGGAGTGAACAAGGACAAATGACCACAAGGCACACACTAAAGGCCAGAAATAGCATTTGTTGAGAAAATATTTCAGAGAGAAAGGCAGTGACAGGTACTTGGTTTACCAGTCAGTCCCCACTACACACTGAGGAAATAATCAAGGATAATTGCAGGTCTGATATCAGACTTTGGAAGAGTGAAACCCATCCTTAGGCTGTAAAGCTTACAGTATGCGTGATTAGGGCAGCACCAGGCTTTATCTGATAGGATTCAGGACTTGGTTACCAAAGGCCCTAAAATTATAGACTTTCATCTTCTGCTCTGCTCAACCAATTTGACAAACACTGATTGAGAATCACCTTTGTGCCTGGAATAAATGAGGATTCAAATTTTTTTTTTTTAAACAAAGTTTCACTCTTGTAGCCCATGCTGGAGTGCAATGGTGTGATCTAGGCTCACTGCAACCTCTGCCTCACAGGTTCAAGCAAGTCTCCTGCCTCAGTCTCCTGAGTAGTCGCACCTGGCTAATTTTTGTATTTTTAATAGAGATGAGGTTTCACCAGGTTGGCCAGGCTGGTCTCAAACTCCTGACTTCAGGTGATCTGCCCACCTGAGGTAGGCAGATTGAACCTCCAAAAGTGCTGGGATTACAGGCATGAGCCACCATACCCTGGCCCGGGGATTAGAATTTAAATTTGTGATATTTTGGAAAAAAAAAAAAAAAAAAAAAAAAACACGGGACCCAGTCCTGTACTATAACTTTAGAATTCATGGTTGAGGAAGTGGCAGTCCCTCACCCGTCACAATTAGGGAACTGAAGTCCAGGTCTCACAACTCTCCCTATATTATATGGTGAACCAGTGGCTTTACTTGCCACCTCTGCATTAGACCAAGATTCATTGACTTATGCATTTGGTCACATCTGTGTTTTAGGATGCAGATATCATTTTTAAAATGGCCTTACTTTGAAGGTGGCAAAAGTGAAATGGATTAGTTTTGAACATGTTAAATGTTACCTCCAGAAATGATTTAAAATCCAAAATAAGGATATCCAAAAATGTGGAAGGAAGAAAAAACATCTCAAAATCCAGACAAGCATCCAGTAGATGTGTCAGTAATACGTTACACTCTGAGGCATTGGGATGTGGAATCAGTCTTATTCTTCAGGATGGAGGATAATAAAAGTAGAGCTATCCAATTTTACAGAAAGGGTCTAGGATATTAGTCAGATAACTAGAATAGATATTTGGTAATAAAGAGTAAGACCAAAGATTAGTTGGCAAGTTTATTTCTATCATGGAATTTTAAATGATAAACAGATTAATTTCTTTGAAACAAAATCCTTCCTTTGAATAGAATTAAAATGTAGAAGGATTTGCTGTTGAGGCACATAAACTAAGGCTTGGTGTATTTGAGTACCTCTAAATTCCAGAACTGACTTACAGAAACTGAAAAAAGTTTGGTTGAAAGAGAAGAACTGAATAGTCTCATTAGAAATGCAAAGATGGAGTGATCCTCAAGGTCCTGACTTTGTCATATGACTCACTATGCCTTCAGCTGTGCCTACCTAGGTTATTTCATCTTAAAAAATGATATAAATTCTTGTAAATCTGTTTTAGTTCTTTGTAAATTCTGGATATCAGCCCTTTGTCAGATGGGTAGACTGCAAAAATTTTTTCCCATTCTGTTGGTTGCCGATTCACTCTAATGACTGTTTCTTTTGTTGTGCAGAAGCTGTGGAGTTTGATTAGGTCCCATTTGTCTACTTTGGCTTTTGTTGCCAATGCTTTTGGTGTTTTTGTCATGAAGTCCTTGCCTACGCCTATGTCCTGAATGGTTTTGCCTAGATTTTTTCTAGGGTTTTTATGGTGTTAGGTCTTATGTTTAAGCCTTTAATCCATCTGGAGTTAATTTTAGTGTAAGGCGTCAGGAAGGGGTCCAGTTTATGCTTTCTGCACATGGCTAGCCAGTTTTCCCAACACCGTTTATTAAACAAGGAATCCATTCCCCATTGCTTGTTTGTTCTCACTCATAGGCGGGTGTTGAACAATGAGAACACATGGACACAGGGAGGGGAGCACTGCACACTGGGGTCTGTTGGGGGGAAATGGTGGAGGGACGGGGGTGTGGGGAGGTGGGGAGAGATAGCATTGGGAGAAATGCCAGATATAGGTGAAGGGGAGGAAGGCAGCAAATCACACTGCCACATGTGTACCTATGCAACAATCTTGCATGTTCTTCACATGTACCCCAAACCTAAAATACAATAAAAAAAGGAAAAAATGATATAAATTATTCAGCTTAGTAAATTATGAAAAATAACTAATGACCCGTAAATTATGTAATTATATAATTTACTCATTTATCTAAAACTGGATGTTACACACACACAACACATACACACACACACACACACATCATTAGTGAGATAAACCATCTAAATATTTCCCTGGATTATATTAAGAATGTGCTTACTTTATGATATCCATGTAGTAATTAAAATCAAATTTCTAAAATGGTACAGTATTATTTTTATTTAATAACTACATTAGATTAAAATGTAGAAGACTTAAATTCAAATTCTTAATTGTGACTGCAATTAGATTAAAGCCTATTGGGAAAGATGTATTTCCCATTGTAAATTTAGTGGTATTTCTTATTTTAGATAGATGATGCATGTATAATTAAATGATCATTAAATTCTAAGCTAGGAAACAGAAATACCCTCGTTAAGTTACTGTTAATGGCTTGTTATTTTTTAGTATGGAACTCTATTTGGAAACCATCACAGAAATTTTTAATATTGACAGAGGACACTTACAAACAAGTGGCTAAATAAGGCTGAGTACAGCACTGAAGTTAAAGTATTGATACAGCCTCTCCATTTTGTGAGAGTATAAAATATTGACTTAAAAGAGAGAACTGTAATTATTGATTTATCTCCAAGGAGAAGTATTTTTATGTTCCTTGTTTCATATACAAATTCTTAAGAGTCTGAATTCTGCAATTTATAGCTTCAGAAGAAAACAGAAAATCAACACACAATAACAAGTGCAACTTTTTTATTATCATTAAGTTGCCTGTTTCTTCAGGTTGGCAAGACCCTTCAATATTATTAGTCTGACTGAGCTGCTGATCCTGCTACTCACTGCTGATCATTATTTTATTTTATTTGGTAAATCTCTATGACAGTTTTATTGCAGGCTGAAAGCAGAATTGATCCTAGCCCTAGTTTACTTAGACTAAGATAGTTTACTTTGACTATCTTTCCAAAGGATACAGATATCCCCCATTAAGGTGAACTTTGAAGAGAAATCAAATTAAAAGCAATTTTATTTCAAACTAAAACTTGTTCCTGCAACTTCTCTCACTATGTAACTCTTTAGAGTATTCATTAAAAAAGAATTTTTTTAGAGTAAAAATGTTATTAATGATCAAATTTTTCACTTACATAACTTCAAAATGATCTTATATTCTCTCATTCTGTTTTGAATTTCATGTTTTAAAACAAGTTCAAATGGTATGAAATACTGCATCCTGGGGCATCATTGAACCTGCAGTAGGAATCTGTTAATTTCAATGAACCTTTTAAAACTTCAGCAATTGCAATGTATCTGTACAGTTACTAAAATAAATTTTTGAACGGCTAGGGTTACATTCTTTTCCATAACTTCTTTATATTGTATGAAATACAATGTAGGCTTACATTGTTGCAGGTACTATAGTAGTAATTAAATATACAAATGACAATATCTATGGTCTCAAAGACAAATGAATATGGATTTATCAACATCTATGAAAAATGTTTTAGTAGACATATGAATAGCATGCTGGAGAAGCACATTTAAGCATGTTACCAGGAACGAAAAGGCAAAGACCAGCTGTCTTAGGAGGATGGTGGTGCTTTCATTGAGCCTACACACATATAGAGGAGTTTGTCAAGTGAAGATCAATGTTTCCACTGAAGAATTGAGGTAACAGCCTGAGTTAAGCCCTGAGACATGGGACATCCTAAAATTAAGAAAGGTGCTGTAGTAATTCTGTTTAAAGATTATTTGTACTTGAAATAACTTAATGATAATGAAATGAAGGGATTGGATTAAAGACATCCTAAGATATAAAAATGACATAATTTAGTGACTGGAGGTACAGGATTAGTCAGAGGTAGTAGCCCATGATAGTTCAGTTTTAAAAGATTGAGCAACTGGGCAGATGAAGTATCATTTAATGAACATGGAAATAAATATATGAGAAAGAAGATGATGTGGCGATGTGGTCAGTTTGGGAACACTTATGGGTTATTATTTAATAAGCACCTAGGGCCAGAAGTTCAAACATGACATCCAAGCTAATGGTAGTTGCTGGTAGTGTATTTACGTATAGATAGGGACATATACAATGGAGAAGTAAACAAGTGGAGAGTAATGGGAAGAAATCTAAAAATGCAGATTTCTTAAAATCTTAATTTCTTAAAATTTCTTAAAATCTAAAAATGTACATTTTAGCAAACACTAAAATGTGAGGACCAGGATATGGGAAAGAATTGCTTCCATGAAGATTTCTCAAAAGCAAAGTTGGAATAGATTCTACCAGATCAGAAAACAGAAAATGAAGACTCAAGAAGTAGGAAGTGGTCAGTCACAATTCTGAAGGCAACAATAGGCATACAGTATTTGATAATTTGGAGATAATTTAATAAAACAGTAATTCACATAGGTGTGCGCAATATGCAGAAAAATAGAAGGTATAATGCAGTAACCCCAATAAGATGTGGGGGCCCCATTAAGGCACACACCCTGTTATGTAAGCGGCAAACTGGAGAGGGACCACCAATTGACTAAACCCAGTTGGAAGGTAGAGGGCAAGAAAAGAGTCCATATCGTTTATCCTCTTCTGGTACATAGCAGATGGAAGGACATTGCCTGAACTGTTAGGTGCAAATAGAACATAATAGTCATCAAAGTAGAATGCCACAGATATAGGACATAATTGAATGCCACAGATATAGGAATTAGAAAATCATAAAGAAGACAAAATATATTTACTATTCATTAAATGAAAGTGGATTATCATAAAGGTCTTTACCCTCGTTATTGTGACACTGAACAGGCAGAAGAGGAGGAAGAAGTAGAGGAGTTGGTTTTAATGTCTCAAGCATGGCAGAGGCAGAAGAAAATTCATATATAAGTGGACCCATGCAGGTCACCCTCATGTTATTCAAGGGTCAACTCTAAATGTTTTGTACTTTGCAGTTCACCTTGATCTGCTATCTTTCATTGTAATTGACTGACACTGGATTTGTATATAGTGTTACTAAAGTATTTTGTAAATCCAATGTCCTCTTATTGAAAAAAGCTACAATTACGACAGAACACAGGATGACTGTATCAAAATTTAACAACCTTTCAACAATTTGGCTATCAAAGTGGATTATCAATTCAGTTAAATAATCAGTCACTTTTATCAAAATGTTTTAAGTAATAGCGTTTATTTTTAAAAATCTGCAAAATTCAAATTTTGATAACAAAATGTTAAAACTACAATTTAAAATATATATCCACCATTATTTCCACAGAAAATTTAACTGAATTTTGTTTGCTGACTGGTTTATTTTATGCCTAGTCACAGTGTTTGATTAGGTTAGAAATTATATTGTCCTGAGCAAATAATGTTCTGTCATTATCTCTATGAAAATAGAGAAGATATAGTGGTGGTAAAGCAAGAGGTCCCATGGCTTTCTGGCTGAAACAAATTTTAGTGATTAAAAGGCCAGCTTCATTATTTAATATAGACAATATGTGAAAGAAATAAATAATGAAAGAAAGACAAATATTACCATATGTAAGGCAAAATGACCAGGTGTGGTAGGAACAGAAAAATGGGGTGTAATTCATCACTTAGATAACACTTTGCCAATCATTTTATCAATCATGCACTGCATCATATATATTAAGTGCCAAATAAACAGAAACAGTGAAGTTGAATCCGTATTTCTGCCTGATTTTTAATAAATTAATACTTGGATTCTTGCATATATTGTTAATAATAATTTATGGCTGAGTAATTTGCATTGTCTAAGATTATATAATTATTATCTGTAACTGTAGATACAACTACATATATGCAGAGTGGTATTAAGCTTAGCGTAGTTCCTATTTCATTTAATTATCTGTAATAAGTAATTTTAGATAATTATATATTTAAAATTATGCTCTTCCATGTCCTTATTAACATCTCCATTCCTGTCAGTTTACTTATAGCTATTTCACCTACCTAAAAATTAAAACACATTTTCTGTTCTTATATGTCTCTCCTACTAAAGACACTACATATCATAAACTCAAACATAAGTTTAATATTAAAATGCATTCAGATGCCGATCCAAGATGGCCGTTTAGGAACAGCTCAGGATTGCAGCTCCTAGTGAAAGCGCAGAGGGTGAGTGGATGCAGCATTTCCAGACGGATTTTTATTGCCCACAGATCAGGAGATTCCCAGGTGGAGGAGCCCCACAGATCGCCAGCATGACTGTTTTGGCTGGCGTGGACTTTTCACTTCCCGCAGCTGTTTTGGCCCACGTGGCTGCTTTGCGGTGACCTGGCACGGCAGTTCTCTGTACAAAATACACTGGTCCGGGTGCTCTTTTAGCTGGCAATTGGAGCCCCGGGAAAGCACAGTCGCCCATTCATCTGACTAAAAGAGGGTCTGAAACAGGGAGCCAGGCCAGGAGATTCCCGGGCAAAACAAAACAAAAAAAGCTCCATGAATCTCAGCGCGGCTGTTTAAGCTGGTGCAGTGAGTCCCACAGGGGAAATCATACAGATCTCAGCGCCCTTTCAACAGGTGACTGGAACAGCTGGGAAAGAGTGGACCGTTAAACTAAAAACCAAAAGGCTCTGAGGCAGGGAGCCAGGTGATCAGGCTCGGCTGGTCCCAACCCCACAAAAGAACAGCAATCAGAAACTCTTTGGATTGAGGGTTTCAGAGCAAGCACAGCTGAACCCCGGATGGTCAAGCTCTGTGGGGGAGGGGCGTCCACCATTACCGAGGCACTCCACCACTATGGAGGTAGTCTGCCACTGCTGAGGCAGCCCGCCATTGCCAAGGCAACCTGCCATTACAGTGACAGTCTGCCATTACAGAGGCGGGCCACCAATGCTGAGACAGTTGTAACTACACCCATATAAACAGGACTGCACGGAAGTTCACACGAGAGCTGGACGGAGCCCACAGCAGCTCAGCAAAGCCTCTGCAGGCAGACAGTGACTAGGCTGCCTCCTTGCTGTGCAGGGCCGCCCTGAAAAAAAGGCAGCAGCACAACGGAAACTCATAAATAAAGCACTAACTCCCTGGGACAGAGCACCTGGGAAAAAAAAAAAAAGGCATATATGAGTTCTGCTGCAGCAGACCTAAACATACCTGCCCAGCAGCCCTGAATGAAAAACGGAGCTCACAACTCAATACTTGAGCTCATGTAAAGGACAGACTGTCTCCTCTAGCAGCTTCCTGAACCCTGTACATCCAGAGTCACCTCATAAAGAAGAGATCAGACTGACATTTAGCGGGCATCCTTCTGGGACAAAGTTAGCATAAAAAGAAACTGGTAGCAACCGTTACTGATCTGCAGCTGCTGCAGGTGATCCCCAAGCAAGCAGGGCCTGGAGTGGACCTCAGCAGCCCTACAACAGAGGGGCCAGACTGTTAGAAGGAAAACTAAGAAACAGAAATAACTTCATTGTCAACAAATGGGATGTCCACTCAGAGACGCAATCTGAAAGTCAGCAACTGCAAAGACGACAGGTGAATAAATCCACAAAGATGGGAAGAAGCCAGCGCAAAAATGATGAAAACACCTGAAACCAGAACGCCTCTCCTCCTACAAGGGATCACAACACCTCACCAGCAAGGGAACAAGGCTGGATGGAGAATGAGTGTGATGAAATGAGAGAATCAGACTTCAGAAGGTGGGTAATAAGAAACCTCTGTGAGCTAAAAGAACATGTTCTAACCCAGTGCAAATTAACTAAGAACTTTGAAAAAAGATTTGACGAAATGCTAACAAGAATGGACAAATTAGAGAGGAATATAAGCGAATTGATGGAGCTGAAAAGCACAACACGAGAACTTTGCGAATCATGCACAAGTTTAAACAGCTGAATTGACCAAGCAGAAGAAAGGATATCAGAGGTCGAAGACCAACTCAATGAAATAAAATGAGAAGGCAAGATTAGAGAAAAAAGGGTAAAAAGGAATGAACAAAGTCTCCAAGAAATGTGGGACTATGTGAAAAGAACTAATCTACATTTGATAGGTGTACCTGAATGTGACGAAGAGAATGAATCCAAACTGGAAAATACTCTTCAGGATATTATCAAGGAAAACCTCCCCAACATAGCAAGGCAGGCCAATATTCAAATCCAGGAAATACATTGAGCACCACTAAGATACTACTCAAGAAAAGCAACCCCAAGGCACATAATCATCAGATTCACCACAGTTGAAATGAAGGAGAATATGCTAAGGGCAGCCAGAGAGAAAGGTCGGGTTACCCACAAATGGAAGCTCATCAGACTCACAGCAGATCTCTCAGCAGAAACTCTACAAGCCAGAAGAAATTGGGGGTCAATATTCAACATCCTTAAAGAAAAGAACTTTCAACCCAGAATTTCATATCCAGCCAAACTAAGCTTCATAAGTGAAGGAAAAATAAAATCCTTTGCGAACAAGCAAGTGCTCAGAGATTTCATCACCACCAAGCCAGCTTTACAAGAGCTCCTGAAAGAGGCTCTACACATATAAAGGAACAACCAGTACCAGCCACTCCAAAAATAAACCAAATGGTAAAGAGCATCAACACAACAAAGAATCTATATCAACTAATGGGCAAAATAGCCAGCTAGCACCAAAATGGCAGTATCAAATTCACACATAACAATATTAACCCTAAATGTAAATGACTAAATGCCCCAATCAAAAGACACAGACTGGCAAATTGGATAAAAAGCCAAAATCCATCAGTGTGCTGTATCCAGGAAATCCATCTCACAGGCAAGGATACACAAAGGCTCAAAGTAAAGGGATGGAGGAAGATTTACCAAGCAAATGGAGAGCAAAAAAAAGCAGGAGTTGCAATTCTCATCTCTGATAAAATAGACTTTAAATCAACAAAGATCAAAAGAGACAAAGAAGGACACTACATAATGGTAAAAGGATCAATGCAACAAGAAGAGCTAATGATCCTAAATATATACGCACCCAATACAGGAGCATCCAGATACATAAGGGAAGTTCTTAATGACTTACAAAGAGACTTAGACTCCCACACAATAATAGTGGGAGACTTTAACACCCCATTGTCAATATTAGACAGATTAAAGAGACAGAAAATTAACAAGGATATCCAGGACTTGAACTCAGACCTGGACCAAGCAAACCTAATAGGCATTTACAGAACTCTCCACTCCAAATCCACAGAATATACATTCTTCTCAGCACCACATCACACCTACTCTAAAACTGACCATATAACTGGAAGCAAATCACTCCTCAGCAAATGCAAAAGAACGGAAATCATAACAAACAGTCTCTCAGACCACAGTGCAATCAAGTTAGAACTCAGAATTCAAAAACTAACTCTGAACCGCACAGCCTCATGGAAACTGAATAACTTGCTCTTGAATGTTGACTGGATAAACAATGAAATGACGGCAGGAATAAAGACGTTCTTCAAAACCAATGAGACTGAAGAAAAAACATACCAGAACCTTTGGGACACATTTAAAGCAGTCTCTAGAGGAAAATATATAGAATGAGTGCCCACATTAGAAGAACGGAGAGATCAAAAATTGACACCGTATCATCAAAATTTAAAGAGCTAGAGGAGCAAGATCAAAAACCTCAAAACCTAGCAAAAGACAGGAAATAACTAAGATCAGAGCAGAACTGAAGAAGACAGAGACAAAAAAAACCCTTCAAAAAAAATCAATAAATCCAGGAACTGGTTTTTCAAAAACATCAACAAAATAGACAGACTACTAGCCAGATTAATAAAAAGGAAAAGAGGCAATAAGCAAATTGATGCAATAAAACAAAGTAAGGGGGATATCACCACAGATTCCACAGAAATTCAAACCATCATGAGAGATTATTACAAACAACTCAATGCACATAAACTAGTATACCTGGAAGAAATGGATAAATTCCTGGACACTTGCTTCCTCCCAAACCTAAACCAGGAAGAAGTTGAAACCCTGAATAGACCAATAACAAGGTCTGAAGTTGAGGCAGCAATTAAGAGCCTAGCACCCAAAAAAAGCCCAGGTCCAGATGGGTTCACAGCCGAATTCTACCAGACATACAAAGAGGAGCTGGTACCATTCCTTCTGAAACTATTCCAAACAATACAAAAAGAGGAAATTCTTCCAAAATCATTTTATGAGACCAACGTCATCCTGATACCAATGCCCGGCAGTGACTCAACAACAAAAGAAAACTTCAGGCCAATATCCATGATGAAACATAGATGCAAAAATCTTCAAAAAATACTGGCAAGCCAATTGCAACAGCACATCAAAAAGCTTATCCACGATGATCAAGTAGGATTCATCCCAGGAATGCAAGGCTGGTTCAACATATGCAAGTCCATAAACGTAATTCATCACATAAACAGAACCAAAGACAAAAACCACATGATTATCTCAATTGATGCAGAGAAGGCCTTTGACAAAATTCAACAGCCCTTTATGCTAAAAACCCTCAATAAACTAGGTATTGATGGAACGTATCTCAAAATAATAAAAGCTATTTATGACAAACCAACAGCCAATATCATACTGAATGGGCAAAAACTGGAAGCATTCCCTTTGAAATCTGGCAGTAGACAAGGATGCCCTCTCTCACCACTCCTATTCTATATAGCACGGGAAGTTCTAGCCAGAGCAATCAGGCAAGAAAAAGAAATAAAGGGTATTCAAATAGGAAAGGAGGAAGTCAAATTGTCTCTATTTGCAGACGACATGACTGTATATCTATAAGACCCCATCGTCTCAGCCCAAAGTCTCCTGAAACTGATAAGCAACTTCAGCAAAGTCTCAGGATACAAAATCAATGTGCAAAAATCACAAGCATTCCTATACACCAATAACAGACTTAAAGAGAGCCAAATCAAGAATGAACGGCCATTCACAATTGCTACAAAGAGAAAAAAATACCTAGGAATACAACTAATGAAGAACATAAAAGACCTCTTCAAGGAGAACTACAAACCACTACTCAATGAAATAAGAGAGGACACAAACAGATGGAGAAACATTCCATGTTCATGGTTAGGAAGAATCAATATGGTGAAATGGCCATACTGCCCAAAGTAATTTACAGATTCAATGCTATCCCCATCAAGCTACCAATGACCTTCTTCACGGAACTGGAAAAAACCACCTTAAACTCCATATGGAACCAAAAGAGGGCCCGCATAGCCAAGTCATTTCTAAGCAAAAAGAATAAAGCAGGAGGCATCACACTACCAGACTTCAAACTATCATACAACGCTACAGTAATCAAAATAGCATGGTACTGGTACCAAAACAGAGATATAGACCAATGGAACCGAACAGAGGCCTCGGAGGCAACACAACATATCTACAGCCATCCGATCGTTGACAAACCTGCCAAAAACAAGCAATGGGGAAAGGATTCCCTGTTTAATAAATGGTGTTGGGAAAACTGGCTAGCCATGTGCAGAAAGAAGAAACTGGACCCCTTCCTGACAACTTACACTAAAATTAACTCCAGATGGATTAAAGACTTAAACATAAGACATAACACCATAAAAACCCTAGAAAAAATCTAGGCAAAACCATTCAGGACATATACATATACATATACATAGGCAAGGACTTCATGACCAAAACACCAAAAGCATTGGCAACAGAAGCCAAAATAGACAAATGGGATCTAATCAAACTCCACAGCTTCTGCACAGCAAAAGAAACAGTCATTAGAGTGAATTGGCAACCAACGGAATGGGAAAAAAATTTTTGCAGTTTACCCGTCTGAGAAAGGGCTGGTACCCAGAATTTACAAAGAATTAAACTGATTTACAAGAAAAAATCAAATAAGCCCATTCAAAAGTGGGCAAAGGATATGAACAGACACTTTACAAAAGAAGACATACATGAGGCCAACAAACATATGAAAAAATGCTCATCATCATTGGTCATTAGAGAAATGCAAATCAAAACTGCATTGAGATACCATCTCACGCCAGTTAGAATGGCTATCATTAAAAAATCTGGAGACAACAGATGCTGGAGAGGATGTGGAGAAATAGAAACACTTTTACACTGTTGGTAGGAGTGTAAATTAGTTCAACCATTACAGAAGACAGTGTGGCGATTCCTCAAGGACCTAGAAATAGAAATTCTATTTGACCCAGTAATCCCATTACTGGGTATATATCCAAAGGATTATAAATCATTCTACTATAAGAACACGTGCACACGAATGTTCATTGCAGCACTGTTTACAATAGCAAAGACCTGGAGGCAACCCAAATGCCCATTGATGATAGACTGGACAGGGCAAATGTGACACATATACACTGTGGAATATTACGCAGCCATCAAAAACCATGAATTCGTGTCCTTTGTAGGGACATGGATGAACCTGGAAGCCATCATTCTCAGCAAACTGACACAGGAGCAGAAAATCAAACACCACATGTTCTCACTCATAGGCGGGTGTTGAACAATGAGAACACGTGGAAACAGGGAGGGGAGCACTACACTGGGGTCTGTTGGGGGAAAATAGAGGGACAGTGGGGGCTGGGTAGTTGGGGGCGGTATGGCATGGGGAGAAATGCCAGATATAGGTGATGGGGAGGAAGGCAGCAAATCACACTGCCACGTGTATACCTATGCAACAGTCTTGCATGTTCTTCACATGTACCCCAAAACCTAAAATGCAATTAAAATAAATAAATAAATAAATAAATCTCCCTTTTAAATAAAATCTTTTCTGGGTTGATAAAAAATATATAAATAAAATAAAATGCAATCAGTAAGACATGAGTGATGTGAATTATAAATAAGCAATTCCACCAGTATCCTTATGTGTTATGCTCTATTAAGCCTACATAATTTGATTGGATTTGAAATAAAACAACTGCTCTGGCAAGGTTCATATGGAAAGAGGTGTTTCTTCCTCTCTGGAACAAAAGATGATTGCATTTTTTGCGTCTTTAGAAACTCACATTTGGATGGACAATTTCGAACATCATCTATCAAAAGACAAACACATTATCGAAGAACACAAACATTCCTTAGTCAAAATTCTAACACTTGCAGACAAACAGAATGTATTTTTTGCAGAGATGGGGTTTCACCATGTTGGCCAGGCTGGTCTTGAATTCCTGACCTCAAGCAATCTGTACACCTTGGCCTCCCAAAGTGCTGGGTTTACGGGCGTGATCCACTGCTCCCGGTCTTATTTATTTTTTATTAATTAATTAATTAATTTAGAAAGAACCTCACTCTGTTGCCCAGGCTGTAGTGCAATGATGTAACCTAAGCTCACTGCAATCTCTGCCTCTTGGGCTTAAGTGATTCTTGTGCTTCAGCCTCTCAAGTAGCTGGGATTGATTACAGGCACATGTCATCATGCCCTACTAGTTTTTTGTATGTTTTTGTAGAGATGGGGTTTCACTGTGTTGGCTAGGCTGGTCTCAAACTCCTGACCTCAAGCAATCTGCCCATTTCTGCCTCTCAAAGTGCTGGGATTACAGATATGAACCACTGTTCCCTGTGTGTATACTTTTAACAGATAAATCAATTTTACATTACTCTTGTCAGGACCTGTTTTGATTATGTATATGGACCAGGAGCTGAAAAACACTTGAAAATTCCATAGGCCAGTATAATATTGCAAAATCCTAACTGATTAGAATGTTATTCTATAAAATGTATAAAAGAAAAAAAGCAAAAACAAATTTAGATCCAAAAACAGATAAAAGGAAAAAGGTTGAACAGTGTAGTTGAAGCATTATGCTTTCTGGTGTTGTACATATTGGTAGCAACAAATATGATACCACACTACTAAATGTGGTTTCAAAGTAAGTTAGTAACAAGGCTCATTGCATGCATATACATCTCAATTGAGATTATTTGATTTTGAAAGTATGTTGATAATCCCCCAAAAATTCCACTGTGGACCATTGCCAAGGCTACTATGTATATGAGGCTGCAGGCCTAACAAATTACCATACCTTATCATCAGGAGCTTTACCAACTCATCTAGTGGATGAATCTATAATATGCTTTTTATCGCCATAGAAGCCTAGAATACAATCTAAGACCTTTAGGTTGATGGGAGTGCCAGGGGCTGGGTGGAAGCAAATGCAAAACAACCAACACGGAATGAAAATCACAATGGGAAAGGGGAAAACAAAACAACACACTCTCAAAGAACACAAACATTCCTTATTCAAAATTCTAAAACTTGCAGACAAATAGAATATTAGGAAAGGCAAAATATATCAATTATAATGATTACTCCAAATATTTATAAAGAAATATGTTCCATAAAAATAGAATATTAAATGTTAAAACAAGGAGATAAATGAAATGAGAACAGTTGCACATGAGACATTACTATATTTGAAATCCAGAAATTAAAATATAATGAAAACTGGCCAGGCATGGTGGTTCATGCCTGTAATCTCAGCACTTTGGGAGGCCAAGGCAGATGGATCACTTGAGGCCAGGAGTTGGAGATCAGCCTGGCCAACATGGTGAAATCCCATCTCTACTAAGAATACACAGATTAGCTGGGCATGGGGTGGGCACCTGTAGCCCCAGCTATATGGGAGGCTGATTCAGGAGAATTGCTTGAACCCAGAAGGTGGCAATTGCAGTAAGCAGTGATTGTGCCACTGCACTCTGGCCTAGGTAATAGAGACTGTCTCAAAACAAATAAAAAATAAATAAAAATAAGTATATAGAAAAATCACAGAGAAGTCTCACAATTTTAGAATTCTAGAGTATAAGAAAACACAGATAAGACATGGTTGAAGAGATATGTGGTTAATTACGAAATAAATCTGAGTTTATACATAATAAATTAAATTAGATTCATACTACTTCTAACATAAAATAAATTAACAGAGAAGAGTTTAGTAACTTTACATTTAGCAAATAGTAAATGAATAATAAATCCATTTCAGATAGATTAAAGACCTAAGTGTGAAAAGTACAGAGATCAAAAAAGTTTGACAAATCTGGACATCAATTAAAAATAAAGAAAAAGATAAAAATTTATAACACACGGAATAAGAAGAGTCCTTCAAAATACAAAGAAAATGTCTACATTGTGTATTAAGTGGAAAGGAAAAAAAAAAAGAAAATGAGCAAACTTCATTAAGAGGCATTTGATTTTTAAGTATAACTGAAAACCAAACATTGCATGTTTTCACTCACAGGTGGGTGATGAACTTGGGCACAGGGAAGGGAACAACACTCACAGGGCGATGTTGGGGAGTGGAGGGGAGGGGAGAGGAGAGACAGTGGGGGAGTAGCGGGGAGGATGGGGAGGGACAACACTGGGAGAAATGCCTGATGTAGGCAACGGAGGTTGCGGGGGGGATGGAGGCAGCAAACCACCATGGCATGTATGTAACTATGCAACAATCTTGCAGGATGCAGGACATGCACATGTACCCCAGAGCCCAAATACAATTAAAAAAAAAAAAACAAAAAACCTCCTCTGCTGGTTTGAAGTGTATTTTGGTACAGTAAATATGGAGACTGATTTGGAAATAGAGGTCAACTGTCCTATCCAAAACCTTTAGGCTCACATGTATTTCTAAACTTGGAAAGACAATATGATTAATATAACGCATATTATGTTGCAAATCCAGTGGCATATGGAGCAGCACCCTAAAACTACACAATTTATACTAATGAGATAAACATATTTATTTTCTTCAGACAATTTGGGATTTCCGGTCATTTCTTAAATTCCTGAAAATCTTCATTCTCTATAGATAAAGACATAAAGAGATGGAAAAATCTGGTTATAAATGTAGATAATAGGTAAGTAGTAAATGAGAGAAATATCCAAGTACCAAATAGCAAGCTCCTTTTAAAGAATCATCTATTAGATATTCATTCATTCCCCTCTCTTTTCATCTCTATTATCTCATCTCTCTCTCAATTTAAAGAAAGATGCATGAATGCATATCAATCCCAAACTTGAAAAAAGTTCATAGGGTTGAGAATATGTGCATACATGCACATATATCCATGTGAGTGGTTATCTATAATAATTTAAGACAGTTTTTTCTTGTTTATTTATACTGTGCCACCATGCATTTTCACATTTTACATTCAAAAGATTCAGGATAGCCAACTCTAGTGTTAGGGTAACATGTAGGTTCCTCTACTAACTGGCCAGTCTGTTCCAGTAAAAATACAACTCCAGTAGATACACATTGATGGGAGAGTAGAAAAGGACAAACAGACCAAAGTGGAGAGTATGGTCTTTATTTCTATTATCTGTAAAGTAAACAGTAAAATTGGATATTCATCTTTTGAAGGATTTAGCAGAACATCTTATTTTTCTTTTTACCTAGAGATATAAGCTACATGCTTTTGTTGCTATTAAGATTTTATTTTTATGATGGCTTCTATATAACTTAATTAATTGAGAAACATGAAAGTTTTATCATCATCTTAATCAGAATTATTTCTCAGTCTTCTCAAGAAGGAATATTGTGATATGTAAAAAGTTGAGATATAAGATACAAATATTTTAAAACTAGACAATAGCCAAAAAGTGGTATTAGGGAAGTTACAGTTTCTCTCTTTTCTCCATTACTAGGATGCACACTCATTCTTGTTCTTACATTTTACGGAAATCATACACATGCACACACAAAGTCCTTCACAATAAACTAAAAAGTTGACTGATACCGTCTTACTGAATTTCTGAAGCTGTGTGCTCCTCTAATTGAAAATATGCTTATTTGTATTAGCATTTATCTTACTTCACATGTACTAACATATTTCTTTTTCAGACTTTGTAAGAATTATCATAATCTCTTTAGAGACTTCATTAAATTCCTTTTTTTACAGAATTCTTGCTTCTCCCTCTCTTGAGATGTATTTTAAATAAATATATTCTTTCATAGACATGTTTTCTTCACAAATTTAGAATAACTTTGGACTTACTGTTAGAAAATTGTGGTGCACATCATTGGAAATTTTAAGACAAAAATAGACCTCATAGGAAAAAACGGTGAAAAAAAGTTAAAAGGAATCTTAAAATTCAAATCTTATACTTGATTAGTCTTATGTTTGAATTTGGGTTTTAAAAACATGCACATAGAAGTTTTGGAATTATATGTCACAGGATTGTACCTGATTATACAATGGGGCATATCTATGAAGATTTATCACTTGTGTTTTCTGAAGAATGAGTGAACAAAAAATAAATGTATTAGATATGCAGTTAGAATAAATCAATACCTCTCAAACAGAAGCCAGTTATGGTTAAAATGTATGTAAAACGTTTTACCCAGTTTATCTCACATTGAATAATTGTTATTCCTATTCTCATTGTTAATGTTGTGACTCCATTGCCATATGTAAATTGAAATCCACTTTTTTCTTAACAAAAGAAAGCCAAGAAATGCTAGATGTCAGGTACTTTTCACATGTTATCTTTGGTTTTCTGAAAGAAATATAGGTTTTTGGTATCTACTGTATAGAAACAAATTTCGATAAGAACAACTGGGATTTGCCTACTCAGATTATTTTTATGGGAGATATCAACATTTTCAAAGTACTATTTTCCTAAGTATGTCTATTTACAATGCAAATAGAGGACAAAGCTTTATACAACAGAAAGAAATACTGATCTAACATACATGTCAGACAGTTTCTGGAGAAAGCCTGATGCTTTCATAATATATTGACTTCTGAGAGGGTAAAATAAGATAAAGACAGTATATAAATGCCAATTCATTTATCTACCTAAGCATATGTACATCTATTCATCCATCTAATCATCTATCCATGCATCCATTCATTCATCTATCCATCTATCTATCATCCATCCATGCATCCATCCATTCATCCATCCATTACACAATTTCTGGAGCATAAAGTGGGTACATAACAGAAAAAATAAGGAGGAAGTGTCTCATTTTTTATGTACTTTTTGTCTAGAGAATGGTCATACAGGCAAAAAGATAAATATGCAATACCCATATGAGAGATAGAAATTTAAGAACATAGCATAAGCAAACAACATAATATTGGCAATAAAAGAAAGCTCTTCAGAATAAATGGCATCTGAGATGAGAATTTAGGAATCACTAGAAGCAAAGTAGATAATACTAAGTAAGAAGAATATCTCAGACAAAATAAACATCTACCAGTGTCAAGAATAAAAAGAGGGCTGGTACATTAAAAGACCATAGTTTCCTCTTATTTTTATTTGTTTCAACCATGTTTTCTTTGTATTTTTCTTCAAACAATGTCTTCAATCACTTCTGTGCTGCATGTGTAGCTCTTTTCCTATGCATACTGCTTCAAGTTTACTGTTGAAAATGAATTAGTATATGCCCTAAAGATTTGGCTCTAACCTCTTTTGACCTAGAAAATCAATTAGTGAATGTTGTAAAGCCTAGCATCATCTGTTGTTCAAGTGTTTGAAAGGTGAATCTATGATAGCAGAAATGATTATCAATGAAAAATTATGAGCATATAGTGCCTCATGGATTATACAATTCAATCATCACGCAGACCAGTAATTTAAGCATATAGGAAATACATACTTCAAAAACTATGACAACATTATTATAAAGGCCAGTTACATACTGATTTGAAAGGGTTAATATGCGAAATTAGAATATATATATATACAAACTTGGAAGAGTTGTTGTAGATAATTTTCAAACTACAATGAAATTGAATTTTGAGGCAGATTATATAAAAATGAGTGTGGATGCCTTTATCACAAATTTTACATTATAAAAAGAAATATGGTTATATGTAGAAATTTATTTTCATTGTTATCATTATATTCTTAAAATTCAAAAGCAGCAAGATTAAATGGAACCATTAACTTATGAACTTCTTTGTTTAATAAAAAACATTCAGGGAATTAAAGAAATATAATTAAATTCAATTGAAATGCATGAGACCAATCTATTTTGAAAACGGGGATAATAGCAGGAAATGTAGGCTATTCTCTTGGTACTATGTATGGTTGTGCCTTGCTTTTAACCTTTGCAAAGATGCAGTAATGCATAAATTATAACAACATTTTAAAGGTTACAGTAAAAATCTACAAGCATTAAAGGGATTGGATCATATCAAGTTGCTCTCCAGTCTTGAAAGCTTTAGAGTTAAAACAAGATAGATCTTACGTGTAAATCACTTAAACTAAATATAATTGAGACTTTCTATAAAAATAGATGAATATAAAAGTGATATATTTTAATAAGAATCTCTTTCTTTGGCAAAATGTATTAATTTCAGTATTGGAAAATATCTAAAATGTATATAGTTTGTATTCATTAGCATAGTCTATCTTTCAAAATTCAAATGGTTATTTTCAAATTCAATATACTTGCTTACATTAAATAAAATGCTACCTTCTCATTTGACCATATTATGAAAGCTTGAATAAAGAGTCTTGTGAATATCTAATAAACAATATTGATATGGCTTAGCATTCCAAAGAAAAAAAATTAGTATGATCTTAAAAACTGAATCAGAAGCCAAAATAGAGAGTTAAGAAAATGAATTTTCAGACATTAAGTAAATACCAATCTCACTGATTTTACTGAAAGATTACATATATAATATCATAACATAAAGATTTGGGGAATCTAAATGAATTCAATGATGAAATTGTTTTACATATACATACAGTATAATAATGCTTTTTTTGCTTTAGCATTCCAAGAAGTAAACTATGGATGTATATGCAAATATACTGCCATTTATTTAGTAGGTTTCTTTTTTGTGCTAAATTGGAATTTATAAATATATTAGGAAATGCTTCCTTAGATTTTAATTTTTTAAATTAACTTGTAAACCATTGCACTCTCCTAGTCAACATGCTATTATTGCCTTTTCACTAAAAGCAAACATACAAAACAAGAATGGAAACATACACATAAATGGATAAGTAACTGTTAAATACAGTACACATAATTTTATTTAGGCATACAAAAATATACATAAATACACATTTGTGAAGACAGCAACAATACAACAACTATTAGTGGAGACACATTGCCAATATTGGGATACTGACTCCTCTACTTACTAGATATAAGTGATAACTGAGGCAAATGGTAAACCTGCTTGCTTCAATTTCCTTACGTATTAAATGGCAGAAGTATCAATGTACACTTCTTATTATTGCTGTTAGAATTGAAAATATATGTTATATATATATATATATGTGTGTATACACAAGGCAATAGAGTACAATAAGCGATAGCTATTATAACATATACATAGGCATTACTATATATATCACTAGAATTAGAGAATTGCAGATGACTTTCAATCCAAGAAACAGTTATATAGAGCATTTCCTAAGATATTTTTAAAATGATAAATGAGAGTGAGCAGGTGGATGCTACAATATAATATCCCATTATTATTAAGACCCTTGCTACAGATTCTTTACATGTTAATCATACTAGGAAATATGCAGACCTAATTACAGGAAATTAACTAACAATTAATTTGCAAATCTTAATTGTAAGAAAGTGTCATTTTTTAAAACTAGCCTTTTGCCTCTTATTGTCAATCATTTATTACATTTAAAGGGATTATTCCAATCAGGAATGTCAATCTGAACTCCATCACCTCTGAATGAAGGAAACTGTCACTAACAGTGAGATCTTTGAAACTAAGTGTAGCCTCTGGATGATGATCATTTTACAGAATGCCTGGGACACAAAATATTGTCAATAAATGTCTGCTAAATGAAGTAATTAATAGTTAATTAAAGCAGGTAGTCAATGCTTAGGAGATTACTAGGATTTTTTTAGTATATAACAAATGAAAGTATACTGGAAAAGCTTTCCAATATGAACTGAATCTCTGTCAGGTACCATTATTCTAACATGAGTGAATTCTGCTTAACCATCTAAATGAATTAATCTAATATTTTATTATGTTTCTTCTCAAAACTCAGATGGCACAATTAAGGTGGAGATATTATCCCATTTGATAATAATTCTTCATAGGTAACTTTTTCCAGAATCCCACAGCCTTAGTAAGAGCAGTGTACATAGAATCATTCCTACTTAATACTTGCTCAAGAATATAATTACCCTATTAAGATATAATACACTTAAGAGTCTGCAGGGTGCTTTACCTGCAGGACTTTTCCTTAGTTGAGCTAAAGATGGGGTTCTTGTTCCAGGGCCATGAAAATTTAGTCTCACAAATGGTTTAGTGTGAGTAAAGCAGAGTTTTATTGGTTGAAAAGGAAAAAAGGGGAAACAGAGGCTCTCTACAAGGCCAGAGTTCCTGCATTCCACCTTGCAGTTTGAATCCCAAGTCCCACCCAGGAAGAGAGGGAGCCAGTCTCCTCCCCACTGCAAATGCTGTGAACATCTGTGGCTCCACCCCAGTGCACATTCCTCCCAGTGTGCAAGCTGGTTGGAGTGTTTCTGGGGATCTCTTCCCACCTGGTTGTTTATTCCTCCATCTAAATAAGTATATCTGACTGCTGTTAGAATAACAATAAGGATGAAGACAGTTTTTAACTGCTTAATGCTGACAAGCTGTTTTGTGGGAAACAGCAGTCAGGGCTCCCTCAGAGGTCTATTTAAGGGCTCACAGCAGAATGAGCTATGGTCAGACTTCGGTTGCATGACCATTTGAAGAATGATGACCTGAAGGCAAGAGCAGACACATTGAGTATTTAGAAAACATGTATCAAAACAAAACAAGGGGAGGGGTGGTAAGGACAGCTCTAAAATTCCTAGGCATTTTACCAATTTGCAAGGGGAGAAGAAGGTCAAAAGCCCAACTTGTAAAAATGCTTACCCTTTGGCCAGCATGTTGGGTTTTGGGGTTCCCTTCTCCTGAGCTCAATAGTAAGTCAACCAGCTTAAGGTTTGGGAAATTAACTCTTTCCAGTCTGGAGGATGCATCTGAGGGTAGTGTCCTATAGTATGAAGACACAATTATCTTTCTGTGAAGAGAGAACTGAGGAGGAGAAATAAAAAAAAGAGGGCATTTTTCAAAGGAGTCCCAGGAGTTCAGGATGCATTCGAAAGAGATACAGACTGAAGATGAATGGCTACTCATAAAGAAAGAGGGGAGCAGGCCTCCCTGGCTCCTTTCTCTTCCTAGCAGATATCTGAGATACGTGAGGGAAAGCAGGAAATCATCCTCTTTCCTTCTTCCATCCTTTCATCCCCAAGTCCCAGCAACCTTGGAAGGCGCCACCATGAGTTTCAAAGTAGCTTGCATTCACAAAGCATGGGGGCCTAGAGGGTGAAAATCATCTGCTCTTACCCACGTATGTCCTATCTCTCCTGCTGTCAGTAGCCTTGAATTCTTATATATCATTTATGCCATGTATACTAATATAAGCTTTATTAGTGAAATAGGAAGCTCGGGCTTGGCTTAATCTGCAGAAATCAGCCATGCTTATCTGCATTGTGCGTTTTAACCTCTGTTGTTTGCCTCTGGAACCCTTAGATCTGGTTTTCTTTCCTAGCACTTTAACCTGAATCTGGGAATTGAGTTTGGGACAAAAATATGTCTCTGGGGGTGTCATGGACTTCTTATCATAAGCTGAATGCTAAAGTAAAGCTGTGGAATTGAGTGCTCCTCCAACAAGGGAGAGAAACGGATGTCTTGTGACACACCCAGATAACTGGTAGCTGTAGTTATGCTTGCTAGGATTTGGGTGCATGGGGCTTGGCTTTTGTTAGCTCCCTTGGTCTTACTGTCCCTAAAGGAAACCTTCAGATCATGGGCACTCTGTTTACTCCCATCACCTGGAATAATTTGGAGGATAGTTGCTTTGAACTCAAATGTTCATCCAGATTTCTACAGTATCCATCCCTTTGGTTTTTTCTGAGATGCAGCCCGAGATTGCTGGTTGCTTTACAGGAACAAGCAGGGTTAGTCTAAAATGTAGGCAAAAACTTAGAAACAACTAGTGTATATGGAATTTAATGACAAATATATGTTTTGAAACGTGATTTCTTTCTTATCAATTCTCTTTTTTGTTAAAAAAAATTACCATAGTACTAAATGGTTTGCAAAATAGACTTCAGTCTTACACTTGGCCTGATTATTTGCATAAAATGCAGCAAGAATAATTATTTCTACATAGGCCCTTTGGATTGGCTTTGATGGAAGTTTGTTCCACAAGAAATCTCAGATAAGACCACTTAAAGTTGAATCTAGTCGTGGGTTCCATCCTCAAATATCTGTGCATTGGGTGAGTCTCTCCTCCTAAGGTCTCAAGATAAATTCTGAGCTCCTGGATCTGTTAGAAAGTGACACTCTTTATTGACCCCAGGTCAGGAACCTTGTGCAGGAACTGTATATGTGAGGGTATGAGGCCAATTTCTCCCATGGGGCTTTTATTGGCTCTGCAAGTTGAGATTGACTCCTTAAAGGGAAGCATACCCTTCCAGTAAAAGACTTGGTAACAAAATCACTTTCTCCAATTGTGTCTTGTTGCAAAAGAAAAATAGATTCTTATTGCGCTGATGCAAACAACAATATTGCCATAAGAATACTCACAGATAGTTTCCAAATTCTAGAGGAACCAGACAAAGAGAAAAAAAACATGCTCCAAATTTTTTTCATGGGAGTAAAACTTACTCAATTGTTAAAGCCTATAAATAGTTCAAAATAAGTTGTCTTGACTCCACAAATCAAGGATCAGAAATATTCTAAGCAAAAGTCAAAAAGTTTGCTTCAGCTTTCTGAGTGCAGTCCGCTTAGTTAACTTTTGTTTTGCTTGACATTTGTGAACATTTCAGTTTTTTATAAATCCTTTACATTTTCCTTTATTCTAATGTCACAGTCTCCAAAGTTATCAGAAATCTGATTACCTCAAATACAAGCAGAAATTGTATTTGCGATCACCTGTAAGAGTCCTATAGATCAGTATGAACCATTTTGAAGATAATTCAAACAAGACAACTATTGTCTGTGAATAACAAAATGTCCAGAGTAGTTACAGTTAGCAACACAATTGACAAAGAAGTTTGGTTATCTCCATGGTCTACAATAACTTAACATAGTAACCTTAATTATGATTACCAGCATACACCTAGATATTAGAATTTTAGAAATCCCACAGAGCTCTGGAATATATATTAGCATTATTCACAAAAATATAACCTAATGAAGATTGAACATCATTTATTTCCAGTAGTTTCAATTACATGTCATAATAACAAATCCTAGAAATTAACTTTAAGCTAAAACCTGGTAAGTTGTTTCAATTGTGTGCTAAGTGCAGCCAAGGTTTGCCTTCATAATTAAGGGGATAGTTAGTTCCATATGTCCCTAGGCCTTACTAATTGTGAAGCAGCAAATCAAATTGTTCTAAAAGCCAAAAAGCAGTTTATAACCTTAAAATATTTATCAAACCTTGCAACTGACAAGCATAATTAATTTCACTTATTTACATCTTAATGACACCTGCATTATACCAATAATCTTTATGGTTGTTTTTTATTTCTCAAAGATTAAAGTCAAGGTGACTGAAAGGTACCACAGTTTTTGTCTTCCCTTTACAAAACATTTGGTCTAAGCACTCACATGTCTGTCTTTAGGCCAAATTAATTAGAGACATTTTTACGGACATCACATATGTACACACAAATATAACTACACAGAAAGGCAGGAAAAAACCCCTTCCCCAGGTAGGGTTCTTTATGAGACAGGGCTAGGAATACATGCAGATATCAAACCAGAAATCAACTTATTCACTATGGCAGGACTGCTGCACAAAGCCTTGCCACTGAAGTTACAAGCCATGCCTCCAGGATGTAAAACAAGATAGAGGCTTGCAAAGAAGTTTGCTAGAAACCATACAGACATGGAAAGCACACCAGATTGGCTACAGTTTAAGGCCAGCCTCAAAACTGAAATCTTTACAGAGAATATAAACAGTGATAGTTTGGAGGCCTGGCCTAGTGAAGTGTCTTCTAAAAGTGGGGGAGAAACTTTAAAGATTAACTGCTGATGGGGTAGAGAAAAGGAAGAAAAGAAACAGTTTAAAAATCCCTGTGGAAGAAACTCTTATTCACGTCTTATTCTTAGGCAAGCAGTTCCTCTGCTAGGGAGGGAAGTTTAATTACTGTCCAACAGAGTTCAGTCCCTTGGCCAGGCAAGGGGAAGGCTGCAGTGACATGTGGCTGGGACCCAGCCAACTGGCTGTGCGGGACCCTTGGACCATGCATGCTAGCCCTGGCATGGAGGGGAGGGGAAGTGAAGATTTCTCGCTCATATAGTTCATTCCAAAAAAGTAAGAAAAGGGCCATGGAAAGGCCCCTGATCCCCAGGATCAGTGGTGATTTGAAGCATGTTTATCCTAACCTCAGAAGTCTGAGGATTAAAGGCTTAAAAGCCACAGTGAGAGGTTTTGAGTCCCCATTGCACTCACCACTTTTTGAGCCCACATTGGGTGCCAAAACTGTTGCAGGACATTTTCTTGGTTCCATTAAAGATGAGGTCCTTGTTTCAACAGCCATGAAAGTTTAGGTTCACAGACAATTTGAAGGGTGAGTAAAGCAGGGTTTTATTGGGTGAAAAGTGAAAAAAATGCGTGGGAATGGGGAACCTCCACAAGGTCAGCATTTCTGCTAGAATGCTTCCTATCACAGTTTTACTCTCAGGTTCCACCCAGAAAAAGGAGGGGCCAGGGTCTTCCCTTTGCAAATGGTACAAAACTTTGTAGCTCCACCCCCCTGCGCATTCCTCCCAGTGTGCAGTCTGGTTAGGGTTTTTCTGGGGACTCCCTCTCACCTGGCTATCTCACTTTGTATATGTGTATACATATCTATGGTGAGCACTAGATTTAAAAAGCTTAAATTGTTATCTCTGTTGGGGATTTCTTAAAAGTATTGAGATCTAATAGGGAACATTAATGTTCAATATCTGGTTAAGAATATAATACTTTATTAAATTATTATCATTTAAAAATGCACTTATGAGTCTATTTGTTGATTTTTAAGCTCATTGAGATGTTTCTGGTTTTGACATTTGTTGATGTTTCCCAGGAATAAGTACATTTGATGTATTTGAAATCTAAGAGAGACAAATAAAACTAGAAGATACTTGTGAATGTTAATTTGGCGGCATGTATTTGATTTTTTTGTTGCATGTAAGTAGTATTTACTTGGTCATATCAAAGATGAGATAGACAATTTATCCAAAAGCAGCTAACATTGCAAATAAATTCTATATATTTGTTTTAGAGATTTTGCTTTGATTTATTGTTGTTTTATGTGTAGCCAGAAACTTGATATATCTTGTTCTAAAATATGTTCTATAGAAATTTTAACAGAAATGGGGAAAAAACATATAACAGGAATCAGTAACCACAGCCACTCCTCTGAATTACATTCTTATGGACTACATTTTCTTCTGTTTCATCAGTCAAAGTTAGACTACTCTTCTACTCAATGTCACAGGGGCACCATCAATCAAAAACGGATGTTTTGTTGAGCAGGCAAGTATCACAAATGACTACACAACTGAGAAAACCTTTTATACTCAGGGACACAAAAGATCCCACTGCATTTTCTTCTAACACACGGGTTAAAAGTGTAGTACTTCTAATATATCTAAAACTAAGTGAAAGTGTTTTCTATCCAAAGGTTGCAAGCCTCATCAACTGTCAGATTTATGACTTTATGGTCATGCTTTAAGGCCCATTGAGTTTTACATCAGAGATAAAAAGTAGAATAAAATTTGTTCAGTAATTTAATCTGTTTTTCAATTTAATTATTTTATGCCATCTTTACCAATGGAAATGCAATGTTATTTTAATAAATTATTCCATTAAGATTTAGTTAATATATATTTTCACTCTCTTTTAAGAAAATATTTGAGAAACTAACATTATTTTTGAATATAAATATACCCTCTAGTGTTATGCAATGAAAATGAAGGTGACTTTCTGAATATTGGCCTCTTATATATATATTATATATATAATATATATATTAATATTAATATTAATATATTAATACTAATATATATAAATATTATATATATTATATATTAATATATATATTATATATTAATATATAATATATATATAAAGTTTTATATATAAAAATATTAAAGTTACGACCTAACAATTATCTATTGTATAGTGTTTGTGCTTCAGCTCCTTTGGTCCCATGGAGTCTTTGATACTTTAGATCTTTCCTGGAGGAAACATCTACATCAAACTTTGTCAAAGTTGATTTTGTCCTGTAATTCTTATGTTGCTGAAGTTCCACATTATTTTTTCAGCCAATGAGGCTTCACAGGAGTAGATGATGCTTTCCTTTATTTTGAGAGCAACAGTTTTCCTAATTTTTTGCTATTCTGTTTCTGTGGAATATTTAATTTCTAACACTCACTGCCTTCTTTCATTTTACCATCAGTTCTTCAGGGGAACTTCCCTGATGGAAGACAGCTTTCTCTCTCCATGAGACTTTGCCTTCCAAGATTACCTTCCCTGGTAACACTCACTTTGAAGTCTCTTTTTCCTGCTTATTGAGAATACACAGATAAGATCAGATCCATCAAATTTTGGAATATTTTCTGGTATTTGACACACAGGTAGAACTCTTTCTGAGGTTGATTATATCTGTGTTTTGCTTAGGCTAGGATTCCTCTGCCTGTACTATTTTCCTCAGTTTCCCTCCATCTTCTTGCTTTGATATTGATGCTGTAGCTAGCCCTGCTGACTTCAGGCTTTTTCTGCACTTACATATATGTGGACATTCTCTACTTGTCCAAATTGAAGTTTAGTGTTTTCTATTGCCTAACTGTGCTATAGACATAATTGTTTGAATTCCATACATATATAGTTTTGGAAAATTTTGGCAGTATTATCTCATGGAAAATCAGAATTTTAAAATAACAAATTAAACATGACCTTTAGACCCAGGAGCTACAGCCCTGTTAATGAACATAATAAATTATCACTTATTCCAGAGCTGCCATCTCTTTTGCTGCCAAAATGCACAAGTGTGAAGCTAAAGAATGGGCATGTGGATTCAGCTCTCTTTAAAGTTGTCTTTGACATGGAAATAAGCTCATTTGTTATTTTTGCTGTGTTAGATCTGTTTCCAACTCTCCAGTCAATGGTTCTCAAATTTCACTATATATTTAATTCAACCCAAATGATATTTAAAGGTACAGTTTCCAGGATCACAGGCCTTGAAATTCTAAGTCCATAGGTATAAAGGGGAGAGGAGAATTGCCGTGTTTAACAATATCTATCAGATCTTTCAGTGTGAATGTTCTGTAGACCACCCTTTGAGGACTGGAACAAAATCAATCATTTTGCGATGTATTTTACTTATGGTGTTAGCCATGTGAATTTCTGGGGTATAGTAGTATTAGTAGTCCAGACCCTGGGAAGGAACTTTAAAGTGAGAGTGTGCTAGGTACATTGGAGGCATGGTGATGAAGTCAATGAAAGTAGATGCCAATGAGTGAGGAAGAGGACATCAGGAGATGAGAACAGAAAGGTAGCCCAGTTGTAGCAAGTTATATATGGATTTGTAGGCCATGTAACTTACCTCATAATTTATCCTAAATGATACAGGAAACCTTTGGGAAATATGTAATACAAGGCTATCATGCCATAACTTTAGAAGTATCGCTTTGAATGTTTTATAAGAAGATACTCAGAAAATCAGTGAAGATAGTAGATGAATATTAGAATGTTACTACATTAAACCTGATGAAATGCTATAGTAATATTGAAGAGGATGGTAACATTGGTGATAATGAGAAATGGTTTTATTCTGGATATATTTTGAAAATACAAGAATTTTTTAATTAATTATATATGGGTTGTGATGGTAAAGATTTGAGAAATAATCTTAAAGTGTTTTGGCTGAGCAATTAGAAATATATTGTTTCCATTTACTGAAATATGGAATATCAGGAATGAATCATACTTGGGTTGGAGGAATTAAGAGTTTGGTTAAGATATATTGTTCGGAAGATGTTTACAAGGCATCAAATTAAGATGGCTTATGAACAATTGACTACATTTATTTGAAGCTGTGAAAATAAGTCAGCATTGAAGATAAAAGCTTTGGAGTTATCAAATGATAAGGAATATGTAAAGCAATATGTTTGGAGAAGCCTACATTGCGGGTTCAATTTAGAGACCAGAAGTCTCTGAAGAACAACTGGTGGAAGGACTGGGCAAAAATTAAAAAAAAAAGACAGAAAATATGAATAATACCAAAAAAGATTTACATACAGCTGATGGAAGAGTATTATATTTATCAAACACATTAAATACTGATTAAATATTAACTAAGATGAGAAATGACATTTGATAATTGGCTTTGACAGTGTGGCAATTATTAGTAGCATTGACAAGAATAGTAGAGACAAATATCCCTAAATGAGGGGGCTTCTAGTATGAATGCAAAGAAGAAATGAGAGAGACACAGAGAGAAAGTGATACCATGGTATAATGATTGTAAATACTTAGGTATAAGTTCCATAGAAGTGCATCAATTAAAACACAAAGTTACAATGATTACATTGAAAAGGGACATTGTTTGAGGTTATTGTTAAAGAAAAAAATTGCTTTCATTTAGGAGAAAGATGAAATTGTAATTGTAATGAGATATAATAACAAAATTATAAGTCCCTGTCTCTGCATGTATTAGCTTCTTTATTAGTGAGTCAATTGTGAGGCAAGCCATTTGTGTTTTAAATAAGGATCAGGCATATGTCTTACATAAGTTTTTGATAAACAGCTCAAATATAGCCTATGGACTGCAGACTTTTATTGACACCTCTCCTCTCTCTTTTTATGTATTCTATTCTTTGAAGACAAAAAAGAAAAACAAATTATCTCATAATAGTAGCATTGCCAGAATAATAATGATAATATACTTCATTGTATGACCCTTCTCAAAAAGCAATTTTTATGGCTTTGCACATGTAAAGAACCTTTTAGATTAGCCAGAACATCTCAGAGCTTTTCAAAGTTCCCTGTTGTTATCTAGTCTTCCAGAATGTCTGTATAAATCCTGGCAAAGCTGCTCTAACTGAAATCACAGCTGTAGGCAAGTGAGCTGCTGCCAGCAACTTCATTTTGTTTGGGAAGTCCCTGGAATTTGGCATCCTCTACCCTGCTGATCTGAGGACTGTGTCAAATCAAATAGCACTAAACCCTGGGAACAGAGATTTTTCAAGATTTTCAAATTCAGATAAAATATTGACTGTGTGTGGGGATGGAGCTTTTAAGGTACCCCCAAAAGAGGAAAGTCATCTTCTTAGGCTACAGGGCTTTTCTCTGCTATCACACCACTGAGTTGAGAGAAGGGGAAGACAGAAATAAACTCAAGTTAAAACATTGCAGACCTCACTAATTTATGAAAATTAGTTTCTCTTGATGATTTTTAGTTCATTCTGTGTGATTTGTTAATTTCCAGATTCCTAAAATGGTTAATTTTAATTATTTGGTCTATATTTTTGTTGGCTTAGTAAAAGAACAAGTTTATCAATATACTTGCTTGGCAATTCTGAAAGTCCCTTTCAGCTCTGCTTCTTTGATGACACACCAATGTCTTTCCTCCTTGTATTCTAACAGGCTACAAAGTGAGTCAGGCTACGCTTTTGTAGGAGGGAGATCCCATAAGTGCCAAGGCAGGGACAAAAGGCCTCAGCCTATTTCCATATAAATAATGAAGAAGGAAGTAACTAGAAATATAACCGTAGTAGTTATTAGTTATTCATATGTAATGATAGTTATTCATAGGTGATCTTAATTCTTTTACTAATGCCTCTCAGGTCAAAAGTGTGAAACTGGGTTGACATTGTGAAATGAATGAGACTAAGGCAAGATGCTTTAAGTCCTCTGACACACCCAATAAGGGCTGCTGGAGGACGCCTCCGCGGTGTGGCAGCGCCAGCGCTGTGAAAGCGCCCACTGTTTAGGCAGCTAGGGAAGGAGATGTCCAAAATGGCCGAGACATCTCCTTCCTGGTGAAGTCTGGAGAAAACTCCACTTCTTCAAGCTCTTGTGGTAGGCCTGACAGCTGTCAGGTAGGCCCTCAAACATCCATGGGCTTAACTGTCTCTATGTGATGCTGTTCTTCAGTGGTCACTTTCCATGTCTACTCTCATGTTCTGCTTCTGCACCTGGTTCCTTCTGTCTTAGAAAAGATAATCAGTAATAGTAATATAAATCTTAGTGTTTTAGTTCTTTCTTGATAAGTATGGAAAATGTGCTGATGCATTATGCTCCTTACCTCACTTCGAGTGCGAGAAATTCCTGAGACCCTACCTGAATGACACGTGATGTAGTTGACCCTATCACTGCCATGCCCTATCTACCCTGTCCCCAGTCTCAAACCCTGGGCCCAAATTCTCTTTTCTCTATCTCTGTGTCATGTGTCTTTTATTTCTACAGTTTCTCATCTCCACACCAGCTGGGAGCAGCTCACAGAACCCTGTAGGGCTGGACCCTATAGGCTTTCATTTAGTACCCTTGAAGTCTCTCTCGGTCAGTTGAAGTCAGAGGGTTCATCAGGATGGGCAGGTCAATTTTTTTTTTTTCTCAGTCACTTCAATCTCATCTCTTTTATAACTGTATTGATCAGGATGAAGAAGTTTATCTTGTGATAAACATAATATATAGTACAGCAAAGACTGATTCTTCACTTATACTTTTAGTTCACTTGTGTTGATGTAGGCATGTCCTGTACACAGACACTCAGGGACCCAGGGTAACAGAGATTCCCCCATGATGTAGCTATCTATTTGGAACTTGCAGCATCTTCATGTGGCAGGTGAGAAGGTTTATGAAGATTTCATCAGTACTCCTCCATGCTTCAGCCTAGAAGAGGATCACTGTTGAGATCTCTGAACTTTTTCAGCTGCCACAACAAGGTGAAATGCCATGCCAATTTCTCTCAAAAAAAAAATGGTCATAAATGGTTATATGGTTTTGTTTATGCTGCAAAGATATTTTTATTTTTTATTGCATTTTAGGTTTTGGGGTACATGTGAGAACATGCAAGATTGTTGCATAGGTACACACATGGCAGTGTGATTTGCTGCCTTCCTCCCCATCACTTATATCTGGCATTTCTCCCTTACTCTCTCCCCAACTCCCCACCCCCCACTGTCCCGCCCCTGTTTCCCCCTGACAGACCCCAGTGTGTGATGCTCCCCTCCCTGTGTCCATGTGTTCTCCTTGTTCAACATTCACCTATGAGTGAGAACATGCAGTGTTTGATTTTCTGTTCTTGTGTCAGTTTTCTGAGAATGATGGTTTCCAGGTTCATCCATGTCCCTACAAAGGACAGGAACTCATTGTTTTTTATGGCTGCATAGTATTTTTTGCCTCCTTTATGACTAGAAAGAGGAGAAACTGCAATCTACTTTACTACTCTTAAGCTAGATGCTGCTTAAGTCCTGAAAAATCAAATTTAAACAATTTCCTCTTGCAGTCCTCTCTGCATGGTCTAGCACTTAGCTTTTGAATTGGCATATACTTACTATGCACTATCTTTTTGTTAGCCTAGTGGTGCCTAAGCTGAAAAGAAAAAAAAAGTCTCCTTTACTTCCTTGCTATACAAAGTAGAATATTGTATAGTTATAATAATATTTTGTTAGAAGCTTTTTCAAAAATTGTCTCCACAGTAGCCAGTAAGAATTGGCACTCTACCCATTTCTAGTCCAGGGATGAGAGCCCCATTTTTATTCCTTCATCTTTTTCTTCCAACTGGCTCAGAGAACAGGAAGTTACACTGATACAATCTGACAGTACGCCTGGTAGTGTCCACTTAAACAATAAATGGTTTCCAGATATTATTAGCACTAACTTCTGCATTGCTTTTCTAAAATTAATGTGTAGCTTTAAATCAGCTATTTCTTCCAACATAGGGAATTTAATTCAGAAATAATGTCTTGACTGAACAAGTTTGCTTGATCACCTTACACATGGTGCTTCTATCATCCATCATTTAATGATCCAATAAGTAGAGTGGTCTTGGGTTTCCATTGCATGCAAAGGACTGAGCTAGGATCCTAGATTATGACAAGTATGTGAAACATACATGCATATTATGCTCATGCAATTTTTAGTCTATGAAAATTAATGATGTTAAAGAAACACCTTCATTCAGTAATGCAACAATTATTTAATGTGTTGAATACTTATTAGATGTCAGCTACTGAAAATACAGAAGCAAATACAGCATTATTTCTGTCCTCAGGTACCAAATTATAAACATTCCTTTGATTTATTCATTTCCACTCATTGTGCATTACAAAACAGCAATAACAAATAAAATCATATCATAATTTGAATATGTCACCTATAGTTTCCAATATAGCTCTATATGGATTCTGACAAGGTCATTAAAATTTGTGCCTCCATTTCTCTGCCTTCCAGGACCACTGGGATGGCAACATCACCCCCATGGCTAGGCTAGATGGGAAGGCAAACAGCAGCAATCAGTCTGAGCTCCACTCCCATGGTTCTCTCCAGTTTTGTGTTCTTTGAAACCTAGGTGGACGCAGCTGTGTCTCTGGGGCCTATCCACTCTGGTACACTGACTTCTACTGAGTTAGCTGGGTGGGACCTCCCTTCCAGTGCACTTAAAAGGAAGAACATCAAACCAAGGAGGATTATTCTTGAGACTTAAGGTCTAATGCAGTTTGCCTTTCTAGGTTTTAGATTTTTCTTGGGAACCCTCAACTTTCCCTCTTTCCTACTTGTTCCCTTTTGGAATGGGAATGTCTATACTATGTCTGCCTGTATTTTGGAAGTACATAACTTGTTTGCTTTCACAGGTTTACAGCTAGAACTGTAAACCTCAGGATGAATCGCACCCTAAATCTCATCTATATCTGATTTAAATGATATTCTGATGGAACTTTAGATTTTACAATTGATGTTGGAATGATTTCAGACTTTTGGGGCTGTGGTGATAAAGTGAATGTATTTTACATGTGAGAAGAACATGAAATTTGGAGGCAGGGGATGGAATATTCTAGACTAAGTATTTGTCACCCCAATTTCCTTGTTGAAACCCTATCCCCCAAGTGATTGTATTATGAGTGTGGCCTTTGGAAGTAATTAGTATTAGATGAGGTGATGAGGGCAGAGACCTCATGAGTGGGAATAGTGCCCTTATCAGAGTTCTAAGAGAGCTTGTTCCACGCTGCTCTCCACCATCTAAGATTATAATGAGAAGTCAGCAGTTGGCAATATTATAACAAAATTGCAGAACACACAAAAAAAATAAAAATTAGTTGCTTTCTTACATATGAAGAATAAAAGTGGAATTTGAAATTAAAAACAATACCATTTACACTAGCAACCCAAATATGAAATACTTAGTTATAAGTCTAACAAAATAAGAATAAGATCTACATGAGGAAAACAAAAAAAAATGTTTAAAAAATTGAAGAACTAAATACCTGAAGAGCTATTTTATGTTCATGAATAGGAGAACTAAATGTTGTCAGAACATTAGTCTTTCCCAACTTCATCTACAGAGTCAATGCAAGCTGAATCAAAATCCTGGTAACTCATTTCATTGATACTAATAAACTTATTTTAACATTTATATAGAGAGGCAAAAATTCTAATAGCAAACATAATAAATAAAAGTTGGAGGATTGACACCACTCAATTTCAAGACCTACTATAAAGTACTATAATCCTGACATTGTATTATAGGCAAAAGAGTAGACAAAAACATTAATGGAACAGAATGGAGAGCTCCATTTTGCAAAATAGAGCTCTCCATTCTGTTCCATTAATGTTTTTGTCTACTATAAATATAGTCATCTGATCTTTGAACAAAGACAATACAATGGAACAAAAATCTATTTTTTTTAAATAAATGGTCCTGAAACAACTGGACATACACTTGTAAAAAAAACAGACCTTACAGTCTTTGCAAAAGTTAACTCAAAATAGATCACGGACTAAATGTTAAATGTGAAACTATGTATCTCCTAGAAAATAATGTAACAAAAAATCTAGATAACAGGGTCTGGCAAATTGTTAGAAATAACACCAAAGGCACAATTCATGGAAGAAAGAATTGATACACTAGACCTTATTAAAATTTGTTAAACTTGCACTGGGAAATACAGTGTCTGAGGAATAAATTAAAAATCAGGTACAAAGAGATAATATTTGCAAAAGACATACCTGATAAATAATTGTTATTTAAACTATACAAAAAATTCTTAAAAGTCAACAATAAGATTAAAGAAAACCAGGTAAAAAATTGGAGAAATACATACAGATAGCAAGAAAGATATACAGACATCAAATAAACATATGAAGAGATGCTCCACATCATGTCATTAGGGAAATGAAAATTAAAAAAAAAGATATACTACTACCAAACTATTAGAATGGCCAAAATACAGAGCACTGACTACATCAAATGGTGATGAGGATATGGAGCAAATTGAACTCTCATTCATTTGCTTGTGAAAATGCAAAATGGTACAACAATTTCAGAAGACAGTTTGGTGGTTTCTTACAAAAATAAATAAACTCATACTGTAAGATTCAGCACTCATACTTTTTGGTATTTATCCAAAGAAATTGACAGTTTACATCCACACAAAAACATATACAAGGGTGTTATGTCAGTATTATTCATACTTGTGAGAACTTGGGGAAGAAGCCCACCAAGATGTCCACGTATATTACAAGTAAACAATGGTTTTTTTGGGGGGCTGAGTTTTGCTCTTGTTGTCCAAGCTGGAGGGCAGTGTGAGATCTTAGCTCACTGCAACCTCCGCCTCCTGGGTTTAAGCAGTTCTCCTGCCTCCGCCTCCTGTGTGTCTGAGATTACGGGAATGTGCCACCACTCCCAGCTAGTTTTGTATTTTTAGTAGAGAATAGGTTTCTCCATGTTAGTCAGTCTGGTCTCAAGCTTCCGATCTCAGGAGATCTGTCCGTCTCAGCCTCCCACAGCACTGGGATTACAGGCGTGAGCCACCACGCGTGGCTGATGTTAGTGTTAAAAGGCTACATACTGTGTAACTCCAACTATGTGAAATTCTAATTAAGGCAAAACTGTGGAGACAGTGAAAAGATCATTGGTTGCCTGGTGTTGGAGGAAGGGAAGGTGTGATGAACAAACAGAGCACATAGGATTTTTAGGACAATGAAAATATTTTGTATGATATTATAATGGCAGATGTATGTCATTATACGTTTGTCCAAACTCACAGAATATATAACACAAAGAGTGATGCTAATATAAATCACGGACTCTGGATGACAGTGGTGATTACAATGATGTCTGATTTTAAATTCATCAATTTGATAACTGTACTGGGAGATGCTGATAATGCAGGACAGTATGCACGTGTGAGGAGCAGGGTTATATGGGAAATCTCATTACCTGTCTTTTAATTTTGATGTGAACATAAAATGGTTTTTAAAAAAGAAAGACTTTTTAAAAGGTAATATAGCGGACTTTTGGGATTAAATATTTTAGTAGAAAGCGCAAAAAGAAAATTAAGCTCTATTAATAATTTAGAGACAAATTTAGACAAGACATCTTCTGAAATGAAAAATACTAAAGTTGATAAGAATTACAGGAGATTGGCTATGTGCAAAAGTTATGTAGTATTAAAAAATGTCTAATATATACTGTCTCTTAAGGATATATTATCTTAAAATACAAATCTTAATTCCTCTGTAACATGATTAATAAATATCAGAAATATTATAAGTATAAAATACCTTTCATAAAAGGGTATATACTATATGAATCTATTTATATAACATTACTGAACAGGAAAAATTAATCTGTAGTTAAAACAAAATTGGAGTTGCCTTAGAATAGGAGATTACATTGATGGGCTGAAAATGTACATGAGAGAATATTCTGGTGGTAATAATATATTCTAAATCTCATTAAGGTTCTATATTACTTATTTGTAAGGTATATATATGCGTGTGTAAAGATACAACAATTGCACATTTAAAATTTGTGCATTTCATTGTAAAGTTTACAAGTTTTTAAAAGTGCACATATATTAAACTTTTGTTAATGATTTGTACCACATGAGTGTTCATATCTAGCTGCTATTCACTGTAAAATTCTTTGAAATTTGATGTATGTTTGAAAATTTTTTATAATAAAATACTGGAGAAAATAATAATGAACTTTGGAATTGAGAATAGAGCAGAGGGGAAGACTTACTTTTTCACTTTAAATGTTTTTAAAATTTTATAATATATCTATTTTACTTTCACAATTTTTGTTTAAGATGCAGAACCAGCCCAGTCTAAATGTGATACATCAGCAGTGCCTCAGAACCAAAGTTAAGAGATATCTGTTTCAAATGATGTACATGTATACGCACATAAAAGTGTCTTATGTTGGATAAATAATCTTGCTTGCTCAAGTATAAAGTTAATTTTTCAATACACAGCTGCACAGAAGTTTCGATATGTTTATGTATATAAGAATTCATTAAGAAGATATTTAGTAACACATGTTTTCTAAAGATTGACCATAAAACCTGTGTTGTCCATGAATTAAAGTTTGTTAAGCACCATAATAGGTATGCTAAGCCTCGACATTATACAGCCAAAGACATAAGCCTCTCTACTGAATTTAATCCAATCAATTGTTCAGCTATCTAAGGTTGATGAAAGGGAGTTAACAAGCTTCTGGATCTACAAAATTCAAAAGCAGATGTTTTACTTTAAAAAAACTGGTACAACTCTCAATATAGATGGTCTGTTTATTAATTTAATTTCTGTCAGCACCATTATTTTTATGTTATGAATCATGCAACTCAAGTTACTTTTAATTTTGACCACTTAAGGAAGTAAATATAATCAATTATTTCTATGCAACTTGTCTATAACAATGAATACATAGTTATGGAAACACATTTGAATTATAGTGAGAATGAGCCATGATAATGGAAATGAAGTTATAGGAAAATGACCCAGACATAAAATACACTTATTTTGAAGAAATTAATTTTCTTTGGATTTGGAAACTCAGTGATTTATAGTAATCTATCAAAGTATTATAAAAACTTACCAGGAGACAAGATTTGTTAACACCGAATGAATTTAAATGGCTTATCTTTGCAAAGGATGATAGACCAATATGGTATTAGTATAGCAGAAGTAGTGCAATATTCAAAATAAATGTGAGTACTGCACATTTATTTGTGTCAATAAATCGCAAGTGTCTAAGACTGAAAAGAAATACATATCCAAGAGAGGAAAATATTTCATGTAAATGTCAGATAAAATAGTATGTTTCTACTAGTACTGATAAATGTAGTTTTATAATACATTGAACTTCTACAATAAATTATTTTTGTAGAACATCATTAAATACACTTTAATATGCTAATGAATAATATGATAAACCTCTGAGTGTTAATAAATCATTTAGCAAATATTCACTAGTATTGTCAGTGATCACTCATCTCAGCCACCAGATACATGTTTTGCATTTAGATTTATGAAGCAATCATTCTCTAGATGTCTGAACTACCGGTTTGGCTAACTAAACTTTAAAAACCGTTTAATGTCTCAATAACTAACACTCAATGAAACAAAAGCCACGGAACTAATACCACTAACAGAAGTATTTGTAATCACGTGGTTGGAAAAAACTTGGACTTCATGTGTGACACTTTTAAAAGTAACTAAAATATTGTCCACTCTTTTATAGCTTTATGCATATTATCTTACCAATTTAGTGATTGTTATTGCTATTATTATTAATTAAAATTCAATCTTGCTTAAATATCTTTGATTGTTAAATCCTAGTTAAAGCCATGGATTTGTATTGGGATAGAGACATATCATAGTTTTACAACCCATCCTCAGAAATAGGTAACTTTAAAACTTAGTATTCTATATGTTTAAATGAAGGGCATTGTAGTAGCAAATATATGAGATGTGTAAGACTAGTTGTTTTCCAGTCTATCTCATCAAGTGGATTAAGGCATTTAATTGGTCCTGTAATATACAAAATTACAGAGATATGTGTTTCTATGTCAGCACAACTTTTTGCCATTTGAAAAAATGACAGTACAGTGGCCTATGGTGATTGAAAAGTTTCCTTTTGCACCTATTCCACCCATCATTCTAAAATATATATATGTTAGTGATCTAAAATGTCTGGACTTTTGATTGTCTTCAAGAGTGGCTGGAAAAACTGGGGTAAACTCACTTAAAAGGCTTTGGGAAACAGCATCACCTTATTCTTTGCTTTTGAAGTATGCTTTGAACTGAATGTTTTCTGATTAATTAATTAACAGCAGTAAATTTAAGTTCAGGAAATTTGTCTCTCCATCTTTTGAACTAAATCTCCTGTTTGCATCCTGACCTACTTGTGTTACATATAAATTATTATTCTGTCAATCACCAATATATACATTCGAATATATACTCAAAGCATATGCCTGCAGTATCATGTAGTGCTTTCCCTGACTCAGTCGTACAATCAGTCATTTCTTCAAAGATCCCTAATTTGTTATTAATGTGATATATTATTTAGAAACTAAAATACAGGTACTTTTATGTGTTATTTGTTAATGGGGTCAAGTTATTTTCATTCTCTCTTCATTCCATGGACAATGAGAAACACGCAGAAATACAAACTCACATATACACTATCAATACATGTTTTTAAATACATTTTACCAATATGTCTAGTACCAAGGCAACAGTGCAGACTGCATGCCAATATTGCCTTATTCATATTCTTAACCTCCTTTTCAACACTGTTTTAACAATTGCTGGTAAGTTCGGACTTACCAGCAATTTACTCAGTGTATTTACTCAATTATAGATTACTGATTACTTCATACATTGAAAGTTAAGTCATGTGTAAATAGGGACAGTTTATATCTTATTTACCAAATCTCAGGTTAATTATTTTGTTGTTTTATTGTGCTTGCTAAGATCACAAGTATGTTGAAAGTTGAATAATAAGATGAAGCACAGATTTCACACCTTGTTCCTGATTAGATGGGTGAAGTACTAAATATTTCACCACTATGTGTTGGGTATAGGATTTTCATAAATACACTACAACATATTGAGGATGGGTGTTGAATGCTGTAAAATATCTGTTTATATGTCTACTGAAGTGGCTTGACTGCCAGATTAAAAAAAAAACTTTGGATACAAAATTGTTGTACATATTTATAGGGTATATGTGATATTTTTTGAGATAGAGCCTTGCTCTCTCCCACAGGCTGGAGTGTAGAAGCAGAATCTCGGCTCACTGCAACCTCTACCTCCCAGGTTAAAATGATTCTCCTGCCCCAGCCTTTAGAGTAGCTGGGACTACAGATATGTGCCACCACATTCAGCTAATTTTTGTGTTTTTAGTAGAGACAGGTTTTCACTATGTTGGCATGGCTGGTCTTGAACTCCCGACCTCAGGTGATCCACCTGCCTTGGCATCCCAAAGTGCTGGAATTACAGGAGTGAGCCACTACTCCTGGCCCATGTGATATTTTGGTAGAGACATAGAATGTGTAATAATCAAATATGAGTAATTGGGGATATCTATCACCTCAAGCATTTATCATTTTTGTATTAGGAAAATTCCAATTCCACTTTTCTAGTCATTTTGAAATATGCAATAAATTATTGTTAACTATATTTGACTGACTGTGCTACCAAACATTAAGTCTTAGTCCTACCTAATTGTATTTTTGTACCAATTTATCATTATCTCTTTATTCCCCCTATCCACATTACCCTTCCTCTACCATTATTCTACTTCCTATCTCTATGAAATCAAATTGTTTTAGCTAACACATGTGACTGAAAACATGAGATTTTTCCTTTCTGTGCTTGGCATATTTCATTAACAAAATGACTTCCAGTTTCATCCATTTTGTTGCAAATGACAGGATTTTGTTCTTTTTATAACGTATAATATTCCATTGTGTGTAGGTACCATCTTTTCTTTATTCATTTATCCACTGATAGAAACTTAGGTTGATTCCATAGCTTGGCTATTGTAAATAGTACTGCCATAAATGTGGAAGTGCAAATATCTCTTCAAATATACTTATTTCCTTCTTTGGATACATACCTTATAATGAGATTGCTGAATCACATACTAGTTTTATTTTGACTTACAGTTTTTTGAGTAACCTCTATAGTGATCTCCATTGTGGATGTACTAATTTGTATCTCCACCAATGGCATACATGGTTTCTCCTTTCCCCACATCCTCACCAGCATCCATTATTGCGTCTTTTGATAAATGCCAATTTAACTGGGGTAAGATGATATTTCACTGTAGTTTTAATTTGCATTTCTCTGAAAATTAGTGATATTGAACATTTTTTCACATACCTGTTGACCAATTGTATGTTTTGTTTTTTTTTTGCATATTCTTAATAGTCAAATGAACCTTACATTGTTGGGATAAATCCCACTCAGTCATGCAGTATTATGTATTTTATGTATTGCCAAATTTATTTTTATAACATTTAAAAATATTGTTACATTTATTTTCATGAAAGATATTGTTTCTCAATTATTAAAAACGTCATTATGGGTTACAATAGCTTCTGAAACAAAATGTGAAGTTTTTCCTTTTTCACTTTTTAATGAGTTTGTGTAGAATGGCTTATATTTTTCTAAGTTGGATATAATTCACTAGGTGAATAATTTAAGCCTAAGTATTTTTGCAAGTGGGTAAAGGGCAATAATGATAATAAATTCAATTATTTAATAAGTATAGCGCTATTCAGATTTTCTATTTCATCTATGTCACCCTTCATAACTATTTTCCAAGTGAAACTATTTGAGTATTTTAAATTTGTCATACTTATTGGTATGCCTTTATTCATATATTCATTGTAATACTTTGACAGTCTGTAAGATATTTAGTGATAATTTTCTTCCACTCCTATTATTTGTGATTTATATTTTCTCTTTTCATTCTATTCTCTGTCTTTTGATGCATTTGCCATTTTGCTAATCTTTTCAAGGAGCCAACATATGAGTTGCTTCTTTTTCTGTTTTACATTCTTTTCATTTTATTGATTTTCATATGTTTATTACTTTCTTCCACTTATCTTGTGTTAACCCTTTTCACTATTTTCTTACTCTAGAATTTTTTTGTTAGTTTCTGTTTATCTAATAAATGTATCTAATCTCTGAATTTCCTTTAGCTCTAATGGGTAATTTTGTATGTTTGATATGTGGTATTTTTACTACCAGTTCTTTGAACTATTTTATAATATATCTTATAACTTATTATTTTTCATGTTATTTTAAAGAAATTTTCAAATTTCTAAATGTTTGAAACTTTTCTACATAAATTTTTTCATTGTTAAATCTGTCTAACAATTTTATACAATATACTTTATAAGATGTCAATATTTTAAAATCTATTGAGACTTCATGATCAACCTTACAGTCTACTTTGTTGAACATTTCAAGTGCAGTTGAAAACAATTTGCAACCTAGAATTTTGGGTGTTGTAATCTATTACAGTGAAATAAGGTAGCAGTTACTTGTGTACACCTCTCTATATATTATTGTTTTGGTTTGTGTTTCTTCTAAGTCTATTATTACTAAGAAAAGTGTATTCAAATCTTCATCTAAAATTATAGGTTGATTTGTTTATTCTTTAGTTCTGTCAATTTTACACATTTTAAGTTTGGGGCATTCACAGCTCTCTGACTGAGGCTCATTGTCAGATATATAAAGAGTGATGGGCTGTAAAAACACCTATATACCCCCTTTAGTTCAAATTATAAAAGTATTTTCAATGACACTTCTAATTCCCCTGCATCATCATAATGACTTCCAATGTCTCAACACTAATTCATCAGAAAATGAGTTTTGCTGATTACATCAATTATGGTTTCCTCTATATCACTTACTGTATACTTTTTGCTGAATAGTGAGATAAAAACACAGAAAATATCTACCACAATTCATTAATTTAAAGATGAGAAATCTGAGTCTTTGGAGATGTTGTTTGATTTGCCCACAGTTACACAACTAAATTGACAAAATATAAAAATCATAATGCAGGTTTCTTGTCTCCTGGGCTCAGATTCTTAGTACTTGAAGTTAGCTCCTCAACTTTCTATGCTATTACATATCTTCTTATACAAATAAACTATACATTTATATTACATTATATTATTATATATGATAGATGAGAGAAAATGTGACTACAGAAAAAGTAAGATTTGCTAAGATCAGTTTTGTTATAGCTGTGCATTTTCATCTGAAAGCTACATTTGTAGACAAGGAATTAGGAGGAAGAACTAGAATATGGTTGTGATATTGTACAATAAATATTTAGTCTTTTTCCTATTTCCTGACATATGCTTTCTAAGATCCTTAGCATCTCCAACATGATGTCTTTTTGTATACTAATGAGTTAACTGATTGCTGGCAACCCATTGGTAGCTTCAAGATGAAGGCTATTCACTTGAAAGACCAAGGATTGATTAGTCTTGGGACTTTCACTTCCACGTTTCAATCTCTGGGAAGGGGAGAGGGGCTGAAGGTTAAGTTGATCACTAATGGCCAGTGAATTCATCAATCATGTTTATGTATTGAAGCCTGCATAAAATCCCCAAAGGAGAAGGTTCAGAGAGTTTCCAGATAGCTGAACACATGGAGGTTCCTGGTTGATGGCATGCCCTAAGGGGTCAAGGAAGCTCTTTGTCCCTTCCCATATCTTGCCCTATGAATCTCTTTATCTATCTATATCTTTTATATTATATTTTATAATAAACCAGTAAGCCTCTGTTTCTCTAAGTTCTTTGAGCTACTCTTGATTGGGTCCCATAATTAAGGAAACCAAAGGATGGAGTTGTGGGATCCTTGATTAATAGCTGGTCAGTCAGTTGCACAGGTAAAATATCCTATATTTTGTCATTGACCTGAGAAATGGAGAGCAGTCTTGTGGGACTAAGCCTTTCACCTGTGGGATGTGACACTATGCCCAGGTAGATAATGTGAGAATTAAACTGGGTTCAGAACACCTAGCTCATATCCACTGCAGAACTGCTTTCTTGTTTGGGGTACAGGAAGAAACTGGACGTTTGATAACAGAAGTCTTCTGTGTTGATTGTTGTAGTCTGAGAGCAGACTAAAAATAAATTGGGTTTTTACCTTACAGTAGTGATGAGTTCACACTGTAACTGACAGTTAACTTAGTTTTGCCCATCTTATCTACGTGGTGAATTATCTGTGTAAAATAATTTAATTCTTTATTTATCATTATAAATATAAATTAGTATGTATAGTATGGCCTAAATTTTGGCAAGTATATTTTGCATTATTTGCATGTGTAACAAAGGAGGAGTTGCAAAATTAATTAGTAGGAAGACCAGCTATAAATGAATTACATTGCTGTTATGATTACTAAATCATCCAAAGGCTAAGAGGTAAAGAGTTCCTCACAAAAATAAAATTCTAAATAATTCATTGTACTATTTTCCAAGGTAATTAAAGAAAGCCGAAGAATTTTAAAATATATTATGTTGCAACACTAAAAAACAGAGTTGTAAATTGTATTAGTTGGTAAAGTCTTAAACAAGGTAGGCATTCATGCTATTGTCAGTGCATTAAAAATGTGATTAAAAGCAAATAGAAAATAATTCTTGCATATTTTAGATAATTTATTGTGAACTTGTTTTATTTTAATTGCAGGTAAAGTTAAAACATTTTTTCCCCAAAATAGAATGCTCACTGAATGTATAGAAGCTACCTGTGAGAGTGTGAGTTTTTAATGTGTGTGTAAAGTGAAAGATTCCTTCAGATGAAACAAATTAGTGTCATCTAAAGCAACTTATTTCAGAATGCTTCTACAATCCAACAAAAATTAGAGAACAAACTGTGTTAAAATTTCAATTTATTTCTTAAAGTTTATAAGTTTTCTGCTATTTATTTTGTGGATGCAGAGTGTTGTTATAATCAGGAGACTATTCTTGACTACTAATATGGCCTGTTACTTGGATTGGGCCCCATGATTATAATATTTTTTAATCTCTTTCTCCTTGTGTCTCTGTCTGTTTCTATCTCCCTATCTCCGTCTCTGTCTTTCTCTCTTTCCCTCTCTCTAAATATATACCCTATATCCTGTGTCTATATCTGTATTTTATATCTCTTTCTCTCTATAACATCTTAAATATCTTCCTGTTGCAAACTTTGAAATTCTTGAAGCAAATCTGTGCAAATATATACTTGTCTCAGCATGTATGTGAAACTCTTTTTTTGAAAGTTTTACTTATAATTGCGTATTTTGCAATGTCGAAGGACTTGAAAGAATATTGTCAAATTGTTTCAAATTATTTTAAACTCTTTGCCATCCTCTCCTCACACACATATGTGCACATGCAGACCCCAGGACTATCAATCACATGGAAGCCCATGGGTAGAGTTTGGAAAGGCTTGTCGATATATTCCTCTTCCCAAGGAGTTATTTATTTATAATTTATTTACTTACTTTTGTAGAACCTGGTTGCCAACTATCCCGGGCAAAGTAAGAACAGAATCTTCACAGCAATGATGGTTGTGAGACTTGTCTTTCCAGACCATAATGCTCTTTTTATTGGATGCTTGAGTGTTTTTATAAAATAAATTCCAGGGAGTATAGAATACCTACTACTTAATGTCTATTTAGATGCAGAGTATGTTTTCACGTTCATCTGCTTGAATAATTGGATGGATACTAGTGAAAAACAGGTAAGGTTATGTTAGTAGTCAAAACTGATGTTGCTGGGAAAAGGGAAAAATTTTAAACTATCTTTCACCTCATAAGTACTTACTTGGGTTTTTTTCTGAGCTCAGAACTTATAGCACAGTCATTCCTATCCATGGTAAGAAATAACCAAGAAATGAGCTATTTTAATGTATCATATTACATATTTTTAAAGAAAAGTAGAAACTGTGAAAAGTGTATTAAGATGTCAAGAAGAATAACATGTGTCATGCAACTGTTTGCTGGTTTCATAAGTGGAAAAGATATACTAGCATAGACTTTATAGCCATCAATGCTTACTACCTAAGGATAGCTAATGTATCCACCATAGCAAAATCAAGATGTAAAAGGGAATGTTTTTGTTATATACCCCATTCCAAACTTTTCTTCATTTAAGTGTACCTTTCTTGGATTTATCAGCTTTCTTAAAAATGTCAGATAACTACTGCCATGTGAGTGATTATATGTAATAATGTAAAGAACCATAAGAAAAAAATGAATCATTGTTTTATGACAGTAATTTCTATAGTGGTGTGCTACGTGCCAACAACTAACTGAAACAAACATAGTTGTATACGGTGGGGTATTGTTGTGACAAAAACAAAAGCAAAAACAAAAAACTATTATATGTGGCATTTGTCCAGGGAGAAGACAGCAAGCAAAAGGCTGAAAAGGGCAGTAAGAAAACTTTTAGTAAAGTTGAGATAACAGTAGAGAAATTGCTGGAGGCTGGAGAAACAGTAACTTCTAGTTGCAGTGGTACAAAAATTGCAAAACTGTCTACTGAGTTAACTTGAAAAATAGAAAATGAACTTGTGGTTCTGACTAATAAGCTTTCTAGCACAATGTGGAAAGTGACAATTTAATTTTTTAGCTGCATATGACAAGACTTTTTAAAAAGTGTGAAATGAACTAAAGAAGGAATTATTTAGATTGCAAGATGAATTTAGAATAAATATGAAGTGTGTAGGACATATTGAGTAGAAAGATAACTCTTTTTCAGAAATCCAGTGTCCCCTGGAAGAGATTCTAAAGGCAAAATCAGCCTAAGGATGAATTGTATTAAATGTGTGATTATAAAAACATTTCAGTGCCTTAGAAAGTTTTAAAGCTACTATTATTAGATGATTACCAACAAGATGCTTATAAAAATCTCAAGTTTGTTGCCCCTCATTGGCCTTGTATAACAAAGGTATAAAGAGCCTGTGTTGTGAAAAATTTTAGCTTCAGTCTTCGTACATGGAAGTAAACCCCAATAAAGTTCAGAGACAACCTAAAAAATTTAAAGAAAGTTTTACGACCTAAATCATTCTTATATGAAAAAAAAAATGAATGTGTTAAATGTGGAAATGAAAACTGTTTTCTAGGCCCTCAGTTGTCAATGTCAAGGAAGAAGTCAGATAGCTAATCAGCAGTTATACTCCCATAGGAATAAATAACATTAGAAAGATTGATGACATCCAATATTCATTAGAAAGTGGAACAACTGATTCTCTCAAATGTTTTCATTGTAGTTTAAGATCGGAAAACCACTTGGGAAAATATCTCCCAATTTCATACAACAACAAATGTATTAGTCTGTTTTCAGGTGGCTGATAAAGATATAAGGAAGACTGGGAAGAAAAAGAGACTCAACTGGACTTGTGGTTCTGTATGGCTGGGGAGGCCTAAAAATCGTGGCCAGAGGTGAAAGACACTTCTTACGTGGTGGCAGCAAAAGCAAACTGAGGAAGAAGCAAAAGCAGAAATTCCTAATAAACCCATCAGGTCTCATGAGTCTTATTCCTTATCATGAGCATAGCTTGGGAAAGACTGGTCCCCAAGATTCAATTACCTCCCCAGGATCCTTTCCACAATACATGGGAATTCAGGGAGATGCAATTCAAGTTGAGATTTGGGTAGGGACACAGCCAACCCATATCATTCTGCCCTGGCCTCTCCAAATCTCATGTCCTCACATTTCAATATCAATCATGCCTTTCCAACACTCTCCCAAAGTCATAAGTTATTTCAGCATTAACCCAAAAGTCCAAAGTCCAAAGTCTCATCTGAGACAAGGCAATTCCCTCCTGCCTATGAGCCTGTAAAATCAAAAGCAAGCTGATTACTTCCTAGATGCAATGGGGGTACAGGTGTTGGGTAAATACAGCCATTCTAAAAGGGAGAAATTGGCCAAAACAAAGGGGTTTCTAGGCTCATGCAAGTCTGAAATCCAGCGGGGCAGTGAAATTTTAAAGCTCCAAAATAATCTCCTTTGACCACAGGTCTCACATCCAGGTCATGCTGATGCAAGAGGTGGGTTCCCACGATCTTGGGCAGCTCCACCCCTGTGGCTTTGCAGGGTACAGTCTCCCTCGTCTGCTTTCATGGGCTGGTGTTGACTGTGTTGTTTTTCCAAGCACACAGTGCAAGCTGTCAGTGTATCTACCTTTTTGGGGTCTGGAAGATGGTGACCCTCTTCTCACAGCTCCACTAGGCAGTGCCCCAGTAGGAACTCAGCGTGGGGCTCTGACCTCACATTTCTCTTCCATGCTGTCCTAGCAAAGGTTCTCCATAAGGGCCATGCTCCTGCAGCAAACTTTTGACTGGGGATTCGGGTGTTCCTATGCATCTTCTGAAATCTAGGTAGAGGTTGCCAAACCTTAATTCTTGACTTATGCGTACTTGTAGGCTCAACACCACATGGAAGCTGCCAAGGCTTAGGGCTTCCACCCTCTGAAGCCACAGAGAGCTGTAAGTTGGCCACTTTGAGCCATGGCTGGAGCAGCAGGAACACAGGGCACCAAGTCCCTAAGCTGCACACAGCATGGGGATCCTGGGATCAGGCCATGAAACCACTTTTTCCTCCTGGGCCTTTGGGCCTGTGAGAGGAGGTGCTGCCATGAAGACCTCTGACATGGCCTAGAGACATTTTCCACATGGTCTTTGTGATTAACATTAGGCTCCTTGTTACTTATGCAAATGTCTGCAGCAGGCTTGAATTTCTCCTCAAAAAATGGGTTTTTCTTTTCTCCTGCATCATTGGCCTACAAATTTTCTGAACCTTTATGCTCTATTTCCCTTTTAAACTGGAATGTTTTAACTGCACCCCAGTCACCTATTGAATGCTTTGCTGCTTAGAAATTTTTTCTGTTGGATACCCTAAATCGTCATTCTCAAGTTCAAAGTTCCACAAATCTCTAGGGCAGGGGCAAAATGCCACTAGTCTCTTTGCTAAAACATTGTAAGGGTCACTTTTGCTCCAGTTCCCAACAAGTTCCTCATCATCTCAGACCATCTCAGCCTGGACCTTATTATCCATATCACTATCAGCATTTTGGACAAATTCATTCAACAAGTCTCTAGGAAGTTCCAAACTTTCCCACATTTTCCTGTGTTCTTCTGAGCCCTCCAAACTGTTCCAACCTCTGTCTGTTACCCAGTTCCAAAGTCACTTCCACATTTGGGTATCTTTTTGGCAACACCCCATTCTACTGGTACCAATTTAATGTATTAGTCTGTTTTCAGGCTTTTGATAAAGATATACCCAAGACTTGGAAAAAAAGAAGCTTAATAGGACTTATAGTCCCACATGGTGGGGGAGGCCTCAGAACCATGGCAAGAGGTGAAAGGTATTTCTTACACGGTGATGGCAAGAAAAAAAGGAAGAAGCAGCAAAAGTGGAACCCCCTTATAAACTCATCAGATCTCATGAAATTTACTCCCACAACATGTGGGAGTTCTGGGAGATATGATTCAAGTTGAGAGTTGGGTGGGGACACAGCCAAACCGTATCACCAAATATATACCTATTTAATAACCCAGAAAATGCAATCTTAAGTACTTATTCAAGATAAGTGAAAATATTATCTACAGAAAGACATATAAATCTGATTTTTTCATAGTAGGCTTATTCATGACAGCCTCAAATCAGAAACAACTCCATATCCATCAATAGGGGAATGTATTAAAAACAAAACAAACATAAAAATGCCCCCAAACCTGTGGTATATTCATAAAATAAACTATTACAAAATAAAATGTATGATCAATAAAAAGAAAAAGATGAGGTCACAAAAATGTTAATGAAGCCTCATGAAGAATAATATATAATTTATACTTTTGCTTATAGAAATGATGAAAGTAGGCCAAACTAACCTTTAGTGGAAAAAATCAAAGCAACAGTAGCTCTGTGTTCAAATTTTCACTGGATAACAGCATGAGAAAAAATGTTTTTAATAGATACTCTACATGTTTTACATACACTACTAATGGGTAGATAGATAGATGATAGCTAGCTAGCTAGATAGACAGACATATAGATAGATAGATAGATAGAGACTTTTCCCCCCTACAAAGCCATTAAAAAGTGGTGAACCCAAGGAAGTCTGAAATAAGAGCAAGCTGGAGGTAATAGAAGAAAGGATTGGCAACTTGAAAATAATCTAGAAGAAATTATTCAAAATGGATCATAAACTAAAAGCAGGAAATAAAATAAAATAGAGTTATGTAGGATAATAGCTAACAGAATATGTGTAATTAGATTTTCAGAATAATAGGTGGACAAAGAAGGAGAAAGAAATACATATATGGATAGAAAGTGTCAGTATTTTTTTTCAAAACTGAAGAAAGAACACCTATATACAAGCCCACAAAGCTGTGTTTCCTAAGCCAGTTAAAAAGAAAGAAAAAACATGTTAATATTTATTTTGGATACTGTACTGATGTTTTCTATTTATTTAATATTATCTCCAGTAAAAGTGGAATTAATGGATAGTGATGACTAGCTGACTATATATGTGATAGGTCAAGTAAAATTAGAGTTTAGGTTATGGACATGAGTGTACACTGCAATATTTTTTTCAACTTTTGTCTTTGAATATATTTTAATGAAGTATTGAAAAATTGGCCAAACCACTCAAACAGACGTTTTATAAAATGGTATATCTAGAGACCAAATAACCTGAAAATGTACTCAGTATTATTAGTTATCAGGAGAATGCAATTTAAAACCATAATACAATACTACTACACACCTACCAAACAGTTAGAATTTAAAAGACTGAAAATACACAGTGTTGGAGAAAAAGTTCGGCAACAGTAGCTTTTGTACATTCCTGGTTTCAGTGTAAAGGATAAAACCACTTAAAAAATATTATGTCAATTTCTTATATGTTTAAACATATACCTACATATACCCCTGCATTCCTTCTGTTAAGTATATATCTAAGAAGAATAATGCTTAAGTGCATAAAATATCATACATTTAAAAAATTTTACTTTAAGTCCTGGGATACATGTGAAGAATGTGCAGATTTGTTATACAGGTATACATGTGTCATGGTGGTTTGCTGCACCCATCAACCCATCATCTAGGTTTTAAGCCCCATATGCATTAGATATTTCTCATAATGGTCTCTCCCCCCTTGCCCCTCACTCCCCAGTAAACCCTAGTGTTTGATGTTCCCCTCCATGTGTCCATGTGTTCTCATTGTTCAACTCCCACTTAATATTTTTATTCTCTACATCTATTGGAGAAAAAAAATCTAAATAATTTTCAATGGCAGAATAAACTGTGGTGTAGCTTGAGATATATACAAATTAATTCAGATTGACACTAATATGGAAAGGATTTCCTACCTGAGGATGGTATTAACCAGGGAAGGGTGTCAGGAAACTACCCATGGGAGTGCAAATGTTCATCTTGACTTGGTTGCTAATTACCTTAGAGTGTATGGATATGAACAAAACACAAATAAAATAATTTTAATTAAATGAGAATATTTAAATATTTTTGAAATCATGATATCACATGCTCAGTTGAAATCTCTATGCCACACATTCTTCATTTGCTCGCTCACTCATTCTCTTAATATATATTAATTAAAGATTTACTATGTACCAACCAGCAACCTTAAGGATGGAAGTTCAAAGTAAATAAGATATTAACTCTGCCTTCAAGAACCTTCCAATTTTGCACAAAAAATCAGCTCAGGAATCCATCAATATGTGACTAATTCTTTCCATATTAACATTATTTAATTGTATGTGGTACATCTTATATTGTATTTGTAATTATTGTGGGAACACAACAGAAGGAATAAGGATCACATCTAAAATATTTCTTCCTCAGTGTATTTTAATGTACATTATTGTCACTGCCTACACTAACACCCTCCTTATAGTCCAAATATAAGAAATATATGTAGCCAGTCAATCTTGTGCTTATTAATTAGTTGTTTTTTTTAAAAAAATCCTAACCAGTAGACTCAAATTTAATCCTATTGCTTTCCACTGCCAGCTACTAGGAAAAGATGGGTTGATAATAGACTGACAATTAATAAAAAGCTTTTTCAGAAACTCAGTAATAAATAATTTATTGGAAATAATTTATTGGAAATACCAAGACGAATTATAGGAAAAAATAAATAAATTCTGTACCAAAGTCAGAATGGAAGAACTGAAGAGAGACTTGCAGAGAAAGTACCCAAATTTTGACTTAACTTTTCCACTATGAAAACAGCTTCCATTTTCACTTCTGAAGGAAGAAGTTTCTTCCTTACCATTGTATTCTCCTTTTCAGTCTGGAACATAAGAACCTGCTTGAAATTGTCTTTTCCTCTGTCTTCTACTAAAAGCACCAGAAGAGTAAATTCCCTTTTTTAGTGGGCTCCTCCTATAGATTTTTCTTTCAGTGAAGTTGTTTTCAGTTCAGATGAAACTATCCTCCTCTCTGTGAATTTAGTTATAATAAGAGCTAACTAGGTGCATGGAGAAATGTTTGATGGGTTGTTTCCATGGGATCCAAGGTTAATGTGCAATATTTTCAATTCTTTTTTACAAACAGTAGCTTTAATATTATATTTTTCTGAAATAAAATGAGAGGACGTCATTTGTGCAAGCTGTAAGCACCTTCTTAATTGTAGCATCAATTCAGAGATGAATAAGCAATTAAGCTAAGAGGTCTGGCAGAGTAAGGGTTAGGCTTTATTTTGAAATTTCTTTCTTAAGAGTCCAAAGCATTAAATTGCATGGTTATAAATTCATAGCTCAAATAAAAAATCAAGTCATGCAAAGCAAATACTGTTCCTGTAAAAAGTCACATAAATAAAGAAAAGCTGAATCAAGTGGAAAGCTTGGCAGATATGTAAATATGCTCACCAAAGCTATTTTCTTACTAAAGCCAGATTCATGTCCCTGTACATAGAAACAAAGTATATTACCACCTGTAAATATCCACCTTTATAAAAATGTATGGCTAAAGAAAGAATGATGTAGGCAAATGCACATTATGTAATAATGTATGCTGGATTTTACCTAGTGATAAAAATTGAAAAATGCAAAGCCAAATAACAGCAGATTTGAAAGAGTTCTTAGACACAGCACTGAGTAGGTTCACTTCTGGGTGGAACAGGAACACCAGATTCTAACAAACCGTGACTCATTTTCCTACCAGAAACATTTTAGAGGCATACCCATGTACTACTGTCTAGGAAATAATCCACTTAAAGGAATCTATGACTGAAGGGGCTTGCATAAAACACTCAAGAAAAAGCTGTTTCCTAATCTGCCAAATTGTTTCAGAAGATGTGTTTATTGCTTTACATTGGGGTTGGGATGGGCAATCTTTTTGTTTTTCAATTTATTTATTTTATTGCATTTTAGGTTTTGGGGTACATGTGAAGAACATGCAAGATTGCTGCATAGGTACACACGTGGCAGTGTGATTTGCTGCCTTCCTCCCATCACCTACATCTGGCATCTCTCCCCTTGCTATCTCTCCCCAGCTCCCCAACCCCCACCGTCCCTCCCCTATTTCCCCCCAACTGACCCCAGTGTGTAGTGCTCCCCTCCCTGTGTCCATGTGTTCTCATTGTTCAACACCCGCCTATGAGTGACAACATGCGGTGTTTGATCTTCTGCTCTTCTATCAGTTTGCTGAGAATGATGGTTTCCAGCTTCACCCATGCCCCTACAAGGGACCCAAACTCATCGTTTTTGATGGCTGCATAATATTCCATGGTGTATATGTGCCACATTTTCGCTGTCCAGTCTAAAATCGATGGGCATTTGGGTTGGTTCCAGGTCTTTGCTATTGTAAACAGTGCTGCAATGAACATTCATGTTCACGTGTCCTTATAGCAGAACGATCTATAATCCTTTGGATATATACCCAGTAATGGGATTGCTGGGTCAAATGGAATTTCTATTTCTAGGTCCTTGAGGAATTGCCACACTGTCTTCCATAATGGTTTAACTAATTTACACTCCCACTAACAGTGTAAAATGTTCCTATTTCTCCATATCCTCTGCAGCATCTGTTGTCTCCAGATTTTTTAATGATAGCCATTCTAACTGGTGTGAGATGGTATCTCAATGTTGTTTTGATTTGCATTCCTCTGATGACCAGTGATGATGAGTGTTTTTTCATATGTTTGTTGGCCTCATGTATATCTTCTTTTGTAAAGTATCTGTTCATATCCTTTGCCCACTTTTGAATGGGCTTGTTAGTTTTTTTCTTGTAAATCTCTTTAAGTTCTTTGTAAATTCTGGATATCAGCCCTTTGTTAGATGGGTAAACTGCAATTTTTTTTTCCCCATTCTGTTGATTGCTGATTCACTCTAATGACTGTTTCTTTTGCTGTGCAGAAGCTGTGGAGTTTGATTAGGTCCCATTTGTCTATTTTGGCTTTTGTTGTCAATGCTTTTGGTGTTTAGGTCATGAAGACCTTGCCTACACTTATGTCCTGAATGGTTTTGCCTAGATTTTCTTCTAGGGTTTTTATGGTGTTAGGTCTTATGTTTAAGTCTTTAATCCATCTGGAGTTAATTTTAGTGTAAGGTGTCAGGAAGGGGTCCAGTTTCTTCTTTCTGCACATGGCCAGCCAGTTCTCCCAACACCATTTATTAAACAGGGAATCCTTTCCCCATTGGTTGTTTCTGTCTGGTTTGTCAAAGATCAGATGGTTGTAGCTATGTTGTGTTGCCTCCGAGGCCTCTGTTCTGTTCCATTGGTCTATATCTCTGTTTTGGTACCAGTACCATGCTGTTTTGATTACTGTAGCCTTGTAGTATAGTTTGAAGTCCAGTAGTGTGATGCCTCCCACTTTGTTCTTTTTGCTTAGAATTGACTTGGCTATGCAGGCTCTCTTTTGGTTCCATATAAAGTTTGAGGTGGTTTTTCCAGTTCTGTGAATAAGGTGATTGGTAGCTTGATGGGGATGGCATTTAATCTGTAAATTACTTTGGGCAGTATGGTCATTTTCACGATATTGATTCTTCCTAACCATGAACATGGAATGTTTCTCCATCTGTTTGTGTCCTCTCTTATTTTGTTGAGCAGTGGCTTGTAATTCTCTTTGAAGAGGTCCTTTACGTTCCTTCTTAGTTGTATTCCTAGTTATTTTATTCTCTTTGTGGCAGTTGTGAATGGAAGTTTGTTCTTGATTTGGCTCTCTTTTAGTCTGTTATTGGTTTATAGGAAAGCATGTGATTTTTGCACATTGATTTTGTATCCTGAGACTTTGCTGAAGTTGCTTATCAGTTTCAGGAGATTTTGGGCTGAGGCGATGGGGTCTTCTAGATATACAATCATGTCATCTGCAAATAGAGACAATTTGAATTCCTCCTTTCCTATTTGAATACGCTTTATTTCTTTCTCTTGCCTGATTGCTCTGGCTAGAACTTCTAGTACTATATTGAATAGGAGTGGTGAGAGAGGGCATCCTTGTGTAGTGCCACATTTCAAGGGGAATGCTTCCAGTTTTTGCCCATTCAGTGTGATATTGGCTGTTGGTTTGTCATAAATAGCTTTTATTATTTTGAGATACGTTCTGTCAATACCTAGCATATTGAGGGTTCTTAGCATAAAGGGCTGTTGAATTTTGTCAAAGGCCTTCTCTGCATCAATTGAGGTAATCATGTTGTTTTTGCCTTTGGTTCTGTTTATGTGGTGAATTACGTTTGTAGACTTGAGTATGTTGAACCAGCCTTGCATCTCTGGGATGAAGCCTACTTGATCATGGTGGATAAGCTTTTTGATGTGCTGTTGCAATCGGCTTGCCAGTATTTTATTGAAGATTTTTGCATCTATGTTCATCATGGATATTGGCCTGAAGTTTTCTTTTCTTGATTTGTCTCTGCCGGGTTTTGGTAACAGGATGACTTTGGTCTCATAAAATGATTTTGGAAGAATTCCCTCTTTTTGTATTGTTTGGAATAGTTTCAGAAGGAATGGTACCAGCTCCTCTTTGTATGTCTGGTAGAATTTGGCTGTGAACTCGTCTGGACCTGGGCTTTTTTTGGGTGGTAAGCTCTTAATTGCTGCCTCAACTTCAGACCTTGTTGTGGGTCTGTTCAGGGTTTCGGCTTCTTCCTGGTTTAGGCTTGGGAGGAGGCAAGTGTCCAGGAATTTATCCATTTCTTCCAGGCTTACTAGTTTATATGCATAGAGTTGTTTGTAATAATCTCTGATGATCGTTTGAATTTCTGTGGAATCTGTGGTGATATCTCTTTATTGTTTTTTATTGCATCAATTTGGTTATTCTCTCTTTTCTATTAATCTGGCTAGTGGTCTGCCTATTTTGTTGATCTTTTCAAAAAACCAGCTCCTGGATTTATTGATTTTTTGAAGGGTTTTTTGTGTCTCTATCTCCTTCAATTCTGCTCTGATCTTAGCTGTTTCTTGTCTTCTGCTAGACTTTGATTTTTTTTTTTTTATCTTTCTCCTCTAGCTCTTTCAGTTTTGATGATAGGGTGTCAATTTTTGATCTCTCCTTGCTTCTCATGTGGGCACTTATTGCTATATATTTTCCTCTAGAGACTGCTTTAAATGTGTCCCAGAGATTCTGGTATGTTTTGTCTTCATTCTCGTTGGTTTCGAAGAACATCTTTATTTCTGTCTTCATTTCATTGCTTATCCAGTCAACATTCAAGAGCAAGTTGTTCAGTTTCATTGATCCTTTTAGCATTATGTAATGTCCTTCTTTGTCTCTTTTGATCTTTGTTGATTTAAAGTCTAATTTATCAGAGATGAGAATTGCAACTCCTGCTTTTTTTTGCTCTCCATTTGCTTGGTAAATCTTCCTCCATCCCTTTATTTTGAGCCTTTGTGTATCCTTGCATGTGAGATGGGTTTCCTGGGTAGAGCACATCCATAGGTTTTGGCTTTTTATCCAATTTGCCAGTCTGTGTCTTTTGATTGGGGCATTTACTCCATTTACATTTAGGGTTAATATTGTTATGTGTGAATTTGATACTGCCATTTTGGTGCTAGCTGGCTGTTTTGCCCATTAGTTGATGCAGATTCTTCATTGTATTGATTCTCTTTGCCATCTGGCATGTTTTTAGAGTGGCTGGTACTGGTTCCTTTATAGAGCCTCTTTCAGGAGCTCTTGTAAAGCTGGCCTGGTGGTAACGAAATCTCTGAGTAATTGCATGTTTCCAAAGGATTTTATTTTTCCTTCACTCATGAAGCTTAGTTTGGCTGGATATGTAATTCTGCATTGAAAGTTCTTTTCTTTAAGGATATTTAATATTGGCCCCCACTCTCTTCTGGCTTACAGGGTTTCTGCTGAGAGATCTGCTGTGAGTCTGATGGGCTTCCCTTTGTGGGTAACCCAACCTTTGTCTCCGGCTGCCCTTAGGATTTTCTCCTTCATTTCAACCCTGGTGAATCTGACGATTATGTGCCTTGGGGTTGCTCTTCTTGATGAATATCTTTGTGGTGTTGTCTGTATTTTCTGGACTTGAATATTTGCCTGCCTTGCTAGGTTGGGGAAGTTTTCCTGGATAATATCCTGAAGAGTATTTTCCAGCTTGGATTCATTCTCTTCGTTGCATTCAGGTACGCCTATCAAACGTAGATTAGGTCTTTTCACATAGTCCCACATTTCTTGGAGACTTTTTCCATTCCTTTTTACCCTTTTTTCTCTATCCTTGCCTTCCCGTTTTATTTCATTGAGTTGGTCTTCGACCTCTGATATCCTTTCTTCTGCTTGGTCAATTCGGCTGTTGATACTTGTGCATGCTTCACGAAGTTCTCGTGTTGTGTTTTTCAGCTCCATCAATTTACTTATATTCCTTTCTATTTTGTCCATTCTTGTTAGCATTTCGTCAAATCTTTTTTCAAGGTTCTTAGTTTCTTTGCATTGGATTAGAACATGTTCTTTTAGTTCACAGAAATTTCTTACTACCCACCTTCTGACATCTGATTCTGTCATTTCATCACATTCGTTCTCCATCCAACCTTGTTCCCTTGCTGGTGAGGAGTTGTGATCCCTTTTAGGAGGAGAGGTGTTCTGGTATCGGGTGTTTTCATCCTTTTTGCACTGGTTTCTTCCCATCTTTATGGATTTATCCACCTGTTGTCTTTGTAGTTGCTGGCTTTCAGATTGGGTGTCTGAGTGGACGTTCTGTTTGTTGATGATGAGGTTATTTCTGATTCTTGGTTTTCCTTCTGACAGTCTGGCCCCTCTGCTGTAGATCTGCTGAGGTCCACTCCAGGCGCTGCTTGCCTGGGGATCACCTGCAGCAGCTGCTGAACAGTAAGGGTTGTTACCAGTTTTCTTCTTCTGCTATCTTTGTCCCAGAAGGATACCCGCCTAGTGTCAATCTGATCTCTCCTTTATGAGGTGGCTCTTTGGATATACAGGGGTCAGGGAGCTGCTTGAGGAGATGGTCTCTTCTTTACAGGAGCTCAAATGCTGAGCTGTGATCTCCATTGTTCATTCAGAGCTGCTGGGCAGGTACGTTTAGGTCTGCTGCAGCGGAACTCATAAACCGCCTTTTGTTCCCAGGTGCTCTGTCCCAGGGATTTAGGGCTTTTTGAGTTTCCGTTATGCTGCTGCCTTCTTTTTTTTCCCTTTAGAGCTGCCCTGCCCAGCAAGGAGGCAGCCTAGTCACTATCTGCCTGTAGAGACTTTGCTGAGCTGCTGTGGGCTCCACCCAGCTGCCAAGTGAACTTCCCTGCAGTCCTGTTTATATGGATGTAGTTAGAAGTGCCTCAGCAATGGTGGCCCACCTCTGTTGAGGCAGAGTCTCTCTGCGGTGGTGGGTTTCCTTGGCAATGGTGGGCTGCCTCAGCAATGGCAGGTTGCCTTGGCAACGGCGGGCTGCCTCAGCATTGGCTGACTACCTCCGTAGTGGTTGGCTGCCTCGGTAATGGCAGACGCCCCTCCCCCACAGAGCTGGACTGTCCCGGGTTCAGCTGTGCTTGCTGTGAAACTCTCAATCCAGAGAGTTTCTGACTGCTGTTCTTTTGTGGGGGTGCAACCAGCTGAGCCTGGTCACTGGCTCCCTGCCTCAGAGCCTTTTTTTTTTTTTTTTTAAGTTGGTGTTCCTGTCGCTTGTTGAAGAGGCACTGGGTCTGAGTATTTTTCCCCGTGGCAAGTCACTGCGCTGGCTTAAACAGCGGCACTGAGATTCATGGCGCTTTTTTTGGCCTGGAATCTACTGTCCTGGTTCCCTGCTCAGTCCCCTTTTTAAACAGACGAATGGGCGACTTCCCATGGCTCCGATTGCTAGCCAAAATGTCACCGGATCAGTGTGTTTTGTACAGAGAACTGCTGCTCCGGGGCGCCGGCAAAGCAGCCACGTGAGGCAAAGCAGGGGTGCTGGTTGGCACAGCCGCACTGGCCAAAACAGCCTTGCTGGCGAACCATGGAGCTCCTCCGCCTGGGAATTTCCTAGTCTGTGGGCAATAAAAATGCTGTGTCTGCTCACCTCTGTGCTTTCACTGGGATCTGCAATCCTGAGCTGTTCCTAAACGGCCATCTTGGATCAGCACCTGGGATGGGCAATCTTAACCTCCACATTAAATAGCCAGATTATGTCTTTACAGGAGCCCATCTTCTCAGTCCATTTTATTCTTTATCTCTTCCTTTATGAGAAAAACCCTCCTGAAGTTTTCATCCCCCTCCCACATGCGCAGCCTGATCTCTTGGCTGGGGAAGTGATGCATTACTTTGACAGGTGTGAATCCATCTACGGAACTTCTCCTTGATATTTATTTATTTATTTGTGTTGTTGTTTCATTTGTTGCCTGCCTCTCTTGGACTAAAAAAAATATTTCCTGACAAACTTAGAATTTTCTTTTCTTAATACAAAAGAAAAATCAGGTAATATTTCACTGGGGTGGAGTTGATTATAGACATTTGGGAGTTTTCATTCAAATTAAATATTTTTTCTCCCTGGGTGAGGTTTTGTTGTTTGGCAGCACTGAGTAAGAAGATAGGTCACGTGATGGAAGAATTCTCCAGAAATTTACTGTTTAGCCAGCCTTTTCTAGCCAAAGTGCTTCCTCATACTCTAGCAATCTTAGAGAATGGATGGGAGTGTCTTTGGCCTTTTTCAAGTAAACAGCCAACATAATATACTCCTATAAATACGAAAAGCAAAGTTTGCACCCATGTCAATAACCTCATTGTAGTACAAATTAAGACTGAAGGAAAAGCTTTCACTGAGTTATCAAATTTATTTCATTTATTCTCTTGTCTCTGGAGACTTTAGTTTCTCTCTTCATACAACTCTGTGCCAAAAGATTTCACTTTTATAGACAACATAAATTTATGGTTCAGAACTGAAGCAGTCTTATATTGCAGGCTGTATTTTATCATGATGGAGAAAGATTTTTCTTATGTTAGTAAAATATAACATCAAATAATTATTTTTCTTATGTGTAGTTTTGTGAAAATTATTAACTCTTTCACTTACTTTCATTGTAAAGGCTACCTACATTTCTTCAGCATCCCCTACATGACTTTCTATTCTTTCACTATTTTAATATTTTCTCTCCATAGTTTTAGATGCTTTGCCTTGAGAATAGGAGTTTCCTGATAACCTATGGCTTCATCCATATTTGCTTTCTCTTGTACTTGACAAATATATAATATGAAGTTCTTCATAAGTTTTAAAATCAAGCATGTATAGGAATCACACTGAGTTACTAAGATTGATGCCACTTGATTTTTATCATGTGACTTTCAAATAGATTATTTCCATGGAAGTTAGCCAGATGTTTCATTGAGTTCAATATATTGAACCTTGGTACAGTTATAGCAATATACTTTGTGATAGTTTCAAATTTATGGTGAATAATTATCATACATTAAGTAGCACAGTACCAGGTTTAGATATTTTGTTAGTATTCTTTTTTAATGAAAATTTCTCCACCAGAAAAAATCATGAAATAATAGTTAATTTCTGATGCAGCACCAATAAACACTCAAATCTGTAACTTAAATCATGGATTTCATTAAAGCACTAGCATATGATCCAATTTCAATGTCAACATGAATTGATGTGTATACTATTTTTTTTCTTCTGGATGACTATAAAATGGATAATTTCTAAATGTATTAATTCTAGCATCATACATCAAAATTTATGCTAGCAACAATTATATTAGTCATCAATCCTGTTACTTCCCATTCTGCCCAGAAGGAAATTTCCTCTTCCACTGTTTTCTTCTTTCTCCAGCCTATAGTCAGTAGCCCATCATTGTAAGAACTATTTTTTAAAGCCTCTTTGCTTCCTTGTTCTGTATTTCTCATTTTTATAATTTCACAGGTTTCTCACCTATTTTCTCAGTGTCTTTATATATATAGCTGAGTATTGATGCTGAAAATCCCACAACTCCATAAATTAATGTTTAGAGCCACAAATATGGGGTCAGAGCCACAAATATGTATGACTTCAAAAGGCCAAGCAAAATTGTCTGCCTGTTCTGCTAATAGGAATTTTACTCTCCCAACTTCAAAAAAGATTGTTTTGCATCTTTTTTTTTCACATCTACCTGTAATATCCACATTTATTTTCAGTCAATCTTAACCTTAAAACACAGAAGTCACCAGGTTTGAATTCCTAGATCTTTCCATCAACAACAACTCCTAGCTAGTCTGACTACTACTCAAGTTCTTTCATCACTTGAGCACCTCCTAACTCATGTCTTCCTTTCCAGTCTGTGCACTTGGAAGTTGGCAGTTTCCCTTGAATTCAAAGGCAAATAAAAGTAATTGAGGGGCTGCTAGTGTTAAAATTGTACTATAAGTTCTGCAAAAGAAGAGACAATAGACTGTTTGTTGAAAGAATGAATTATTCCTATTGTGACAGGCAGGCTGGCAGGTTTACTGTTTTGTTGTGATTTAGAGAAAAAGAACAAAAGCTCTTTACTCAAGCTGTAGCTAAACTAACTTCCAGCCAATCACCAACAAAAGGTCCAAGAAGATATTAACCACAAATTCCTGCTTTGGGGGGCTAGGAAGTTACCCAGTACCCCTCATGCACAGTTAGACTTAATCTTCAACTCACAATTATCTCTCCCTCATTTTAGTGCTGTGAACCCAAAAGGATCTGAGACAAATCTCAATTAATTTACAAAGTTTATATTGACAAGATTCAGGATGTGCCCATGGTACAACTCAAGAGGTCCTGACAACATGTGCCCAAGGTGGTCAGGGTATAGCTTGCTTTTATACATTTTAAGGGGACATAGCATAACAATCAATACACGTAATTTTTACATTGGTTCAATCTAGAATGACAAGGCAACTCAAAGCAGCAGTCATAGGTCGATTTAAAAGTTTTCATATTACCAACTGATCGAGAGTTATTATCAATAGAAAGGAATGTCTAGGTTCTAATAAGGGTTTATGGAGGCCAAGGGTTTATCATGCAGCTGAAGCCTCCAAGTAGCAGGCTACAGAGAGAATATGTGAATGTTTTTTTTATCAGAGTTAAGGTCAGTGTTGATGTTAAGGTTGGTCAGCTTTTCCTGAATTCCAAAAAGGAGGAGGATAGAATGAAGCATCGTTGACCACCCCACTACTGTCATGGCCTGAATTAATATTTTCCAGTTAACTTTGGAATGCCCTTCACTGAGAGGAAGGGTCCATTCAGATGGTTGGAGAGGCTTAAAATTTTATTTTTGGTTTACAATGCCAAAAGGCATGCCCAGGGGTGGAAATTTAAAATGCTAACATTTTATGTAATGTATGAGAACGCATATGAAGCGACTACACACGCCCTAGAAAAACCCCTCTCGTGTGTCTTGATGAAACCCTTCCCTATAGGGAGGCCATAAACAACTAACCTACATACTACCCTTGGGGAACAACCTACCTTTTCTCTTTCCTGGTGCTGACTTCCTCAGGCAAAAGCTAGAATAAATCTTTCTTGGTCCCTGTGCTGCTGTGTTTGATGATCTCTCTTGGTTTCTCTCCTGGGAGATCTTAAAAACCCAGGACATTGACAAGAATATGACTGAAGAAAGTAGACAAATTGAGCATTTGCAAGACTGTTACAAATGTAGAATTGTGCTGTTTTAATGTGAATTATTAATCAGATAGTTTGTTTAACCTAATGGATTACTTATTTGCCTTTATTCATTTTAATAAAAATGAGAAACACTTTAATTAATGCTACGATTGAAAATTTTTGACATAGTTTATGCTTGGTGGGGAGCTATATAAACAATATAGTAATAAAAACAAGAAAACAAGAGCTACCTTTTTATTATTTTAGTATTTACTTTATGCTAATCACTTCAGTAAATATTTTAGATATATTGTATTATTAAATATTTACTCCATTCTGAGAGAGGCACTCATTTCCACCATTTTGTAGAGCAGTAGTTCTCAACCTTTTTGGCACCAGGGACCTGTTTCATGGAAGACAATTTTTCCATGGACCATGTGGTGGCAGGGGGATAGTTTTAGGATGATTCAACCACATAACATTTATTGTTCACTTCATTTCTATTATTACATTATAATATATAATGAAATAATTATACAACTCACCACAATGTAGAATCAGTGGGATCCCTGAGCTTGTTTTCCTGCAACTGGACAGTCTCTTCTGGGGGTGAGGAGAGACAATGACAAGTCATCAGCATTTGAGTTTTATAAAGAGTCTGCAACCCACATCCTTTGCATGTGCAGTTCACAATAGGTTCATGCTCCCTTGAGAAGCTAATGCCTCTGCTGATCTGACAGGAGGTGGAGCTCAGGTGGTAATGCCAGTGATGGAGAGTGGCTGTAAATATAAATGAAGCTTCGCTGGCTCACCTGTCACTCACTTCCTGCTCTGAGGCCCAGTTCCTAAGAGGCCATGGACTGCTATGGGTTCATGTCCTGGGGTTTGAGGAACCCTCTTGTAGAGGAAGAAGTTGATGTTGTCATATATAACTTACTCAGGATCATTTTACTGATAAAAATATATCCAGAGCCCTTGAATCCAGTGTTCAAATTATTAACAATAACCTCTTCCTTTTTTAATAATAAAATCTGAAAATGTCACTTAAGTCACATTGAGAAAGAGCTTACATTTTTGTGTAACTTCGAAAAGACCTATATTCAAAATAAGTAGTCGGTAATGAAAACTATCTAACAATCTTTTTTATTCTAGCAATTACTATGTTCTTTCTTAATACACCCAGTGAAAGTTAGTCTCTTAAACACTATTTTATTCTAAATAGTCAACTGTCCTACAAAATGCCCTAAATATAAATATCCACATTCAGTTTTATTACAGTGGGTAGGTTTCATTTTAATCTGTTTCATTTATCTGTTAAGTACTTAGGGATCTTTGTCTCAGTCAGCACTCCGATCTTATAAAATTGAATTATCCTCCTTCAGGGAGATAGCCTGATAGAAATGATTTAAGTAGCTAAAACAATTTGAGTTTCTTTCCCTTTTTCAGTTTGAATTCTATTAAAAGAAGTACATTTTATTCTTAAATTTAAATACTGACACCTTCAAACTTTGTTGTATATGTTTGAGAACTAAAATTAGAAAAATAGATTCTAATATTTAGGTACTTACTTCAAAAAACAAATCTAATATTTGCTCCTTGAAGGATGCCAGTGATATTTAAATTTTTTAAAGAGTTGTTTAACTACAATTATTTTTTAATTTACAAAACCATATTTTCTTGTTTTGTTTTGTTTTGTTTTTGAGACAGGGTCTAATGTGCAGTGGCATGATGACAGCATATTGTAATCTTGAACTCCTAGGCTCAAGTGATTCTCCTGCTTCAGTCTCTCAAGCAACTATTTATTATTATTATTATTATTATTATTTTTAGAGATGGGGCAACACCTTGCCATGTTGCTCAGGCTGGTCTGAAATTCCTGGCCTTAAGCAATCCTCCTTCCTTGGCCTACCAAGGTGCTAGGATTACAGGTATAAGCCAGTACACCTGGCATAAAACAATGTTTCTGATGATATTATGAACAAATATTGCAAATTAAGTCTTATTTTAGGCTTACCAAATTCTGTGCAATATTTGGAGTTCTCTCGAGATGAATTCCCATCAGAAGTAAGAAATTCGTTACGATATAAGTAATTCGCATTCTGGTTTAGTTAGTTTAAATATGGTATGTGGATTTTGACTCTGTTGAATCATAGATATGTTAGGGAACAATTCCTGTCACATGTAATAATAAATGGAGAGGTTCCTATTAAGAGCACTGCTTCACCTAGTGGCCTTTAGACTATACCATGCTATAAGAGAAGACAAACAATTTAATTAATTGTCAAATGACAAATGACAAAATCTCTGTCTAGTAACCGATGCAGGTTTTTATCTTTAACAATAATTTAAAAAAATCTTTTAACTTAAAAAAAACCTTAAATCAATAATATTTAAAGCATGTTTTTGATGAGATGGGATGTAAAGGCTGATAACTTTTGCCCTGTGTGTGGCTTGCTAGCAGCTTTGCTCCCATGTATCTTGTTTCTATTGTTTGACACCAGCAGAAAAGGAAAGAATTGTCTGTGAATTTGAAACAAAACCACAGACACGGAAAGTGTATACATAAACAAAATTTAGGGAATAAATTTTATGTTAAAGGTTTAAATTAAATGTGCTAAAGGTTAAATTATCTGTGATCAATTGCTGAAATGTATTTCCCTACATATGACTATATATTTCTATCTATCTATCTGTCTGTCTATCTATCTATCTATCTATCTATCTATCTAATTTATCTATGTACCTATCTCTCTATTGTAATTAGAACTTGAAGAGCTATGCTCATTTGCTAAGTGATCTTCAAGAATGTGATTCTTCAATGAGCAATTGAACTCAATATATTGACTCACATGTCCCAAACTTACTTGTTCCAAAAATAACCTGTAATTCAGTATCAGTGCAAACTTTAATATTATTTTTAATTACATTCTAAACGGTATAACTTAGAAAAAACAGAAAACCCTACCCAATTATACTGAAATAAATTTATAAGACTAACACATTGTGGTTTAACATATAAGAAAAATTTTTAATCTTTATTTAAGGATATAAATGATGGTAAACTCATATATCTAATGCAAAAGTATAATAATCATGAATGTTTTCCAAGGTCTGATATTACATACTTCTTGCTAAACTGACTGCTGTCTCTCACTTTAATTTTCAGTTGGTTGAGAAATTCCATTTAAAATATACTAATCCTGAAATAAAAAACTTCATTTTCAAGATGAATATATTTACCTTCCTGTAAATGTTCTATGAGATCGCAAAGCAAAAAGAAAAAGAAAAAGCGGGTGTTAGCTTTTAAGAAGTCAAAACTACTGATGTTCATTTTGTTTTTTTCTCTTCTGCATTATCTAGGAAAAAGGCAACACAATTAGAAGTCTCCCTGGCCCGATTCTATTAGGGAGATGACACTATGTTAGTTCATTTGGTGGTTGATTGGGTTATTCTAAGTCCTTAATAATAATACTTTTTAAAATGTCATCTTGTAAGGAAAACAAAATAAATAAGCAAAGCTGAATCTAATCTAGAAATATGTATTCATGTATATTATATGTAATTTTTATTGAAAAGTCCATATAGTGGGTCCAAGTTGGCCGATTAGGAGCAGCTCAGGATTGTAGTTCTCAATGAAAGCACAGAGGGTGAGTGGACGCCTTTTTTCTAGATGGATTTTTATTGCCCACAGACCAGGAGCAGATGACATGATTGTATATCTAGAAGACCCCATTATCTCAGCCCAAAATCTCCTGAAACTGATAAGCAACTCCAGCAAAGTCTCAGGATACAAAATCAATGTGCAAAAAACACAAGCATTCCTATACACCATAAAAGACTTAAAGAGAGCCAAATCAAGAACGAAATGCAATTCACAATTGCTACAAAGAGAATAAAATACCTAGGAATACAACTAACAAGGAATGTAAAGGACCTCTTCAAGGAGAACTACAAACCACTGCTTAACGAAATAAGAGAGGAAAGAAACAGATGGAGAAACATTCCATGTTCATGGTTAGGAAGAATCAATATCGTGAAAATGGCCATATTGCCCAAAGTAATTTATGGATTCAATGCTATCCCCATCAAGCTACAAATGACCTTCTTCACAGACTGGAAAAAAAACACCTTAAACTTCATATGGAACCAAAAGAGGCCCACATAGCCAAGTCAATTCTAAGCAAAAACAACAAAGTGGGAGGCATCACACTACTGGACTTCAAACCACACTACAAGGCTACGGTAATCAAAACAGCATGGTACTGGTACCAAAACAGAGATATAGACCAATGGAGGCCATACAACACACCTAAAACCATCTGATCTTTGACAAACCTGACAAAAACAAGCAATGGGGAAAGGATTCCCTGGTTAATAAATGGTGTTGGGAAAACTGGTTAGCCATGTGCAGAAAGCAGAAACTGGACCCCTTCCTGACACCTTACACTAAAATTAACTCCAGATGGATTAAAGACTTAAACATAAGACCTAACACCATAAAAACCCTAGAAGAAAATGTAGGCAAAACCATTCAGGACATAGGCATAGGCAAGGACTTCATGGTCAAAACACCAAAAGCATTGGCAACAAAAGCCAAAATAGACAAATGGGACCCAATCAAACTCCACAGCTTCAGCACAGCAAAAGATCCAGTCATTAGAGTGAATCGGCAACCAACAGGATGGGAAAAATTTTTTGCAGTCAACCCATCTGACAAAGGGTGATATCCAGAATCTACAAAGGACTAAAACAGATTTTCAAGAAAAAAACAAACAAGCCCATTCAAAAGTGGGCAAAGGATATGAACAGACACTTTACAAAAGAAGACACACATGAGGCCAACAAACATATGAAAAAATGCTCATAATCACTGGTCATTGCAGAAATGCAAATCAAAACTACATTGAGATACCATCTCATGCCAGTTAGAATGGCGATCATTAAAATATCTGGAGACAACTGATGCTGGAGAGGATGTGGAGAAATAGGAAGACTTTTACACTGTTGGTGGGAGTGTAAATTGGCTCAGCCATTGTGGAAGTCAGTGTGGCAATTCTTCAAGGATATCGAAATAGAAATTCCATTTGACCCAGCAATCCCATTATTGGGTATATATCCAAAGGATTGTAAATCGTTCTACTATAAGGACACATGCATGTGAATGTTCATTGCAGCACTGTTTACAATAGCAAAGACCTGGAACCAACCCATTGATGGTAGACTGGACGTTGATGATAGACGGGACAGGGATGCCCATCAATGATAGACTGGAGAGGGAAAATGTGGCATATATACACCATGGAATATTATGCAGCCATCAAAAACGATGAGTTCGTGTCCTTTGTAGGGACATGGATGAACCTGGAAACCATCATTTTCAGAAAACTGACACAAGAACAGAAAATCAAACACCGCGTGTTCTCACTCATAGGTGGGTTTTGAACAATGAGAACACATGGACCCAGGGAGGGGAGCATCACACGCTAGGGTCTGTCGGGGGGAAACAGGGGAGGGACAGCATGGGGTGGGGAGTTGGTGAGAGGTAGCATGGGGAGAAATGCCAGATATAGGTGATGGGGAGGAAGGCAGCAAATCACACTGCCATGTGTGTACCTATGCAACAATCTTACATGTTCTTCACATGTACCCCAAAACCTAAAATGCAATTAAAAAAAAGAGTATTTCATAACAGCTGATAGTTTGACCAACAAAAAAATGTTTTCTTTTCCCAAAATAAAGTTCTGTGCCCTGTCTCAAAAAAAAAAAAAAACCATATACATTTCCCCATACCCATTACCTACTTGTATCACTATGTCCAAACAACTATTGAATGTCTCCCTTTATCCTCATTTTCATTTTTATTACCTTAGTGTATGAAATCACAAATTTTCATAGGCTAAAGTATTTTACCTTGACTTATTTCTCTAAATTTAGACTCTACCCTCTATTCCACCTGTTTTTCTTTTTTCATTTTATTTTCAGAACAAATTTTTTAAAAACAAAACTCTTCATTTCTCTTTTCGAGGTAGGGAACATAATTAAAACAAAGCAAAACAAACAAACGAAAAGAACCAAAATGCATGTCCTAACTGAAAATGTTCTTTATCATTAGCCTCTTGCTCACTTTTTAACTCCTCCAATCTCCGTATATAATCTGCACGTAGGCAGTATTCAATTCTTTGAGATTTCCCCAATACCTATTCACTCATTGTTATGCCTTTCCAAATGGTATTCAATTATTTGAGATTTCCCAAATACTCATTCACACATTGTTAAGCCTTTCCTCTTCTTGTATTTAACAATGACTCTTTCAGAAACTGCTTACCTTACAGCTCTCTAGGAAACCTCTGGTGATTACGTGCCTCATGGGATACCTTCAGTGAATTCTACCAGCCCTTGAGCATACCTCTGTTGTTGCACAGATCATGCTGTAATTGACTTGTCAACACTGTGTCTGTAACACCCTGCATGGAACCTGGCAGGTCATAGATATTTAAAACTATTTGTAGCATAAAATATTTTTAAAAACTGTATGTTTACATGTCTATGTGCTTTATTAGTATGAATTCATTGAGAATTAATACCTGCCTAGTCTAATTTGTCATTATGAATGGTAAATTTAAAAATAAACATGTGTTCTATTTTCCCCTTAAGTGATATATAATAATATGTATGAAAAGCAAAAATATTCATATATTTCTCCAATCCAGATTGGCCTCACCTTCTTTATCTCTCACTCAGACATCACCAACGGTAAGCTCTGTTAGCAGCTGAAAAATCTTTCTAAGGCCTTCTCTGCTGGCTCAGACAAATACTTATATGCATGTAAAAACAATAAGACATATGTCTTATTTGCAAATGAATTATATTATATGTTTGCATATATAGAGATGTGTATATATGCATGTGCATGTGAATATGTGTGTGTGCATTTGAAACTGGCCTTTTTATCACTTTTATTGTTTTATTTAATAATACTGGGCATATTTATCCATTCTGCTCTGTGTAGGTCTACCTCTAATTTTTAGAGTGTACTTAGAATTCTATTGCTTGGATATGTCATAGGGCACTTTTCCAGAGTGACAGTGAGGGTCAAAAATTTTTTTCTATTCTTTTTCTTTATAAACAAGATTATGCTGCACAATCCCACTGTGAATGCCAGCCCACTCTTTCTCCACCACCACACTCTTCAGCTAAATGTCTACATTTAAGAAAGAGATAAAGAGAGAGATTAATGGATATATAATTTTTGTTGCTGTTTGTCTGCTTTTGTTTTTTTCATAGATTTTATTTTTAGAGCAGATTCAAGGTCATAGCAAAACTGAGCAGAAGGTACAGAGATTTCCCTTATGCCCCTCACCCCTACACATGCATAGCCTCTCTAGTTATTAACATCCCCCACCACAGTGGTGCATTTATTACAACTGATCAGCCTATATTGATGCATCATTGTCACTGAATGTACATAGTTTACATTAGGGTTTCTTCTTGGTCATGCCCATTTTATGGGTTTGAACAAATGTGTAACAGCATGTTTCCATCATTGTAGTATTATACTGAGAAACTACATTGCACCAAAATCATCTGTGCTCCTACTATTCATCTCCCCTTCCCCTCAACTCCTGAAAACAACTGATCTTTTTACTGCTCCATAATTTTACATTTACCAGGCTGTAACAAAGTTATAATTATATAGTATATAGCTTTTTTTTCAGACTGGCTTCTTTATCTTAGTAATAATGTGTTTAAGTTTGTTTTACATCTTTACATTGCTTGTTGGATTATATTTCTTTTTAGCACTGAATAATATTCCATTGTCTGGATGCACCATGGTTTATTTATGCATTCACCTGCTGAAGGCCATCTCACTTGCTTCTAAATTTTGGCAATTGTGAAAAAGGCTTCAATAAATATCAATGTGCAGGTCATTGTGTGGATATGAGTGTTGAACTCTTTTTGGTAAATATCAAGAAGTATGATTGCTGGATAATATGGTTAGAATACACTTGGTTTTGTGAGAAATCTCCACAAAGTTTTCCCAAGTAGGTGTACAATTTTGCATTTTCACCAGCAATGAAAGAACATTTCTTTTGTTCTATATCTTCAACATGTGGTACCGTGAATGTGTTAGATTGTGACCAAATAGGTGGGTAGTGGTATCATTTATAATTTCCATTTTCCTGATTTTTATGATGTGCTTGCTTGCCATCTGTATATCTTCTTTAATGAGGTGTCTGTTAAGGTTTTTGACCATTTATTACTCAGGTTGTTTGTGTTCTTATTGTTTAATTTTAAAACCCTAGAAGAAAACCTAGGCAATACCATTCAGGACATAGGCATGAGCAAGGACTTCATGACAAAAAGACCAAAAGCAATGGCAACAAAGGCCAAAATAGACAAATGAGATCTAATTAAACTTAAGGGCTTCTGAATAGCAAAAGAAACTATCAATAGAGTGAACCGGCAAAAATTTTTGCAACCTAGCCCTCAGACAAAGGGCTAATATTCAGAATTAGCAGAGAATTTAAACAAATTTACAAGAAAAAAACAGCCCCCCCAAATGGGAAAACAATATGAACATACACTTTTCAAAAGAAGACATTTAGGCAGCCAACAAGCATATGAAAAAAAGCTCATCGTCACTGGTCATTAGAGAAATGCGAATCAAAACCACATTGAGGTGCCACCTCACACCTGTTAGAATGATGATCATTAAAAAATCAGGAGACAACAGATGCTGGAGAGGATGTGGATAAATAGGAAAACTTACACTGTTGGCGGGAGTGTAATTAGTTCAACCTTTGTGGAAGACGGCATGGTGATTCCTCAAGGATCTCAAAATAGAAATACCATTTGACCCATTAATCCCATTACCGGGTATACACCCAAAGGATTATAAATCATTTTATTATAAAGACACATGCACACATATGTTTATTGTGGCACTGTTCACAATAGCAAAGACCTGGAACCAACCCAAATGCTCATCAATGATAGACTGGATAAAGAAAATGTGGCACATATGCACCACGGAACACTATGCAGCCATAAAAAACAGATGAGTTCGTGTCCTTTGCAGGGATGTGTACGAAGCTGGAAACTATCATTCTCAGCAAACTGACACAAAAACAGAAAACCGAACACCACATGTTCTCACTCATAAGTGGGTGTTGAACAATGAGAACACACGGACACAGGGAAGGGAACATCACACACCAAGGCCTAGGGGTGGGAGGCTAGGGGAGGAATAGCAGGGGGTGGGGGGATTGGGGAGGGATAGCATTAGGAGAAATACCTAATGTAGATGATGGGGTGATGGATGCAGCAAACCACTACCATGGCACGTGTATACCTATGTAACAAACCCGTATGATCTGCACATGTACCCCAGAACTTAAAGTATAATAAAGAAATTTTAAAAATTATATATACTGTATATATAAACAAGATTTAAATTTTAATGGACAATGTCAACTTTTCTGTCAGTAAGTTTCTATTAATTTCTGTGCTACTCAAACTTCTTAAGTTTAAATTGAATTGATCTTTTCCATTTACCCATTATTTTAGAAAACATATGCTCTATCAATTCTTTTAGCATTTATGTTTTTTCTTATTGTCTTTTCACTTGTTTATAGGTAATTTATGTCTTCTTTTATAATTATTTTGTCTTGTCCTTTACCTTGTTCTTATGTCATTTGTCTTTTTCTCATTTGAATTTTAAAATATATTATAGCCTTTTAAACTTTGTCAATAATATCTAGCAAAATCTTTTTTAATCTGTTAATTTTATTCTATGTTTATTTTTTGAATCCTCCTCCACATGTGAATCTTAAATTTTTATGAATTCTCATCTGCTATCTTTTTTTTTTCTTCAAATCCTCTAGGAGAAATGATGAACTTATAAAAGCTAGCCTTTCCTGATCAGCTTAATAAGCTTTTTCTAATTTCATTACAATCTCTTTTATTTGAGATTGCATATAAGTATTATTAACTGCAAAGCATTATTTAAAAGTACAAAATTGGAAGAAAAATGCTCTATACTCTATATCCTAGAAATTTAAAAAATTAAATAAAATCAGCAATAAAATGTTAATATATTAACTGCTATCTAAAGTCAGATGCAGATGTAGTTATCAGAATACAATATGAGTGTATGCTACAGCACCTACAAATGAAGGATTTAGTATGAGAAGGATATTTTGAAAAGTATGATGGCCAAAGCTAAACTAGAAAATTCATCCAAATGTTGGGGGAAAGGGCTGCAAATTTTAATAAAAGGACTTCCTAAAGTTAACAAAAGTCCTAAAAAAATTACATGACACTAGTAATAGCATGTCGGGAATCTGAAAGAAAGAAATCTAATTTCTCAATATTAAATATTAATCCTTGGGGAAGAAAGAATGCAATATAATTATCTTATGAATGATAAGATAGATGTCAATAAATGTAGGGGAGGAAAATATTACAGTGGTAGATAAGGCACTTAACAAAATTACTATTTTGTTTTCTGTCTTTAGTGACATTGGAGTTATTAGTCAAACCCTTTTAGATTTGTATTTTTTTCTTATTCTAAATTGATATAAAATTTTATACCTAATTCTGTATTCATAATTTTATATTCTTTTTCTTAAAAAGGTGCATCAAATTGAGTAAGCGTCAGGCCAGCCCTTATCTAGATCTTTATATCTATCATGCTGAGTCAAAATTTCCTGTTTTAAGGTTTGACTTTTCAATATGAAGCTGCAGTATTTCTTTGAATTCAGTAAAATTTCTCTTTATTAAATCTCACCAAAACTTTTTGATTTTAGTTTTATTTATTGAGTGTTCTATTTTGTGAATTATTTTTATGGTCTTTGCCCTTCAAGTATTTTATTCTTTCCCTTAATTGCCTTCAAACGTTGGCCTGTATTATATAAGTTTACTATGACATCCTCAATCTTCTATCTGTATCAAATATTGAATTTTTAGAAATATCTAAAGTGTTCCTCACCACTACTGACTACTCAGTAATTCCATAATACTTTAAAATCTAAAAAATAATAAACATTTTTGAGCTGTTGACTCAGCTGAAAATTATTGTTGTTGTTGTTGTTGTTTTGGTATTTTCTCCAAATTGTAAACACTCTAACTCTTACTTGAAGTATATCAGTAAAAACTATCAGAATTTCATAGTTTAATTTTTTCTTTCTCTTGAGAATGATTTTTAGTCTGGAGAAAGGGTTTAGAAACTTGTCAGGCCAAAATATCCAGTACATTTCTTTCTTTATGTAGTTACTCATGTTCCAATTGTTTAAAATACATTGCTGATGTTAATAAGAAATAGAACATATTGATAATGATTCCATCAAAGCTATTTGGATATTTTCATATATTTACTCTTATTTTTCATGTGTCTATGTTTAACTATATAAGATTTATTTTAGATGTGTGGATACACGTATAGGAAAATTCAGAGATTAAACTTCTTATGATTGGATAATTGGTCAATTTGTGAGCATTTATAGTGTTTTTAATAATTTTTATCTTTCATTAGAAAAGCACATCAGGCATATTATACACTCTGCCATCATTTTTCAAATAGTTATACATGTACTTTATTCTCCTTATCTTATTGAGTAGTTTATAAGACATTTGTTTAAAATACTTTCTGTAAAACTTGGAGAGAATAATAGGGTTCATGTTCTTGTTGAGTTCTTAGTAGCCTGAATCTTATGTGATTCACCTACTATATTTCCACAAGCAATGTAATTTGGGAAAAAAATCAGGTACTGAAATGTTTATTTTTATAAATGAGTTAAACTTAAAAATGATCCAAAGAGTAAGTTCACAGCAAGCATTCATTTCTTTTCACTCCATGTAATTTGCATGCAAATCAGGCATTTTCATATATTTTTATAAATCCTTTTTTGATTTGTTCCTTTTCTTAAAATAATTTTATTATACAATTATTTTTATTCTGGTGCCCTGAATTCCACTTCAGAATGATGAAGGGAATTAAATATTTATATTACATAGATATTAATATTCAATATTCATCAAACATATGCAAAATAAGCCATTAAAAATATGCAACTGTATCCCATCATGAACATACCCTCGATATGCCTTCCAAATTTAAATTCCAGATTCTTTCTGCTACTCCACTAGAAGTTTTTGCTAATATTTTCTTCCTGGAAAATTGTATTTTCTGAACTAAAAAAAAAAAATATTCCAGCTTTTGAAATAGTCTATTTCTTAATTTTTTCATCATACAATTAACTACCCACCCAGCCTATACTAAGAATTATACAGTAATTACTTTTTTAAAAAACAGTTAATAAATAACAGTACTTTTGTGCTGTAACAACATACTGTGGCTTACAAGCTATTATGGAATAGTGGCTAACCCATTAGTATAGAGAGAAGGCCATATATATTAAAATTGCACTTTAGGTTCTGGGGTACATGTGTAGAACAGGCAGGATTGTTGCATAGGTACATACATGGCAATGTGGTTTGCTGCCATCACCTATATCTGGCATTTCTCCCCATGTTATCCCTCCCCAACCTCCCTACCCACCGCTGTCCCTCCCCTATTCCCCCACAACAGACTCCAGTGTGTGATGTTACCCTCAGGCTTTTTAAAAGTTATATTGGATTAATCTCTTAGCTAATAATTATTATTGTAGTTTAGCTATTTGGATATGACAAAGTAATAATAGTTGAACCTCATTTGAAAATATATGATGGCAACTGAGTACATAATTTTGTGCATATCTTCACTTTGTTAAACAGTCTTTAGAGGATATGCTTAGTTATTTCACATTTCAACTCTGAATTGTTAGTTTGCAACAGTAGGTTCAAAGCATTACTGGTACATTTTTCGACCTAGGTGTTTTGCATGCTCATCTTGGTAGAATGTTTTCAACCCTCAGATTTTGCTCACATATCCTCTGTAATTTTGGAAAATTAAATTGCTTCAGTAAGTTTGGTAAGATAATTTCAGTAGCTGCATTATTTGAAAGACTTAATGGTTTACAAACCATTTTTGTTTCTGCATTTCAAACATCCACTTTGTCTGAAATAGAGCCAAAGAGAAACCAAGATATTATTATTTTAGTGAGAATAACTATGATGCTATAATCTAGATATATTAATGCATTCAGTTATTCAACATATGCTTATCAACAGCCCATCACTTTGACACACACTTTGGATAGAGCAGTAATAAGCGGATGATGACACATATCCTTGATATAACAAGGTTAATATTTTACAGAGCAAATACAAACACTATGTGTTGTGAATATAGAATATTTGCAAAGGGGTATTTTTATTAAATATTCCATTTAGGGAAGAGCTCACCAAAAAAGTTGTGGAATAAAAATCTGAACAACATGAGGGAGTGAGCGATAGAATTCTATGGTAGAAATTTCAGCCAAAAATAAGAGTCAGTTTGAAGAGAATGATGTAGCAATATGTTTGGGGAATGTGATAAAGATCATTACAGCTGTACTTGAGAAAGTAAGGAGATGAATAGCAGATGCATTCAAAGAAGTAATGGGGGACTAGATTGTGTAGGTCTTACAAAATGAATAGTAGCATAGTATAGCTCATGGTGTAAAAGGATACTATTGTTATTGGGGTGAAAATGGACATATAAGATTAGAATAGTATTAGGGGATGAGTTAGATGGTCAACAAAGTAATCCAGACAAGAATGATGATGATTGGATCAGGGCTGTGTCAATAGAGAAATTGAGAACTTTTTGTATACTGTATATATTTTCAAGTTATAAGAGATAGAATTTGCTGAGAGACTGGATGTGGGATTCATGAGGAAGACAGGGATTAAAGATGACTCCAAGAATATTGTGATAAGAGTAACTGAGATCTGTAAGACTTCAGAAGGTTTTGATTGAGGTAAATGATTAGAAACTTGTTGGTGTATGCCAATTTTAAGAGAAAAAGGAGGCATGTAAATATATATTGGGTATGCAATGGATAGGAACCTATAGCTCATACACAGAGATCTGAGATGGAGGTATATACTTGGTATTCATCAATAGATAGACACATTATGTTCTGTGAGACTGAATAAGATCACAAATGTCCTGAATATCAGTAGAAAAGAAAAAAAAAATCCAAGGACCATATTCTGGTTACACTCCAAATTCAAGAGGTTGTTTGGATGAGGAAATGAAGGACAAAGATCAAAAAATATAGCAAGAAAATTAAGCAAGGTTGCTGTTTAAGAAGTAAAATGTACACAGTCTGAAAGTGTTTCAAAGATGAGTGAGAAACAATGTCAAATGTTGCTGATAGATCAGTAAGTTAAGGACAGGAAAATAACAAATTACTTAGTAATCAAAATGAAGATTATTGATGCACCTGATTAAAGCATTTTAATGTTTATTTATACCTCATTCCTAAGTGGCAAATTTCCCAAAGCAAGTCACATGTATAGGCCCAGTCCAAAGGGTAAAGAAACTCTACCAACGACTGGGGGAAAAAATTCAACTTTATATGGCAAAAAGTGGGTATGCAGAATTGGAAAAATTATTGTTGAAAAATTCTAATGGCAACAATAAATTGTAGTTAAATTGCAAACAATTTAACATGACCTGAAATCCTATAGACGTTAAGAAGTTCATAAAATGACATTATAGACATAATGCTCAGTATCAATCATTAGAGAAATGAAACTTAAAACCACTGAGATGCCTGTGCATGCCCTCTCAAGTGAGTTAGTATTAAAAAGAAAATGCCAAGTATTGACAAGAATGTGAAGCATCTATAATTTTAGATATTGCTAGTGGGAATGTAAAATGGTACAGCCATTTGTGCAAATAGTTTGTCAGTTTCTTGTATAAAGACACGATTACTGTATGACCCAGAAATTAAGTTTATAGGTTTTAGCCAAGAATAAGGAAAACATATTTATGCAAAACTTCTATGTTAATATTCATAGGAGTTTTATTTATAATGAACCAAATGTAAAAACCTAAATATTTATCACAAATTCTGAGTATATCTAAATTATGAATGATTAAGCAAATTGTGGTTTCCCCATGCAATGGAATGGTACTTAGTGATAAAAAGAACTACTGATACATAAAACAGCATGAGTATCAAATGTATTCTGAAAGTCAAAAAAATCAGACAAACAAGATTACATATTACATGATTTCATTTGCTTGAAATTCTCAAAAAGACAAAACTATACCAAAGAAAGACTAGTGGTTTCCTGGAGCCAGTAGGTAGGGTGAGTGAACTGACTGCAAAAAGGAAAATTATGTTACTATTTGTATTACCTAACTATTCCTTATTTTAAATGTCCTTGGTCAAAAATGCATTGCATTGTGCATTTATAATTGGAGAAATTTTTTATACATAAATTGATAGTATAATCAAAGAAATAAAATATAATAAAGGAGGTTATGAACAAGCTTATGTAATAAAAATTTGGATAAAGTAGACAAAATCCATGAAAAAACACAACTTATGAGAACCAATTCAAGAAATAATTTAAAAAATCTAAGTAATCTTATGAGAAAATTGAATTCTAAATAACAGTTTCCCAAATCAACAAATTTCAATCTGAGATGGTTTGCAAGTGAATTTGTACAAATCAACATGGTAGAAATATTACTAAAATTGCACAATCTCAGGAAGAACTAACAAAGAGGAGCACTTGTTAACTTATTTTAGGAGGCCAGCATAATTTTCATATCAAAATTTTACCAAACAAAACTAGAATAAAACGGAAATTGTGGGACAATGTTTATATAAACAATTGGATGAATAAACCAAGGAGTCCCAAACAAGATTTTAGCCATTCAATTCCAATGATATATAAAAACTATAGGGTATCATGCATGGATAATACAATGTGTGACAATATCACAGAAATAAAAAATGCAATATACTTGAATATAAATTACTAATTCAATACAATATGCAACTTAATAACAAGTATTTTTCTCAATAGATGCAGAAATATATTTGATAAATTCAACAAACGGGTATGATAAAAATTAAGCCTCTGCACATGTACCCTAGAACTTAGAGTGAAATAATAAAATAAAAATTAAGTCTCCACAAAATAAGCATAGATGTGAACATTTTTAATCTGAAAAAATCACATCAACAACAAAAACTGTGTAATTAAAACGTATGTTACTAGTAAAATATTTACTGCTTTTCCTCTGAAATTGGGTAAAAGTCCTATGTGTCCAGTATCAATATTTCTGCTTGTCATAGACCAGAGTCCTATCCAATGCCAGAAAGCAAGAAATAGACTATTAAAACAAGAAAGGCATAAATCTGACATTTATAAACAGCTAGCATAATTGTTTCCTAGGAAATCTAAATGATACATTATTAACAAACTAATTTAGAATATTTGACCTGAACATAATGAATATACAATAGTCCCCCACTTATTTATGGGGGATGTTTTCCAAGACCCCCAATGAATGCTTGACACTTTGGGTAGTACTAAAACTTACATATACAATGCTTTTGTCTATACCAATATACCAATGATAAAGTTTAATGTATAAGTAGGAAGAGTACAAGATTAAATAAAAATAGAACTCATAATAAAACAGAACAATTAGAACAATATGCCAACATCACTACTCTTGTGCTTTGTAGTCATTATTAAGCAAGATCAGGTTTCTAGAACATAAGCACTGTGATATTGCAACAGTTAACAGATAACCAAGAAGGCTATTTAAGTGACTAAGGGGTGGTAGGTGGCTTCTACAGCATGAATATGCTGGACACAGGGAGGATTCACATCCCAGGGAAGAGGGAGCTCTGTGACTTGAGAATTAATCACTCTACGCAGAACAGTGAATAATTTTAAACTTATGAGTTGTTTGCCTGCAATATTTCATTTAATATTTTGAGAAAATGATTGTGTGTGGGTTAGTGAAACCTACAACCATAAAAAGTATAACCATGGATAAGGGAAGACTACTATAGAAATAAAATCACTGTTATATTTTTGAGACTTTTATACTGACAAATTTAATTCCAGTCTGGGTTAGAAGTTGTTGGGATTTTTGTCAGGTAAACCACGAATTGATGTCCCATGTGTTTATAGACTGGAAAAAAAAGTCAGAAGTTCCCCTATCCTCTAGGAGTGCATGTTTACCATCATCCTCTAGGAACAGTCACAAGAAGGGTAATGAGAAGCAATGCATTTCAGAAGGAAACACAAAGAGCCCCAAGAATGATTGTATGGGGTTACTTCTCTCAGGAATGAATTTGAGCATAATAAAGAAGTGTTCTCTTTCTTTAAAACAAGGGCTATTTGGCTTTGGAATTGCTATGAACCAATGACAGCTGTCTACCTCCCTTTCTTTCCCTTTCTGAATGCAAATGCTTACTGTGATTATCCTTTGTCCTGTTGATGTGCATTGGCTGTGCATAGGAAAATAATTTCTCTTTTTAGTCCATATTTCTCCATGTTTAGATAGACCACATTTGTAACTTCTATGTAGATAATCATGACCTCTGACTTTGAGCCTGATGAGCTCTGATGGTGTAAGAATGTGACAGTATCTTCTTTGGGGGAAAGGTGAGGAAAATATATATTTTGAATATGAAAAGGAAGAAAATGAGTATGTGTCACCAGGAGTATGGAAAGTGTTCCAGTGTATTCTTGACAATTTTTGACTCCATTTTTCTCAGTAATAGAATTATATAATACACTCATTGCCATGAGAGATCTTTGCCTCTTTAGCATTGGGCTTGGTCACATGACTTGCTTTGTTTATGGAACTTGAGCAAAAGTGACATATTCAAGAGGAAACTTGAAGTTTCATTTTGTGATTAAGCTCAGCTCTCCTTTCTTTCCTTTTGCTGCGGTAACTGACATGTTCACAACAGGTCTGCCCTTTTTCCAGAGATAAAATTCACTGACAGCTGCGCCAAGCACAACTTACAGAAGCTGCAAGGGAAGTGATTATAGTTGAACTGCAGATGGTTACATGTAAATTGAGCAAGAAATGTCCATAATTGCAACTGGCTAAGCTTTGGGGGTTACTTATTACAAAGCAATACTGACAAGTACATAAATCTGCCTTTCAAAATGAACCATTAAATATTCTCTATTCTAAACTGAGTCAGGCACTCTGAGAAAGTTGAATATTGACAGAGAAAATTAAGCCTCTGGATTTCCAGGTTGATGTAATTTACAAATATTCATTGAGTTTTAATTTAACTAAGGAAGGATGCTGGATATACAAATACAGATGTGATCCATTTTTTGTCTTCAAAAAAAGTAAAATTTTGGTGTGGAGAAAATTCATAAATGTAACTGCTGTGAGATGTGATTTTGCAGTTAAAAAAATAGAAGCAAAATTCTGGTTGTAAAATACTAAGAATGAGGAGAAGGCTACCACCTAACTTACTATCAGGTGGTGATCTCATGAAATAAAGAGGGTTTAGGAAGTCCATGAGAAGAGGTAAGAAATGGTAAATGTGATACATTTCCCTCTACTCTGTTGACTTAATTCATTCCTTTGCTTTCTAACATTAAGCTTGACTTCTGTAATTTTTTGGGGGGTGTTGTTTTTTGCCTTAGTCAGGAAAGTCATTAGTAAGAAAAAGGAGACTGCTATCAGGAGGAAAGAAATACTAAAGTCTGAATTGAGACTTAAACCCAAGTCTTCTATTGCCATTGAAAAATTATATGTCTTGAAATTCCACAGAAACCAAAACATATAAAATAAGCTCCAAACTATTCATTTTACCTAGGCACAGTTATTATTTTTTTTTTTTCAGTTTAATGATTAGTAGGGAAAAGCAAAGAAGCAGAAAAACTAAAACCTGATTCAGAGAAAAGGTCTTTTCTTCTCAATTTACAAAAGTATATTGAATTAAAACTCCCTAAAATTTGAAATAATTTATGAAATATATAAATATTTCATAAATCAGCTACATATTTGTATAATGTGTCAAAATAAAACTGGAAACATTCAATACTGAGAAATCTATGCCCATTTCAAACAATGATACAATGTATAACTCAACTCCCAGTATCTCAGCTGAGTGTATATACCAGTTTTTAAAATTGCTGAAGTCAGAACATGATTGCTTGCTTGAGTTAAACAAGTCACTGGAATAAAATTGTGCTCAGCATAATAACGTCTTCAGCTTTATTCAGATATGTCAGGGGTTGACAAGCTAATTTACAGATTTGAAGAGTTGGAGGGTTTATTATAGACAATCTTTTACAACCACATCTCATTAGAAGTTAGAAAATTGAAGACCAGGGAGATTAAATTACTTTCTCAGAGATAGAGGTAATTAGTAATATAGCCAGGCTTCTATCTCCTAATATCATTCTCTATTCACCATACATCAAGTGTAGATATACATATAGGCTAAGTGTTACTTTCTCTTTTTTTTAAATTGTAAACCTGGTAGATCATCTCCGGCAGATTGATGCTAACCAAGATGGTCCTGGGGGAGTTTTGTCTTTTTATATTGCTCCAAGAGTCACTAGGTCATGTCTGCCCTGTTCTATCTCCAGGGTGGAAGATAATTGCCCCAAAATATTTCTGTATTCCTCTGAATAAAAGGAGTATGCTGTTAGAAAGCAATCTCAAAATCACCAAATGCATTTGAATTAAAACATTTTGTGCCCATTTATTTAAAAGCAACACAATTACAGTTTGTAGCTTCTCAAGAATATGTGCACGCTTTTATATATGAGTCATTGATGTGGTAAAATACCAGTTTAATGGCCTTGGTTTTCTGAAGTGAAACATATTTTGGGGCTTTTTGGGAGTAATCAGGAATTGATATATTCAGGATATGGATATATGGCTATAGTATTCATCCTTCATCACTAGCATGTGTCTTAGTCACTGTGATAACAAATGAAATAATTGTTAGTTCGGCTCTTTAGTGTTTTAGGAAACAAAAGTCTCTTTCCTTTAGGGGATAAGGGCTAATTTTAAAGATAAAACAGTTTTGTGACCAGATGGAGAAATTAACCATAATTTGCTTATTACAGAGTTAAATAATAAATCTACAATATGTTTGGTTTCTCACATTTTTTGGTCATCCCCTCTCAACTCAGTATTAATTCTTTCCTACTCTCCTGACTCCTCTGATGTGTACTTCAGCTTCTTTCTGGGTCTTACTTTCTTCCTGCTTGTATAAATATTTCTAAATTTGCTGCATTTCCTGTGCGAATTTTATACTCAGAACCTCTTGGGAATCTGAGGCTGACTGGAAAGTCACCATATATTGGGAAGATTTACTTCACTAGGCAACTTAGTGAAAGAAGCATATCAGTTCCCCAATCTGTCAAGGGTAGTTTTTAGGTAACAAGCTGATTTCTCGGTTTCAATCCGATGTGGCAAGGATAACAAAGCCATATTAAGCACTTTTTTAAGTGCTTAATATGTGCCAAGTACATTTCAAAGCACTTTGCATATATTTGCCTAATCAATCTTAATTACAAATCCATGAAGTTAGAACCTTTATTACTCCCAATCCGTGAATGAAGTTCCAAAGAGTTTAGTTGTTTGTCAAAGAAAGCATAAATACTAAGGTATTGCTTTTGATTTTTTTAAGACAGGAAGTTTAGACTTTGAACTACCATATATTTAGCACTCTCCTGAATTCAGTTATATAAATCTAATTAAATCACTTTGAAAACTATTACATATTTAAATGTAAATTATTGTTAATAATATAGTACTCTAGTATAATATAGCACTCTACTAACTATGTTTGACTTCCTAAATTATATAATGTCTGTATCCACACAACTAGAATTGTTTGGAACTTCTAATAGATAAAATTAGTAACAATATTTGGAGACATAATTGCTCTCTCCTAAAGAGTATCTTGTCATCTCTTTTCTGTGTGCAACAGTTTCACTTCTTTTATGAAATAACTTATTCACCACCCAGTATGGTTCTTGTTACACTGGAGTTCATATAACCACAGTAACAAGCTTCTGATTAATTCCTGGACAACCATATGACCTCTGGTTACAGATATTGAGCTAGGAATGGACATGAAGCCCAACTTGGACCAGTCAGAGCTTTTCCCCTTGATCTTACATATAAATGCAAGGAGAAAAGTCTCTCTCATTCCTATGAAGCAAGTGTGTTAAGGTAGTGCAACCTGGAGCTCTCTAGAAGCACAACCTCACATGATGCTATTATGAGAAGTATCAAGGAATGTAACGTCTCCCCAAACGAGGACCCCCAAACTAGAAAGAAGCTAAGAAAACAAGGAATGACTCAGACAAGGCTAGCTTACTGAGTACATGAATTTGTTAGAACCTACATTACTGGGCATTACTTGGTAGCAGCAGGACAGCTCCAGAGATCTGTCCCACGATCTGTCTCTAAATTGCTTTTAAGATAATTTTTCCAGCTATTTGTCTACTGTATGTGATGAAATTTTTTTTTGTACGTTCTCAAATATGTTCTGGGTTGTTTAGATTTTTAGGGACACCTGTTCTTTCACTAGGCACCATGGCCTACAGGGTACATTTTTCATAACGCACCATAAAAAATAAGTGAGGTTATGGATATGATAATTAGCTTTATTTAATTATTACACATTATACCCTACATCAAAACAATACATTGGGTCATACAAGTATGCAAAATTATGATTTCTTAAATAACATTAATAAAAAGAAAAATTAAAATAAATTTTAAAATTCTTATAGGGAGGAAAAGTTTCTATGCAGTGTATTGAATGACATAATACCTTGGAAATCAAGAAAATGAAAAGTTTAATTTTATGCTACCAACTCACCCTGTGAGGTATTTGATGCTTTTTTTTTCAATGATACATCCGTAATTCTAATTATAAAGAATCATTTATTAATTCATCCATTCTTTTATTAAGGCGTCTAGTTCATTGTCCAATGTAGTAGTGAAAAACAGAATCCTAAACAAATGAGGTTTAAAATAAACTATTATAAAAAAAGCATAACTAATGTACATCAATCAGTTAAGTAATAATGCATAGAAAGATAGAAAAATGTATATGCACCTTTATTTGTTCTTCATTCAGGGATTTGTGAAGCATGAGTACAAAATGATGCAATGTATAATATCCTTTTCTGGTCCTCAATGAAGCATGTAAGTATTATATTTTTCCCTCAAGCTATTGTTTTACCACAAGGAACAATCTTATCTAATTAGCGTTCATTACTATCTAAAAGTCAATAACTACCCATGGAACTGGGACTAAAAGAATCCCCAGATTCATTTCTAGAGAATATAATCAATGAATGCAAAGATGGGAATTTGAGAATTCATCTTTCTGGCAAATAAAATTTTATCACATGTAACTCATCCACCACAAGCTTGTATAGCTAAACCCTTGACAGATTAAATGTTTATTGTCAAAAATTGATTGGGTCTGCTTTGAAAATTTAATCTAAATCATCTCTTAATTTGATTTTAGAAATATTTGTTTCTGTTATATATTTTCTTAATTTCATGCTATGGCACATTTAGTTCCCAGTTGTATTTTTCAGAGTGTCAATAATCACTATAGAAAAGAATACATTAGGCCTGATCTTAAGTTAGAATGAATGAACTATATCTATTTCTTTTTTCAATTCTGTATATTAATATAAAAGGGTTACCTTTATATTAATGGGAAATGGGGTTTGATGCAAAATTACATTAACAAATTCAGTGTTACACTATGAAATCAATGAACATCAGCTGAAAATCTTGATTTCAGACATGCTCTCGTATATGGTATTTTGTTTCAACAACCCTCTTACTTGTAAAAATCTAGATGTACACCATTGATTACCAATGTCAGTTGCTTTCTTATTCAAATGAACAGTGAAAAAAAAGATGCCACCATTATTTACACAGAGCTTTCTGTCAAACCATTTGCTAGTTTTGTTTCTTTGAAATGAGTTTCACATTTACTCCTATGTCTAAATGTTTGCTATAAATCAATTTGTATTCACGATAATTTAGGTTACCTCTCTTTTTGCTTTCTTGACATCAATACCAATTAATACTGCAACTCTTGATCATTTATGTTGATTAATAATATTAACACATGCAATCTAAAACAGTGGAGAATATCATATATGGTGCTTTGGAAGACTGTCCCCACCAGAGTTCTCTTATAGATTCTATTTTACACAGGTGATTAAATAAATTAAGCTGCATTCCTGTGACACAGAACAATAATACATGCTATTAAAACAGATATGTCTCTGATTAGAATAGCTATTATAAAATTAAAATGGTTTGCATATGAAATACTTTTACAAATAAAGCATTGAAAAATGTCATTTATATATGAAAACCATGGCATTACACCTAAACTTCTGAAATATATGGTGCAAAGGAAAGAGGATATCACTTAGACTACTGAACATCTTGACATTTGCAATAGCTCTGTCATTCCTGTGAACTTCGAGGAAAAAGTCATATTCTATATACTGACTCACTGTTAAATGTTCTGCTTCAGTGTCACAGATTTCATTAAACATCAGCATGGTATACATAATCCTCTGCTATAGAATAACTCTTTTTATTTTGTCAAAACTTGACACTCTCAGTAGGTCTACAATTAGGAAGGAATAGAGAAACAAGGTTTATGTAAGTGTATCTGATTTTATATCTACCATACTTATGACAGGTTATAAAATTATAAGAATGATTTTTAAAATTACAAAATTTTGTTATTTTTAACTACTGCACTGAATATTCTTATAGGTAAATATTTTTATGCAAATTTTCTTAAAATAAAGGCTAATTAGATGCATCAGATGGCATAGATATTTTTAAAGCTGTCTGTAATGATGATGCTCTTTTAATCCACTGGCTGTCTGCACATAAATAATTGGAATCTAACCTGACATATGGATAAATTGGCCCCTAGTGTTCTGTCAAAATAAGATTTTCGAGTTATTTTTAGAAGTATAATAAATTGTTGTTGACCATAATCACCCTGATGTGATTATTATGCATTGTACGCCTATATCAAAATATTGCATGCACTTTATAAATATATACAACTACTACGTACACATATTTAAATAAAATTTTGAGAGTATGGGATTTAAGATGTTGGCAAAATTAATAAATTAATTCAACCATGAGGGTAGCTAGTGAGCTGATTGTCTTTCCCTAGTTAGTATCTCTCTAATTTATCACATACTTTGCTTAACTGCTGATTCTGTTTGAAATATTATATAAATTAATCATGTTAATATTCATTATATTTTGTACAGAGAATGTATAAAAATATCAAGGTATTTAAAATTAATTTCTCTTAAACGTATACTAGAATTACTCATTTGCCAACTTTTCATTTTGATTAAACTTCTACAAGTAAATCAGGGGCTTAAGCTTTTTACTAGAGGATTCAAAACTACTTTACAACCTTTTATTTTGAGTATAAATTAGTACTATTTCTGATAGCTTAAAAATATATTTACCATCTGATCCATTAATTTAATGCTTAGATAGTGATGTTATGAAAAAAAGTGCATACAAAATATTTACCCATAAGAATGTTCAGTACAGTATCGTTAAAAATAGAAAAATTTTAAGGAAAATGTTCAACCAAAAAGAATAGGTTTCAATAAATTATTAATCAAGGTACTATTTTTCAACTATGAAAATAGTAGTTGAAAGGCAGAACTATATATTGTATGAACTTGGATATATGAAAACATTTTATATTTCATATTTTGTAATAATTCTAAAAAAGTAATTTTGAAAATACTATAAATATTATGAACTGATTTAATATAAAACGTGAATACACAAAAAAATTTGAACACCACTTTGGACTGTTGTGCAAAAATAAACTTCTATTTTATTTAAACTAGTATAAATTCTGGATTGATTTGTCATAGTAGCTAGAGTTAACATGCCCAATACATTGTTTCAGTATTCAACAATATTTGCTTAGTTACAAAGATCATCACTAAACTGCTTATGAGGTTTAGGTACATGGACGAATGATCTGAGATTGTCATAGCTATTTTTGGAATTACGTATTTTATTGAATAAAGCAAATTAAAAATATTAGGTAAAATTTGGGCAAAAAAATAAAAGCTAGTTATATAATTGAAATTAGTCCAGGTTGACAAGGTTAAAAGAAGTTTTATTTTATGTGAGAGAGATTAAAAATTGCAGTGGAATTTTTGTTAGTAGTGATGATGTCAAGAGTAATTTAATAGACAGAAATTATTGGTATCTCAGTATTATATATTTAATATATTTATTTTTAGGATCATCCTTCACAATTCTAACCAGATCTCTTATAACTTGGGTATAAAATTAGATTTAAATTTGGTCATTTGAAACTCAAAAACCATACCTTATTCATTTCTAAAAATAAAATTTATGAAAAGCAAAATGTGTTCTCAAAGCCTCTTGCTGAATGCCATAGACATCCAATAGCCATGGAAATTTAAAGTTTAGAAAAAAAAATTCAGTGAACAAAGGAGTATCTAAAATGAATTAGAAAGTTTATTTTCTCATTATTTGAGGAGAATAAGGGGAAATTCATGGGTTAAAAATTAATAAAGATAATCCAGGTTTACTTAATTTATGCCAAATAAAATGAAGGTATTTGTGGGGGGAATTGACTATTTCTGTATTAATCTTTTAGCTTTCATTTTAATAAATAAAAGATGTAAAAGAATATAACTGTCCAAAATTAAAGCTGGCTGTATTTCCAAATAATAATAAATGTTTGAACTTATTTATTAAATTTTAGGATTAAAGTTGTTATTATAAATAAGATATTTTCCTGCTTGAAATTGTCTAGTTTTTTTCTCCCAGCTTTATTAAGGTATAATCGACAAATGAATATAATATACATTTAAGGTATAAGGAATGGTGCTTGAAAATATGTTTATATTGTTAATAGGAAACATATATATCACACACATCACATCACATTATTACCTATTTTTTTTTTTTTGGAAAGTACATTTAACGTCTGCTTTTTTATCAAATTTCCCATTTAAATTACAGTATTATTAACTAAACTAACCAGCTATAAATATTGGCTTTACTTCTTTTAGAAATATATCCACAAGTGGGATCGCTGTATCATGTAGTACTTCTCTTTTTAACTCTTTTGAGGGACATCCATACTGTCCTACATTCCCAACAACAGTGTACAAAAGTTCCTTTTAATCCACCTCCTTGTCAACATTTGTTATGATTTTTCTTTTTGATATTAACTATCCTAAAAGATCTGTGGTAATATCCAGTTGTGACTTGGATTTACATTTCCATGATGATTAGTGATGTTGAGTATTTCTTCATACACCTGCTGGCATTTGTGTACCTTCTTTGGAGATATGTCTATTCAGACTGTTTGCCCATTTTTAAATTGAATTTTGTGGGTACCTTATGTATTTTAAATATCAAACCCTCATTAGATGTATGGTATGCAAATGCTTTCTTTCATTTCATATGTTGTCTCTTCACTCGTTGATTGATTATATCTCTATGCAGAAGCTTTTTAGTTTGATGCAGTCCCATTTGTCTATTGTACCTTCTGTAGCCTGTGCTTTTTGGGGTCATATTCCAAAACTTATTGCCCAACTATTGGCAAACAGCTTTTCCACAACACTTTTTGTTCTAGTAGTTTTACATTTAAGCCTTTAATTCCTTTTGAGTTGATTTTTGTATATGGTGTGACATAAGTGTCCAGTTTCATTCTGCGTATGGATATCCATTTTTCTCAATACCATTTATTAAAGACACTATCCTTTTCTCATTGTGTCTTCTTGGCATCTTTGCTAAAGATCAATTAATTCTAAATGCATGAATTTATTGCTAGTCTCTCTGTTCTGTTACACTGATTTACATGTCTGTTTTTATGCCAGTATCCTGCTGTTTTGTTTACCATAGGTTTGTAAAATGCTTTGGTATCAGGCAATGGGATGATCTCACCTTTGCTCTTCTTGCTCAAGATTGTTGTGGCTATTTGGCATGTTTTGTGATTCCATGGGAATTTTTAAATTGTTTTTCTACTTTTATGAGAAACGTTATTAGTATTTTGATAGGTATTATACTGAATCTATAGATAGCTTTGGTAGAATAGAAATTTTCACACTATTACTTCTTCCAGTACATGAACACAAAATATTTTTTATTTATTTGTTTCTTTTCAATTTTTTATTAATGTTTAATCGATTTTAACAGTGGTTCAATTTAATTAATGATATTTCAGTACTGTGTTTTCAAAAGTTTTAAATTTCTAATAAGTCAATAATGAGAAGATCTATTTACAATTGAAAAAGAGATATAGATTCAACTTCTTTTACTTCTTAATATCCTCAGAAAGTATCGCATTTCCTCTTTTATACGTCTGAATTTTAGCATGCCAGGGTTCCATGGTTACAGAAAGCATCTCTAATTTTATTTTTTATATTTCTTATTCCTAGTGTGTTGCCCCTTTTCCAAAATGTTTCATCATCAAATCTGCCTCTGGAAAATCTAGGGAAAGATTATTAAAAAATTAAATCAGAAAATTTCTACAAATTTATACTTGGTAAGTAAGAACTTTTAATACTTATTATGTCTTTTAACCATGAATTAGCTACACTAATAAAATACAAAGCAAAACAAAACATACTGCCAGGGTTGGTGATGTTGGGGGAGAACCATTGGCAGTAAAAGTCAAAGACATTAATACCCCTGAATGATGGCTGAGGATAGAAAATAAAAGTTTAGAAAAAGATCTGCTTTGAATTTTCAATGAGGTAGTATGTGATACTGCTTTTATAAAAATAGAAGTCTGACATAAGAAGAAAGCAAGCAGGAATGCAAATACATAAATCTGAGAAGCTGATTGCAAAAGGAAATAACTTGCTTAATTAAAAGTATAATACAGAGAAATAAAAAATGCAAGAAAGACTATACTTTCCATTGACAACCGTAAAATCTTAAATGGAAACTGAAGAAATGGAAATACAAATTTTCGAAGGTAATCTTTATTAATTCCCGCAGAATTATTGCAGTAAAAGACAAATACAAAAAGATAAACTAATCAAAACCAAGGATTACTGAGAAAAGGTCATAACTACAAATAAAATTGTCCAATAAATATACAAAACAAACAGATAACACAAAATAAATCAAAGTTAAGCCAAAACAATAATATCTCTATGCTAAAGATGACTTGAAGCTCTAAGGCAAAAACATTCATCTAATTTCTTGCAAAATTAATGCAGAATTAACAGAGTCTGGCAAGATGCTTGAATTCTGAAGATTTAAGAAATAATCCTATATAATCACTCAAGCAGGCAAAGAGATTTAACAAACAAACAAAAGTAACAGAAGTAGAATTAATTTTCTTTTTTTCTTTTAAATAGTACATCCCAGCCAGCAATATTACAAAAGTTTGCTTTAATAGTTATAAAGAAGAGACAGATACCCTTTTGTGAGTACATAACTACTATTTCTACTATATCTCTGGAATGTTTTCCACATACTCCCTCAATATGGCAATACTGGCCTTCTTGCCATGAACATGGCAAGTCTAAACATGTCAAGAGTTTTCTGCACCATGATCTTTGTACCTTTTTCTTTAACTGAATCATTCTTTCTACAAACAGACATATTGAGCCTGACTCACACTTCTACTTTACATAAAAAGTAAATAGATAGCCTGAAATTATGATAGCATTCAGAACTAAAACTGCTAAAATCCCTCATGATAAAAGTTAAGTGAATTTGAGAATAAAGTAGTTTAAGACTTCTCAAATAAAACACTGAGTTAGCATTGGAATATAAATCATTAAAGGCTACAATTAAGTGAAAATAGGAACATTAGAAGTTTAAACCTCGATTGACTTCTGCCATGATGGCCAAATAGGAATAGCTCTGGTGCGCAGTTCCCAGCGAGAGAGATCCAGAAGGCGAGTGATCTCTGCATTTCTAACCGAGGTACCAGGTTCATCTCACTGGGACTGGTTAGACAGGAGTGTAGCCCAAGGAGGGCAAGCCAAAGCAGGGTCAGGGGTCGCCTCACCCGGGAAGGGGCCGGAGAACTCCCTCTCCTAGCCTAGCCGGAAGAAGCCATTAGGGACGCTCTGGCACTCAGGCTCAGATACTGTACTATTCCCACGGCCTTCATAACCCGGAGACTAGGAGATTCCCCCTGGTGCCTCCACCCTCAGCGCCCGGGGTTTCCAGCACAAAACTGGGCGGCTGTTTTAGCCGCTGCAGTTTTTAGCCCTCAAATTCCTGGATAGTCTTGAAGTAATGGCCCCAGTCTCTGACCTGGGGCCTCTTTCTCTCCAGGTGCTCCCGGATTTTGCTCTCCAGCCTCTGGTTCTCAGTCTCCAGGTTCTTCACTGTGTCCTGATAGGAGTCCAGGTCATCCTTCAGGCTTTGCACAGTCTCCTTCTCATTCTGGATGCCTCCCATTCCTGCCAGAACCACGGCCAACCCCGTGGCAAGGCCCCTGTACCCAAGCTGCCCCAAAGCTGGTGGAGCTGGACTTGGAGATCCGGGAACCAGAGGCCCCAGCACCTGCATAGACACTGGCCGTGCTGCTGACAGGCCAGCACCTTAGCTGGATACCTGGACAGAACCCAGGAACCAGTAGTTGGTGCGGTGGAACAAGTGGTGAAGCTCATGATGTCCAGGAAGAACAGCGAGAGGACGGGACCCAGGCTTTGCAGATGGCCGAATCGCCTTTTTATAGTATGCCAGTTTTGCTGTTATTGTTTAATGAATGGGTGTTGAATTTCATTTTTTTTTCTTTTTTGCATTTAAGTTGATTATATGCTTTTTCATCTTTATATTGTGCATTAAATGCCTTTGTTTTCTATTTTTAAACTGTTTTAGTTACCTTGTAATCTGGACATGTGATTCAGTAATAATACTGTTATCTGTATTCTGAAAAAATAATTGTACATGTGCCCCTGGCAATGTGTACAGTAATGTTCACTAAAGTTTTTACACAATCACTTCTCCACAAAAACCTAGCTAATTGCTGAGTAACATATATACTATGATTTATCTTTATGATTTTTAACGTTAGTGATGATAAGCAAGTAGCAAAATTATAAAGAGTTGCAATAGGATTATCAACGTATTTCAATAATATTTAACTTTGGGAAAGGAAAGGAGGCAATACTCTAAGGGCAGGACACAGAGAGGTGAAGGCATGTATTGGTGATCTGCTAATTCTTAAATTGGGTATGAGTGATAATTTTATTGTTTTTGAACCATTCCTATATATTTATACACTTTTTAATATTAAATATATATATCACAATTAAATACTTTAAGGAATAAATGTATGAATACATAGTTGGCTGCACAATAGGAAAATTTTATTTCCATTAGGAAAGAAAAAAAACCAGGTACTACGGAAAACTAACATTTAAAAAATAGATACATTTTTGCAGGAATAATCTATTAAAAATTTTTTTTGGTATTTTATTATAGGAGTTTATTTTACATCATTTATTTATTACTTGCTTTTGCCAGTCTCCTTCAACACAGTATACCCAGCCCATAGTATATTACCTGCAACAGTATTTGCTCAATAAATATTTATACATTAATGAATGGGATAATCCATGAAAAATGGTGAAATGCACATAGATACTGGAGAACTTATATAATATCATCAACTTATCCTTATATTGATCCTCACACACCATTATTTAGGAATATTTAATTTTTTCTAACAAGGACATACGTGATATAAGCAAACTGCATTGCATCCTATAGTCACAAAATGAGCAACAGTAACAAAAATCAAAAATATTTTGGGAATAAACTGAAAGTATAAGCTCACTTATTTGGCTGACTCTTTGCAGCTACATTTCATAGTTCTCTTTGAATTGTAGCCCAATTTAAAGGAGACATTAGCTTTCTGCAATGTCTGCAAAAATGTCTTTCTGCCATAAAACATTAAAACAACCCACATTTTCCTGGAAGAAATATTATTTCTCAATTTGTGATTGCAACAACAGAGACCATAGCTATGAGTGATAATCTCAGAATGGGGAATAAAATTACTGATACTTTAAAAAAATTCCTGTAATGATAAATGCCTTGCCAGCAGAGTGGTTTTATCCTGTTTCAACGGAAGCATCAACTCGTTGCACTGCTTATCTTTGTCGGAAATATTCAAATGGCATCTGCACATATACCATAATTTCAGTTTAGAGTGTCAGTGAAAAACAGAGCTTTATTTAGCTCTGATGGTTGTTAAGCAGCTATGATACAATTTCAGAAAGGTTATTCCATAATGCATTCTTTAGTTTTGTATTAGGGGTTCTTCATTTTCTCTAAATCTGTAAAGAAGAAACCACTGCTTAAGTATATTTTCCAACCTTCCACTCTGCCTTATATCAAATAATGAATTCAAGTACTGTGGAACTGAACTGCCCAGAAATTGAACTTTACCTGCCAGGTTAACATCAATATTACCAGGAATGAAAAGGCAGACATAAATAAACCTGGCCACATTATGCTAACTATGTATTTTATAAATATACCAAAGCATTAATGTCATGCTACTGTTTATATGTCACAAGGCATTCATCCCATCTTCAAGAGACTTGCTGACATATAATGCAGTTGAGAGATATGACCACAGATTCCAGTATTACGTATTGATTGCTAACCTAGACTAGCCTACATGAGGAGATAGAAAATGGATATCTAGTGAACTGGTAGTGAACATGCTGCTCTTCCTCTAGTCATTCCCTTTTTTGAGTTTATACATGTTGGTTGGTGCAAAAGTGATTGTGGTGTTTGTCATTAAAAGTAATTGCAAAAACTTCAGTTACTTTTGCACAAATCTAATACATTTTCAATTATTTCTTTAGAGAGCAATCAGGGAGAACATGGTGGTGTCTGTTTCTAAGCAACTCCATCTAATAGATCTGAATCTTTGTAGGGAAGACTTTACATAAAGGCTGAGAGAAGTATTTTAATAAAAAAAATATTTTAAGACTCCAGGAACCCAAAGAAGTATTTCAGAGTCTAATGGAAGAATGAAGAACATTCAGTAACACCGCAGCATTTTGAAAGTTTTCTAATTCTTGACCCACCTAACCCAATGCTTCTACCAATAGCCTTGCAGACATCTCACAACGAAAAGAAAGCTAGAGGACAATAAGAGGACAAGAGCACACTTGAGCCCATGAGCTTCTAGGAAACCAGTATAGGGCTTCCCACAAATAAAATCAGCTAAAGAGGAAGAAGTAATATATGTCTGCTTAGCACTGAGGTCTCACATAAATGCAGACAGAAGTTACTGGTAAATTTGGGATGCTGTGGTCTTAGGGAATTTGTGTTGCACTTATATTATTATGTGTAACCAAATTCATATGCAAATGTTATCAAATCAGACTACAGTAGTTAAAAGTTTATAATAATTGGTTATATTTGAATTTTACCACAGTTTATATATATTTTTTCTCTGAAAATGATGTAAATTCATTCAACACATTTAATGTTCGAGATTTGTAGATTTTAAGCAAATTTCCTTCATCATAATCAAGGATTTTTCTTACACATTTGGAAAATTCAAGAATATTTCAAACATACAGAAAAGGATAGAAAATAATATAAAAATACCTATGTATTCACTGCTATAATTTTTCAAATATTTATATATTAACTTCAGATCTATTTTTTAAAATAGTACAAATACAAGGATTCCATTAAAATATATGCAACCTTTTTCTCCATCCTTTCCCCCCAGAGGTAACTATCATTTTAAAGTAAGTAAACTTCCTTGTGGTCTATCTTTTTACATTATTCATATTTCTATATTTCTATAAATAATATATACCATTGGGACACTCGTTTTAAAACATTGCCTAGATGAAAGATACCTTGGTCTGTCTGCTTTTATTTGGATCAGGACATTTTCTGTTCATAGAAAAGGATTGAGCTCATCCATCAACTGGAAGTCCTGAAGACTTGATACCCCTAGAGCAACCCTAAACAAATGGGAAGTGAGTGCTGGTAGAAAATACAAGATATAGTTACTGTTTAGACTTTGAGTCGTATTCCACAAAAGTTCTGTAGGTACCTAGAGGAAGTGACCAAGAGTTGGCTACAGAAGTAACATATACACTTAACATACTACATACTGGTTTTCTTCCCTTGTTTTCTTTCTTACATTCTTGCTCTTTCTTCTTTTCGTGTGTATCTTTCAAATAAACTGCTTCCCCAAAAATCTTTGTTTGATGATTTATCTTTGGGGTACCCTCACTCTGAAACATGAGGTCTAACAGGCCCTTAATGCATTCATTTCCTTTATTTTTTCTATTATTGTTTCATCCCAGGGCGAACAAACTTCTCCAAGAAGTGACTTGGAGGAAAGATACTATATTCCAGTGAACAGTTTGAAAACGAAGGAGACATGCAGCCTTTGGTGTAAAATGAAGGTGCATTCTAGAGAAAAAGAAGAGGGGTCATGTTTCACACGAAAAGTTCCTGCCTTGGTTCCCAATCAGCTTCATTCAAGGAAAAGAATTGAAACTCACTTAATATTAATTGTTGAACACAGCTGAGTTCTAGTTGGTTGGCTTCCATGACTCAACTCAAAAGTCTGTGTAAAATCTTTCTTGCAAATGACTCATGGGGATGGGAGAGTTCTGGCTGCAGTTTATCCTGGCACCAACAAAACAGAAAGTGATTTGTCTTGATTGTAGAAACAGAGGTCCTGTGATACTTTTACAATGTCCTTCTGAGAACACAAAGTATGTGACCACTTCCTCCCTCAGCCATGGCCACCTAGGTCTATTTTAACTTTGAGCACCCTAGTTAGCCAGGAGTTGTCCATTGGGTCTGTTGGCCAGATGGCACACTTTAACACAAAGGCACAAAAACGCAATCACACGGACTTATTTGATATTCTGGGACAAGGGATGTTAATTTCCATCCCTATGCTTCGTCTTATCTCACAGATATTCTCTGTCTCCCTCCTCCATGACATGTATTTTATCAAACATGGCATGCTGTCACCCCCATGCCTTTGCCCATGCTGTTGCTGTTACCTCTTGCCTGGAATGACCTTTACCACTGTCAGTGCAGTCCTACTTCTCCTTCAAGATTCTGTTCAAAGGTTAATTCCTATGGCTTTCCTTGATACCCTGCTCTCAAAGCTGAATTATTATCTCTTCAAACTTTCCATACTTGTTCAACCATTATGACTGACCAGAATGTTTTGCTTGAAATACTACCACTTAATTATCTATCGATGCTTATCAATTAATTCATAGCACAAGCTGTGCCTTGGTGATACTTGTCTGCATAATTATTGTCTAAATAATATATAAATATTTTTATAAATAATAAACATTATATAAATATTTGCATAATTAACCAACAATAACCCAGTAAAATTAAATCCATGTTTATAGTTTGTAAACTAATTTTGTACACTAGAATTAAATAAGTAGACTTGATAAACTACAATCAAAGCTTTTGAATTGTATACAGTACTTCTTAATTATTCTGAAAACTTGACGTGGTAAAATGCAAATTATATATTTTTGCACAACAGATAAATATGGTAGATTGTAAAACTGTAATTGCTCATCTTTTCCAATAGCCACAGCCCTGTTTTTGCTTTGGCAGGTGCAGAGGAGTGCATCCTTATTTCTAGATTGTGGATTTAGCTATTTGCTTTGGACAAAGGCATCTGTGTAAAAATGACAATGAACTAGTTATACAGCAAGGCAATAAGAGGACACATATAATTCTGGTGTGTATGTATGTATGTGTTTGTGTGTACTTGTCCATGTGCACCTTTGCCATCACCACTGAAACAGTCCCCTTGGTTAATCGCCTTTCCAGGTCCTGAAGGAGACACATGGACAAGGCAAAAGATATTTAGGCCCATATTCTCGAGAAGAGAAATCCCAACTGACAGCAGGCTGTCAAGCTTTATCTCTGGGATAAATCCAAATAGTAGTTCCTTTCATATAAACAAATATGAGTCCAAAATATAGCATGATACAAGAATAAGTTAACACTTAATACCATTTTCCTAATTTTATTATTTTTATCAATTGTACATTATAATTTAAATTGTCTGTAGCTTCAAACAAGTGTCAGCCAGGCTGTATTTTAACTGTTTCAACACAGACCCTCAAAAATGATGAATTATGAGCTTCAGTGACTTCAACCTACAGTTGAAATCAACAAAAACAATAGTTTTTTAAAAGCTCAATGTACTAGAGGAAAGGAAAAGTATCAATTATTTTCCACTGACCCACAGTTATGAGTTTATCACAAAACCAGCTGCATTCCACTAAAATAATTTAGAGATGCCTCTGGCACTAAAAAGCTAATTACCTTTTTTTTACACTTAATAAATCCCATAAATCATAATGTTTAATTTTGCAGCAGAATATTTCATCTAATACATGGTAAAAAATGTAACTTTTCTCAGCAGGAAAATAACAAAAGTAGTATAGTAAATAAGAAGTCACTCATCTCTACAGTCACAATTTTAGATTATTTCATTGCTTTAGCCACTTGAGTTTTATGTTTACAAATGCTACATCTTTCTTTCAAGTACACTTCTTTATTAAAGGTAGTATGTAACTATACTTCAAAAATGAAAGCATAGAAACACTTAAGACATATATCCAATTCAAGCCAAACAATGCTGTTCAACTTGGTCTCTGCAGACTCATTTCTGCACTTCAAAATAAGGGAACCATAGACCTTTAAAGCATAGTTGTGAGAAAGTAGCAGTTAAGCTTTAAAATCCTCTAGGAAGGAAGCTGAGTCTATAGTTTTCTGCTGCTTGAGTTTCATATGGGTTTGAAAGATACACCATCATATAAGGTTATTATGAAGTTTCAAAGCTATTTTTCCTGAAAGTCTAGAAAGATTTTGATTTGATGTGTCTTCTTATTATTGTCCATATTTACTATTTTAGAAAATATTTATAATTATGTAAAATAAAATTTGTCATTGTTAAAAGAAAGACTATCTATGATCCTAGCATCTTGGGGTTGCAGAACATATAAAAGATTATATTATGAAGTTTTAACACATTTTTCTATCCCAGTGGTCATCAAATTACAGCCTGCAGACCAAATCTAGGCCACTCCCTGTTTTAATCAAGTATTAAGGGAATACAACCACACCTATTAAGTTATGTGTTGTCTGTGGCTGCTTTTATTGTTCAGTGGCTTGCACGAGTGGCTGCAATAGAGTCTGATTGTCCTCCAGAAACTACAGTATTATTCTCTGGCCCTTTATAGAATGTATTTACTGCACATTATTATATTCAATAATACTTAATAGGCTTGCTGACTGAATAGCAGAAGAGAGGTGGGGGAGGTGCTACACACTTTTAAACAACCAGATATCATGAGAACTCACTATTAAGACACTATCATGACACAGCACCAGGAGAGAAACCTATCCTTATCAACCAATCACCTTCCACGAGGTCTCACTTCCAACACGGGATTACAATTCGACATGAGGTTTGGGCAGGAACAGAGATTTAAACCATACCAAATCAAATATATAAATTGAGAAAGCATAAATCAAAAATTGGAGAAACAGTTCAAGTGTACAGTTTTTTAAAATTTTTGTTTCTATATTTTTCTTTGTGATCTAAGATAAGTTGTCATTTCTTTAAAATAACCTATTATGTCTATTATATACTTTTTGTAAGCCTCCTGGTAACTGAATTAAATCAACTGTAATAGATTTCCTAAAAATAGAGCAATAAATTAAAATATACTACCAGAAAACCACTTAACCCCAGAAAAAGTCAGTAAAAAAGGAAAAAATAAAGAGTGGAGTTAATAAACAAACAAAAAAGACAACAGAAACTTCTTACTTATTAATAATAACAGAGTGTATAAGGACTGAGTTCTCCACTTAAAAGGCATAGAGTGGTTGAAAGGATTTACAAATGTAAAATTACATGCTTCCTACAAGAAACCCACTGTACTTAAAAAGACATAAATTGAATAAAGATGAAGGTGTGGGAAGAGATATTCCATGCAACTTGATAACAAAAAGGACCAGAAGTTACTATACTTAAAGTAGATAAAATAGACTGCAAATCAATAAGTGTGATTCTATAATACTTATTGAAACACCCTATAAACAGAATTAAAAATAAAAGCCATATGATTATCTTAACAGATGCAGAAAAAAGCATTCAATAAAATGCAACATCCCTTCATGATAAAAACCCTCAACAAACTAGGAATTGAAGGAATATGCCTCAAAGTAATAAGAGCCATCTATTAAAAACCCACACCAATATCATACATAATGGGAAAATGCTAGAAGCATGTCCTTTGATAACAGACACAAGACAAGGATGCCTACTCTCACCACTCTTACTCAATATAGCACTGGCAGTCGTAGGCAGAGCATTCAGGAAAAAGAAAGAAATAAAAGGCCTTCAAATAGGAAAAAAAAAAAAAGTAAAATGATCTCTTTTTGCTGACAATATGATTTTACATCTAGTAATTTTTTGTTGTTTCCTGATGGGGACAGAAAGTCACTACCATTTTGCAACCAGCCTTTAAAAATAAATCCTGAAGGACAAATAAGAATTTCTAAATAGAAGACAAAGTATAAAGTATGAGAGGAAAATTTAGAGAAGGGAATTCTATTTTCAAGAAACAAGCATGTGCAAACTCACATGGGGTCTGGTCTATACTGGAAACAAAAGGGTGACAACAATGTTGAATCGTGTGGGATGAAGAGAGTTGGGAATCAGAGATTCACACACTAGACTGAGTTCAAAATGATAGGCACACTCTAAATGTCAAGGTATGGTCTTGAGATGTCATTGTATAGGTTGTGAGGAGGCAGTAAATACTTTAAAGTGGAATACTGACATGATTTATTTTAAATATGTCATTGGAAAAATGTAAGTCCTGTCAGTTATATATATCATAGAATATCTTGAGAGACAGAGAAGTTGGCTAGAAGAGACATCTCATGTGGTTGCAGAAAATCCATAGGTCATAAAAGATAAGACATTGAGTCTGAGGAGTAAGGGACTGGAAAGTCACAGATGGTGGACCTTCAGAGCTTGTGATTTATCAATACAACCATCTTGCCAAAGCAGAACTCTTGAATAGAAAGTTCACTCCTCCACCAATATACCCATTTCCTACTTATTCTTCAAAATGTGGAGGCCTTTTGCTTCTCGGGGGAGATACTCTCTGACAAAACTCACACCCGCAGCCATCAGTCTATTTTTGGGCCCAGTTTACTATGTGCTCCTTACAGCAGTATATATGTCCAGTTATCTTTCATTTTACACTATGCTGTAACTAACTTGAGTAAAGTGTCTATGGGGTGTGTTATAATCTCTCTTTATAATGCCAAAATTTGTAGTCTGGAGTAGAAGTTCAATTAATGGACAAATAGAAAGAAGGACAGACAAAGTTACTGTGGTAAGAATGAGACATAAGATAGTTAATATAACTGGAACAATTACTTTCTTTGAAATCTACCATTTTTCCTTCAATAATTTGAGATAATTCTTTCTTTCATGATTAACTTTACAAAGTACAATATTAATTTTTATTTATGAAGACACATATTGTGCTTTAAGTACTACAGCATCAAAAATCTGATATAGATTCAGTCGCAAGTTAATTAAATTTTTTCTCATACAAGCTATTTCATATTATTCTACACAATTTAGCTGTATGATTGGAGAGCACAGTGAAATAGTGCTAGAGATTTTCAGAAAATTGAAGTATAACAGAAAACAAAATGAAAATTTAAAAAGATAACTTGTTTCATTATTATTAATTAAAATTAGGAAAAATGTACATATCACAATCTATTAGCACATAAATAACATTTTACATATTTCAGCTTACAGGCTTAAACACTTCAAAATATGAAACTATAAAATGATATTTAATCCAACAAATGTTTAACTTTCTGAACTTTATTAAAAGAGGGTCAGTTATGCCAATTGTGAATAAACCCTTGGCTTGTATCAGTTTCTGCTCTCCATAGGTCTTTCCAGGTAACAGTTAAGCAAGTACCATTTCTAATATATCAGTGTTCATATATCTCTCAGTTCTACCTATCTTAAACACCATATGGTCAATTTAGCAATATTTATGCTTTTCTAATAATGAAAATCAGCTTACTTTATAATATTTATTAACTAATGAGTAAGCAAATAGAAAGTTACACAATTTTTGAGAAAGGATACATTAGTATTTTTTGAAATATGGCACTATATATCCAGAAAATTAGAAATTTTTGCTGAAATTAGTTTTCATGATTCCAGAGCTCAGAACATGTGCTTGTCTCCATCTCCCCAGAAACACATAGAGGTGACTGTAACACAGAGCTCTGTAGTGATATTGAAAAAAAATAGTGAAAGGAAAAAAAAAAGTACTCTGAAGAGGAAAATTAAGAGTTTGTTCAAAACAGGGATCATATGTGATTTTAACATTTGAAAAATAACAGAGGAAATCTGCAAACCAAAAATAACCCATTAGTTTTCAAAGAAGTTACAGTATGTTTTCTTCAAGTCTTTATTAATTCTCTCAGGAAATCTTGTTGGCTTCAGAGCAAGATGGATATACTTAAATCATCATAATATTGGTTGTGCTATTTATAATGTCTTTAATTTATATAATCATTATTTGTATAAGCATACTAAACACACAAATGAAATAGTATATTTTCTAAATTAAAACATTATTAAACTCTGATGTATTTATCTTAAATCTGAGTGGTGGGTTGGGAGGTATAGTCATGTGCAGACATGATAATTTTCTATCTTTTATAGTGCTGAGCCAGTTTATTTGTTTAAAGATTGTTCACAGTGGAAGTGCTTAAATACAGCATGCAAGCACAACCTTTAAAACTAAAAAATTAAAGGCTACAAAATGGAAAATGAAGGAACAGTTCATCAGGTGGCATAAACTACTGAACAACTCTTATAATCCATGTTTCATAGAATGAATATGAGTTTTATAAATTGTAGACTAGCACATAAATCATATTTTACATATTTCAGCTTATAGGCTTAAACACTTCAAAACATAAAATTATAAAATGATATTTAATTTACCAAATGTAAAATATAAAATTTAAAATTATGATGAAAATTACCAGAAAAACTAAAATAGAAATGGTAAATTGCGGTTACTCCTAGGGTGTATGAAACTCATCTTAGGTGGTGGGAGAGTAGTTCTTACATCTTACTTTCTCTAGTATTTGAATTCTTCTATCTTATAATACAGTAATTGTATGATTAAACACAATATAATTTAAGACAAATATGTAACAGCAAATTCATTTTTGTGAATTTGTAAATAAAATGTATGTTGAAAATCATTATAGACAGATGCATTCTAATATAATAGTAAAAATTGAAAAATAGCTGAATTCATAAAATATAATTGTCTTAATCAAGTATTGTTCATACATAATTTGGAATAGAATGTAATCAGAAGAACCATGTTTTTAAATACATTTAATATCTCAGGCTATACTTATAATGCCAATTGAAATCATTATTACATATTCAATCCAATGTAATTTTTTTATTTTTTTCTGAAAAAATTAAAATGCCAGTTTTGTTTATTTCTAGTTGGCGGGATTTCAGATAATTTCATTGGTTTTAAAAATTATGTTTCTATATTTTTGCAATGTGAAACCAGGAAAAAAAAAGATCTTTTTTTTTGTTCGTTTGTTTAGCATTTTAAACTTATTAAGTTTAAATATGTTTAGTCTTACAAAAAAGCAATATTTTCATTTCTCAAAGCTGTAAAATTATAGAACGTTTCTAGGAAATGACTATACCACATCTTATAATCAACTACCAATTGTCTTGCATATCTGTAGTAGTAATGTATAAATACACAAAAAAATCTTGTGTTGGGAGAAACAAGTTTATCATCAATGATTATAATTCAATGTCTCAAGTGTGAAAACAATGTCATAAACACATTTTTTAGATACCAAAGAAAAAAATGTAATGTGGAAAAGCAATTATAATGACCAGGGGAAATCAGGAGAAGTGTTACAAAGAATGTGTTTACTTGTGTTTTAAAGGAAGAAATAAATTTTATTATCTGGTGATGGAAATATATTCCAAAGCCATACTCCATAAATATATGCTTAAATGCATGATTCGCAGCATAGAATATTAGATTTCAGTTGATTAATTGCTAGGTTTCTAAGGTAATTTTGCACTTATATTGAAAGTATAGTATTATTGTCTTGATTTTAGGCTGAAATTATTATTTTCTTGAATTTAGGTTATCTGCTGAGAAAGAAATCTTTGTAATATACCCTACACAAAAATACTTGAGGACCACAATTAATTACCACTTGATACCTAAAAGGTTAAATTACTTATTAAATTAGAAAACACATTAGCTAAGTTAAAAAATATATACATCTTTCATACCGACTCTTGATATAGAGGAGCTGGATTGGTACACTGCTGATGGAAGTTCAAAATGATGCAATCACTTAAGGAAACAGTATTTTAAAAAGTTAAGCTATATATTAAAATATTTGTTTCATTAAAATCATTACAATTTGTACTGCTCTTATATTCATATATACACAATTTATTATTTATTTGTTTTTATATTGGTTTTATATTTTTATAACACATGAATCATTTGTGTATTTATATGTTAAAATGTATACATAAATGGTGACCCATTCCACAGCACAGTTTGAGTAAATATCCTCTATATATGGCAGAGTTCATGGAAAAAGTCTTAATGACAGGAAAATATTATTAGCATAATGCAATTTTCAATAATAAAATCCATAAAATTGTCTAGCATCTAGACAAATATGAATTAGTAACCTCAGATTTGAAATATAATAATTATTAAATGATCTTAAAATGTTAGTCTCAAGCTAGTGAATGAAATACATAGCAAAGTGACTGTTTTAGTCTCTAAAAAATGTAAAGGTCTCTGTCCTCAATGTTACTGAAGAACGTCAATCTAGAGTGGCATAGTTACCATCCAACCCAGCTGTGCCAACATCTGTTTGCCAGTTCTCTGAGGAAGAATAAATGCAGAAGAAAAAATGAGAACAAATAGGAAGCCTACTCAAAAATGTGCAAGATAAATGGATATAAGCACCAAAAGAAACCCTTTTTCAATGGGAGTTTTAATAGTTTTATCAATTGGTATTAGTTACTGATTTAAACTATTTTCAACTATTTAAAAATATACAATGTACACACTTTCTTCTTGATTTTATGGTGCATATTAAGCTGTCTCATTTTTGCTTAACCCAAATTCTACCTGAGTGACAAGCTGTATAACGTTAGTGGTATTTGTAAAAATATGACATAAAAATTATTCACAATCAAAATAAATTTTGTATACTAAATAATGGACTTTTTTTTTTTTTTTTGAGACGGAGTTTCGTTCTTGTTACCCAGGCTGGAGTGCAATGGCGCGATCTCGGCTCACCGCAACCTCCGCCTCCTGGGTTCAGGCAATTCTCCTGCCTCAGCCTCCTGAGTAGCTAGGATTACAGGCACGCGCCACCATGCCCAGCTGATTTTTTGTAGTTTTAGTAGAGACGGGGTTTCACCGTGTTGACCAGGATGGTCTCGATCTCTTGACCTCGTGATCCACCCGCCTCGGCCTCCCAAAGTGCTGGGATTACAGGCGTGAGCCACCGCGCCCGGCCAATAATGGACATTTTATGGGTACATAGCCAGACTTTCAAAAACAAAATAATATATATCTAAAAATATATTTATTTCAAATGCACATTGATAGTTTTCAACACATATAATCATGTTTAATCCTTAAATATACTGAAACTAAATATAATATTTAATATGAACTTAGCAAGATGTTGTTTTAATAAAAGTAGCTTACCATCATATAAATCACTAAAGCAATAATTAAATCATGTAACAAATGTACAACTTAATGTCAAGAAGCATTGCATCTTGCTGGCTTAAACATTACCCTAACAATTTAATATGCACAAGAGATAATTATGATTATTATCACTCTTAAAAGCATCATTGCATCACTACATTCAGCACTGCAACTTATATTTTTCAATATTTAAGACAATGTTATCTGTCAAAAACCTATAAAACCAATTCAGGGGTCTGAATTTACTCTATCACTTTACTCGTTTACCACTTCTCAGCAATAGGGATAAAAATAATATAAAGCAAGCCCTGCAGATTTTCATTTTTCTGTGACTTCCTGGCCCATTGCTGTGATCTATGTACAGATGAATAATAGGCCAAGTCTCTCTGATCCACAGCAAAGACCTCAGCATGCTACATCATAAAAAGTGCATAGCTTTCTTTCAACATGTTTATCTTAAATTAATATTCATTCGCTTCTGAATATTTGGCATGAATAAAAAGTGAATGTGAAAGTCAGTTGCAAATAAATGCTACTATATCCTCATTAGAATACTCACATTCATTAATGCAAACAGGATGATGAGAAATAGGCCAGTTTCTAACCATTCTCAACTGGATACTATGCAGATAAACAACCTGAATTTTATCCTGAGAAATAAGTTATTTTGTGCAAATAAGGTATAGCTATAAACCATAAACAGGGAATAAAGCGTCTTAGGAAATAAATTGTGAATTCATAATCATTTTGTTCAGTATAGCAAACTATACTAACTCATGCCTCCTAAAGGAACAATTGGTTGGTAATGGTGAAGACAAAAATTATTATATGAATTGTAGGCACATTAATTTTGAATATACTCTTATATTGATATTTCATTTAGACAAATGTCCTTAAGAAATTTGAATGAATGGAAATACATTTTTATTAACAAATCAAATATTATATATAACATTCATAAATTATTTTATATGTATAATGTACATTTTGCTGGCAATTGTTTCTGCATGACCATTTAAAATGTGTACATGAACATAGTTGTAAATTAGGGGAAATTATGAACTGGTAAGGTAAGAATTCATGAGATTTCCCCCTTTCTATAAAATGTCAAACCAAAAAGATATTAAGCAATTGAAACATACAGTTCTAAGATCTGTATGTGCCTCAGCTGTTAAAAAGGAAATTTGGCAATGTAAATTACATGGTTGTTAGTAAAACTTTTGAATAAAAAAATTGTAATGTCCAAAAATCCTACTGATCCTTATCTTCCTCACATGTGTGAATAATTATACTAGCTTTGTTTTAGGATTTTGAAGATTAGAGAATAACATGCATTTAAATGTTTAGCATCTGGCTTGGTAAATAGAAGGCACTAAACATTACATGATAAATATCATTACTACTGCTAATATAATAATTATTGCTACAAGTAGTAGTAACAGTAGTAATGTCAGTGGGAAACTCACAGTTAATGTTTTCTTGGATTTGGAATGGTAGTAATAAGGTCTGGCTTCATTTGTTATGTCTTACCATTGACTTCTTTTAAAGTGTCACCTTCCTTTCCCCTTTGGCACTGCATTTGGACAGGCTGGTAAGAAAGCCTCTGCATGTCTGTATCTCTTCCTTTGGCACTAATGGATAATTTAAACTTCTCATGTATAGGAACTTGTCCCCATTCCAGCCTACTTATCACTAAAAACCCAACTTAAACCCTCTAGTTTGGCTCAACCCAGCTCAAATCTACTTGTACTTGACTAGCTGTCCCCAGGGATCCCATGTGTGAAGAATAAACTTTCATTCAAATGTTCTTGGTGTGTGAAAGATCATCCTCTTTGATATTCAAACCAAATTGCAGTTGTGGATCAATTTCTGTTTCCATAGGTTAACAAAACAAAACAAAAAACAAACAACGACAACCACAACAACAAAAACTGGAAGACTCAGGAGGATGCACTAATAGATGATCTCTACTGCTTTGAGCGCTTTCTTCTACTGCTCTCCACTTACTAAGTACAAATCACTGCATATAGTGTGTGGGATGGCTCCTCTGTTTGTTGGTAAGTTTGTACTTTGTATCATGCTGCATTATGCTCTCTTTGTGCAGCCTTCTAACTCTGTGTTATAAGCCTTGCTGACCTCAATTTGAAGTTTTGGTATCTGAGATTTAGGAACAGGGGTATGGAATCAAGGCTCTCTTTAGAGTATTCCTGGGCCTTGTGTCTCAGCCCAGACCTATTTGTGTGTCTTTGAATGAATTTTGTATGTAACTGATGCTAGGCTCAGAAGGAAAGCTCTTACTCTGTGACTAATTGGTAGTAACAGAAGTTGACCTTCCTTCTACAGAGTGCTCAGGGGAAACACTATCATACTTTCTATGATACATAAGTCCAGCAGGAGATTCATCATGAAAAAAACAAGTAGGGAGAGTTAAAAAAAAAAAAAAGAAAAAGAGTGAAATGATAAAGGAGTTATTATGCAGTATGCTGAGGTCTGTATTTTAAAAACAGAATGCTCACCTGTCCTTAAATACTCTGTTATTGTAGCTGCTACCCATACTTCTGTGCCAAACAAGATTTTCATTAAAAGGGAAAACAACCATCTCATTCTGTGGCAAAAATGCTTACTAAAAGTGACCTCAGATATTTTTCTGATCCTTACTAAATGTCCAGAAGACATCATGATTCTGGTGGCTAATTATAAAACAGACTAAAAGTTAAGATGGGCCTCTGAGGTGCTAGAGATATCAAGATATTGAAAGGCTACTCTACTGCTGGTTTATGGCTGGAACTCCACTGTTTGATGAGGAAGCAACAAGGGAGGATTCCTTAAGTTCTAAAGATGTTGGTTGGGACTCCTTGGTGGAGAAAGCTTACTATCTTGAATTGGATTAAAAAGACCCTCCTAAAATATCTTCTATAACCACTCTACAACAAAATACAGAGGCAAAATCTGAAACAGAAGTCTGAGGTTTGACTCTTGGAAATTAAAATTTTATTTACAAATTTATGTGATCAGCAAATGGAAAGAGTGCTGATCAGCTCTTGGGCTTATGTAATACTAGCTCTGAAATAACTTTAGCTTTAGTGGAGGTGTAACAGTTGCCTTGCTTGTCTTGTGTTTTAGTGCTTTTTGTTCTGCTATAACAGAATACCAGAGACTAGGTAATTTATAAAGAACAGAAATGCTTTTCTGTCACAATTCTGGAATTTGGGACATTTAAGATCAAAATGCCAGCACCTGGTGTGAATGTTCTTACTGAATCTTCACATGGCAGAAGGTGAAAAGCAATAGAGAACGAACACTCTTGAAAGCCCATTTTATAACAGTCCCTTGTGAATTAAGCACCTACAAAAGACCATATTCCCCAACAGTCACATTTGGGATTTAGTTTTCAGCACATAAATTAGGGGAATGAAATCAGACCATAGCATTGTGTAATCCTCAAATTCTAGTTTGTTGTGGCATTCACCAAAACTTCTGGAAATAGATGTGCAACGTCTGCTATCCCAAACATTCTAAGTCACATCTCCCAGCCTTTCCATTGCTCCATTGATATTCATGGCATAGAAAGTAGACAATCTTATCTACATACACAGTCATTATTTGGTCTTCCCTTAGCAATTGGAATTTGTTCTAACACATTGAAAGGATGCCCATTATTTAGAAAAATTAATATGGTTCAATGGGCATATTATTTTTCCGAGCATTCTAGTGAATGTGAAGCATACATAAGTTATTAAGTTATAAGTTTTTTTTTTTTTTTGCTTACTTCAATTAGTGAAGAAGCTACTGTTAAAGATGCTCTAGATAGTCTGAAGTTATTAGCTGCTATAAGGAGTGCCTTAAAGCCCAGGTGTTCGCTTCTCAAGGCAACAGATCAAGGTAAGCCCCTATGTATGAGTTTTCACAGGGACCTTCCAAAACTAAAGAATCTTCATCAGAAGACCTGGTATTGGGAATTTGATGAAATGAATGTATCCAATTATATGATTTCAAGTAAGACCAACAGGATCTTATAGTAACAAGGTATAGAGTTCATCTAATGTCCTTATCCCTTGAGGTCCTCAAGTTGCAGGACACACTACTCCATTTCCTTACCTAAAGCAATGGTAAACATCGAAACCTCATTAGGGACACAACATGCTTGGGACCCCAGTAACCACCCACGGACTTTCATTCTTGTATTTTCATAGGGGTGAATGGTCACTTTAAATGAAAGGACTTTTATGGGCTTCATTGTTTCTGATTACCAAATCATAGAGATCCTTGGAGACCTCACTAAAACACATAAATTCCTAGAGTATTACCAGACAGAAGACTAAGGATGAATCAATCTATCTTACTCTGAACATTGATACTATAACTTTGCCTAAATTCCCAGTAGTCATGGCTTTCACCACCCTTGAATTTCTGGAATGAAAGCTCTACCCAAACATATGGTGCATTTGAATAAAACTGAAACATTTGTCCTTATTACTGGTCTTTCCAAATGGGGTCGTTTGAATTTACTATCACACCTCTTAAAATTCTTAATATGATCCAATCAAAGTTGAAACTGGGTCTTCAATGATTGAAGCCTATTTTAGATCGTTTATTAAGGGAAGGGGTAGTTATTCCCACTGTCTCTTCATTTTACATACCAATTTAGTCTATTCTTAAACCTGGAAAGAATGATTGGTGTCTTACAGTGGATTACCACAACCTTAATGTCATGTTGCACCCATTAAGCTCCGCTGTGTACCCAAAATAATTGAAATAACTAATATCATTCAATCTTCCACTTGCAAATGCTTTGTTGTTATAAATTTGGCTAATGTGTTATATTCAGTGCCTATTTCAACAGTCTCTCAGCCTCAATTCACATTCAATTTTAAAGAAACACAATATATCTTTACTTAGTTGACTATAAAATGCATCAGTAGTCTGGTCATTCTATTCACCATCTATTAGAAAGACTTTAATTAGAACTAGCTGTTTCCAGACATGTAGGTATTACACTACATTAATTGCATGCTTCTGTGAGAAAACTCACTTGATACTGTCACAGAGAACACACAAACATTTATCATTTGATTTGCGGAGAGTGTGTGGGCTACATATGATTACATATGTAATCTATGTCCCATGTATGATTTACTGGCCTGTATTTTAGTAAAATTCTTGGGTGTCATATGGTCCATTTAGGGCTGCCCCATTCCTGATGTAGTTAAAAGGCAATTCCTAACATTGTCAGACATAATCACTGTCAAGTGGGCCCAACACTTATTAGGTATTTGGTTCCTAGAAACAACATATTTCCTATATATATGTATATGTATATATAACACTTTATGTATATATAATAATATGTATTATATATAATAATTTATATATATAATGTATTGTTATATATAATCATAGAGATGCTTGCAGATCCTTGGATATAGTAGTTTATACATATATAATATATAATATATATTACAAATATAATAATATAATATATACATATTATATTACTATGTATGTATGTATATATAGTATATAAAACATATAATATATATTACATATTTAATATATATTACATATACTATATGTAATATATATTTATATATGTATACATTACGTATATTATATGTATGTAATATATATTAATATATGTACCATATATGCATACATATATATTATATATACATTATATATGTATATATACTCATATATATATGTGTGTGTATATATATGTATATATATATGTGTGTGTGTATATATATATATATATATATACACACACACACACGCACACTTATATACACACATATATATAAACTAAGACCTGTGTATGTGGTCACATAAAAATGCCTCCACTTTGAATGGGGTGCTTCATAAAAAAGGCCCTAGAGTCACTATAGATGATAATATAGCAGGAATTTTCCTTAGTGCTTATTTGAGACTTCTCCAAAAAGGAAGCTCTTGTGACTACCTCCTATGCTACAAAACTCTTGATGGCTATTAAGTTGCTTCATATGCAAAAGGATGCCTTCTTCATTTTGGTCCTGAGTGATTTAAATGACACCTCACAAGCCTGGCACAGCTATTGAGGCCTCCTTGCTCAAATGGAAATGATAGCTACAGGATGGAGCCAAATCTGTGCTCTCTGGCATATTCAGCCTGCAGAAAGAAATGTTATCTCCTGCAATCAGTCGTTCGCCCAGTGCTAGAGTGCTAGGGAATGTCACCTCCCTCACAGATTCTTTGGTTACCCGAGAAACCACTTGGGATAAACAGACTGAACATAAAAGGAGTTCATAAACTTTAAGAAGAGAAACACCCAGTCACATGTGATGGAGTTTACTGGAGAGCTTTTGCTTTTCATCTGTGTGGAATATTCCTGATAAAGAATGAAACCCAAGGTTAAGTAAATTGGTTAAAGTACAGACAGTGATGTAGGAATTGCAGGATATCCTGCCCACCAATGACCCAAACTAAATATCTTCACAGATTTCTGGGGCATTTTCAATTGTGTAGTAATTGACTTGGCCAATGGTTGAAAAAATATATATATGTTCAGGTTGTCCTTTTAGGAATAAAGAACTTTGAGAATTCGTAGACTTTTGTAGTGAAGAGTCAAATTAAAATCATACCTGTGTCTGCCCATACCAAAGTTCAGGCTACTGAGGCCCAGTTTAATTCTAAAGCTGATATAGAAACATAAATTCTTGGTTTAAGACTTTATCCTCTGTTGATTATTGGTCTTATTGCCCTTGAATAATATTTTATCACTTTGCCTCAGATTTTTTTTCCTGTTTGCTTTGTACTATCTGTATTCAGGCCTAAATATACCTCTTCAGCTCCTGCTCCTGAACAAACCATACCAGTGTTTTTCCCCAGTGTTCTATATACTTGCCAAACTGTTCTTATTCTGCTGACTATATTGGAAGTCAACAGTGCTCCTTTAGTAACCCACACTGGTATTCAAGAAAATTTCTAAAGTGATGCCACTCAGGATATGTCCAAAATAATATCCAAATATGTGATTAAAATCACTAAAGTCCTCAAACCCCTAAATGAAAGGCAAAGCTCTGACAAATATGGGTTATGGATGATGGCCTAGACATAGACTATCTACTAGCCAACCAAATCTTGCAAACAAAAATGCTGAATTTAAGTTTTCAATTAACTGATGTATTAGCATTAACCAGTGGTACAGAACGAATATGATATATATATTTAGGAGTTTATTAGAGAGAATTGGCTCACAGGATTACAAGAATTCCCACAATAGGCCATCTGCAAAGTGGGGAAGAGAGAAGGTGATAGTATGGCTCAGTTCAAGTCCAAAAGCCTCTAAACACGGAATCTGACAGAGCAGCCCTCAGTATGAGGATGAAGGCCTGAAAGTTCCCCAAGAGGCCACTGGCACAAGTCTCAGAGTCCAAAGTCTAAAGAACCTGGAGTCTGATGTCCAAGTTACGGCAGTGGGGACTCATCTGGACTGGCTGCAGCAGAGGAAGTGAAGCCAGGGCTGTGGGCTCCATGGAGCTGGTGGGGGCCTGGAACAGGTGAGAGCCCTATCCCCTATTGATCTAGTGTGGCGGGAGCCCTGAGTTGCTGTGTGTAGCTGCAGCTGTCCAGCCCGGGCTCCAGACCCAGCTCTCCAGGACCCAGGAACTGCCCTACCCCGTAGACTGCAGGCTTCGAAGTGCCTGCTCCCGCTCCCTGGCCTCTCCTGGCTCCCCTTGCCCACTGCAAGGCAGAACAAAGTTGTGGCCAAGACTGAGGGATGTCTCAAACTGGCCAGGTGTGTTTGCACTCAGCGTGGCACTGACTCATCATATCTATGAGCACAGGAGAGAGGCTGACGGGGTGCCAATGGCTGCTCTGCAAAAACCTGCAGGTGGCCTTCAGCACAAAGAACCTGGGCTCCATGGAGGGCATGTTGATGGCAGCAGGAGGCAGACAGGCTTTTGGAAAGAAAGGGACGGTCCATGGTGAACGGTACCTTCAAGTCAGGAACAACCTAAAGCCTGAATCCTGGGGGTTGGGCTGCAAGTTCCTGTGGAGTCCGCAGCCCAGAGTGAGAACGTATGGTGCTTTTTCCCGGCCTGCCCATGGACCAATCATCATTCACTTCCTCCCTTCAGTGCCTACAAAAAGCCCTGGGACTCAGCCAGACTTGGACAGACATCTGGATTACCAGCTGCAGAAAGGAACTACCCACTCTGGGTCTCCTTGACTCATTGGGACAATCTGGCTGCACAAGGAAGCTATCCCTGGTTGGTTTCCTCTCCTCTGAGAGCTGGACACTTGTTGGGACAACATGCCTGCAGAAAGGAGCTACCCACTGTAGGTCTCCTCTCCGCTGAGAGCTGCACACTCTTCCAGATGACCTGCCTGTGGAGAGGACGGTCTCCTGAGAGCTGTTCTGTCACTCAATGAAGCTCCTCTCCATCTTACTTAGCCTCTAGTTGTCCATAACCTCATTTTCCCTAGACATGGTACAAGAACTTGAGACTCACCGAATGGCAGGACTGAAAGAGCTGTAACACAGACTGGGCTGAAACATGCTCACCCACTCATCATGTGGCAGACTACAAGAAGGGAAGAAGAGCTTCAGTCTCTTGGGAAGCCCAGACCTATGGGCTCCCTGAACCAGGGTTATGACACCTTTTTTGGGGCTCTGCCATTCTTGGAGTCTCCAAACTTCTGGTGCCACCATGTTCCCCTTGTCCAGACACAGATGTCCTCAGTGGAAGCCGAAAGCCATATATCTGGTCCAGCACAACCTCCCATGGAACTGGCACCTGTGCTAGGGCCTGGAGCTTCCTACCCCACTACAGCTGCCAGCATGCCTTGCTGTGCACAATGGCAGGGCCCCATGCTCACTGACTTACACACCCCTCACTGCTCTGTGCCTAGCTCACCCTCGGCAGGTGTGGGATCTGGGCCAGTAGCATGAACTGAGCACAGTCTACCAGGCTGAGTGGGCAGAATGAGCCCAGAAGGCATCAACAATATTTAGGCAGTAGGCAGTGTTGGCCACAAAGGTCTGCAGCTTATGAAGTGATGCCCTAAGTACCCTGTGACACAAGGGTAGGAGGAAAGGAAGCCAAGTGTCTGGCACAGGAAGACAGAGAGAGGTAGTGGGTGAACTCAGCAAACTGCTAATCCCCCTTTTCTGCCTGCTTTGTTCAAGCTGCACTAGCAGCTGATTGAATGGTGCCCAAGCACATTGAAGTTGAGACTTCCTATCTCATTCCTCTAACTCAAATAGCAATCTTCTCTGGCAACACTGTCATGGACACACCCAGAAACAATATGTTACCATCCAACTAGGCATCCCTCAATCCAGTCAAGTTGACACCTAATATTAACCATCACAATTGGGTATATGGCATTTTGGTGCACTAAATGTTTTACTGCACATGGGTAACAACACAGGCAAAGTTGTTCAGGTGGTACAACAAAAGACTCAACAGGTTAAAGTTCAGAATATTACTTGGGTATTTGAGCAAATGTCCTGAATACCCACAGACCTCTCTCAGATGTCCTCATCTTTCTAGAGTAAATTAATGCATATCTTCATTGAAGGACTTTTTATTTTCATTATAGATGGGGACAGAGGCTTACAGTCCTAAAATTTATATTTATGCTCAACCTCAGTGAAATGAGACATGGCACATTTCAGTCTTCAACCAAATATCAGAGGTGAATAATAAGAGGAAGTCTAGCTTCATTACTGATGTTTTATTATTTATTTCTTGTTATGCCTCATCCAAGAGCCTCCTTTATTGGTGTAGACAAAACAATTAAGCCTCCTGCACTTGGGGAATTTTCCCCAATTCCAACTTTTGTTCCTACAAAAGCTCAACCCACAGCCTCTTCTTTTGCCCAAGTCAGCACGAATTTGCTTGTTTCTGCCCAGGTATATCCAGAATTTCTTTATGTGAGTAATAAATTTTATCACAAATGGTTTTAGTGTATGGGGTGTCATCAGTCTTGACATCTGAATCAAGTTTCAGGTGATGACCATCTTGATTCTGCTAAATGACTATAAAACAGAGGTAGACCCGCTGAAACTGAAAAATACATTATCATCCAATGGAAACACCATTCTAGATTAGTAAATCCCAAAGAATATTTCTTAGGGCATATATTTAAAAATTACAGCACAAATATGTTGCCAAGTAAAATGCTTTTCAGAAATGCAGAAGTAAACATTATTAAACATCATATAAATTCAGGTCTTCCCAGAATCTTTAGTACTCCTATGTTACTTATAAATTACTAATAGGCATCTATAATGCAAGATTTAACAAATGCATTGGTTCAAAAAATTGGAACTGATATTCAAATAAATCATTTTACAGCCTTAAGGTTATTATGGCAATGTCTGTTTTGATTTGTAGTGGCCATGCTATACTGTTTTTTATATATACAGCTATATTCATAAATATATAGTCATACTACATATATGGCATGTATATTGTAGTCATACACATGTATACATGTACAACCCATGTGCAACACATTTGTTGCATATGTAGCGCATGTATTATATAATGCTATCATATAATATGGATGATATATATATATATATATATAAACTGTATATGATATGACATACATACATACATATATATATATATATATCCCTTCAATGAACCATGGGCTCAACTAAATCTATTAAATACATTTTTAGCAATACTGTTTTATGATTGTTTATCCTATATATCAATTTTTATTTCAACTACAAAAGAGTCTAGTCAGAAGATTATATTTGCTTTGAACTGAAATTGTCCATTTGGCAACTGTTAGCCATTTTTACTTTCTTACTCTTGCATAATAAATGTGTTTTCTTTTTATTTATTTATCTTTATTGTACTTTAGGTTCTGGGGTACATGTGCAGATCATGCAGGATTGTTGCATATGTACACACATGACAATGTGGTTTGCTGCCTCCATCCCTCCATCACCTACATCTGGCATTTCTCCTCATGTTATCCCTCCCTGACCTCCCCACCTCCTGCTGTCCCTCCCTTGCCCCCCACAACTGAACCCAGTGTGTGATGCTCCCCTCCCTGTGTCCATGTGTTCTCATCATTCAACACTCACCTATGAGTGAGAATATGCGGTGTTTGATTTTCTGTTCTTGTGTCAGTGTGCTGAGAATAATGGTTTCCAGATTCATCCATGTCCCTACAAAGGACACAAACTCATCATTTTTTATGGCTGCATAGTATTCCATGGTGTATATGTGCCACATTTTCCTTGTCCTATCGTTGATGGGCATTTAGGTTGGTTCCAGGTCTTTGCTATTGTAAACAGTGCTTCTATAAACATATGTGTGCATGTGTCTTTATAATAAAATGATTTATAATCCTTTGGTTATATACTGAGTAATGGGATTTCTATTTCTAGGTCCTTGAGGAAGCACCACATTGTCTTCCACAATGGTTGAACCAGTTTACACTCCCACCAACAGTGTAAAAGTGTTTCTATTTCTCCACATCCTCTCTAGCATCTGTTGTCTCCAGATTTTTTAATGATCGTCATTCTAACTGGTGTGAGGTGATATCTCAATGCAGTTTTGATTTGCATTTCTCTAATGACCAGTGACAATGAACACTTTTTCATTTGTTTGTTGGCCTCACATATGTCTTCTTTTAAAAAGTGTCTGTTCATATCCTTTGCCCACTTTTGAATGGGATTTTTTTGTGTTTTTCTTGTAAATCTGTTTTAGTTCTTAGTAGATTCTGGATATTAGCCCTTTGGAGATTCTGGATATTAGCCCTTTGTCAGATGAGTAGATTGCCAAAATTATTTCCCATTCTGTTGGTTGCTGGTTCACTCTAATGACTATTTCTTTTGCGGTGCAGAAGCTTTAGCGTTTATTTAGGTTCCATTTGTCTATTTTGGCTTTTGTTGCCAATGTTTTTGGTGTTGTAGTCATTTCACAATAGCCTTTACTAACACCAGGCAAGGCATAATCCGAAATAATCACAATGTCCATCATAATAATGGAGAGCCTTTTCTTAATGAGTTAAAACATTAGAGACCTTGAGAAACTTTATGCAATTTTCCACAGAAACTTTGTCTATACATTCCTTTTTTTCTTCTCTATAATTTGATAGCATCTGGGACAAATATTTAATGTAATGCAGAAAGTATATGTAGATTGTTACACAATGTTTGCTATACATACTTTCTACATCATAGCCTTATATTTTCACAATAACCTTCTCCCTAGTAAGACATAGGGTCTCAGCAGAGTTACTTTGTCATTCTCTTTTGCATTTTAGGGAGAAACCTTAAACTTAATTTCCAGAATCTCACCCCTTAGATTTAGTCAGTGAGAGACATGCAATCAAATTCTGAAAAGTGGAAGAAAAATAGACAATATTCTATGATGGCAAATGCAGATAGATAGCTTAGAATTTCAGTTGCAGCTTTCCTTGTTTTTGGAGTCCTACTGAGTAAAACCTATTGCAGGCAGACACTTGAAATAACATCTACTGTGAACAGGCAGTTCAGAATATCTCTTAGAATCCAGGGCTTCTCATGAGAATTACTCACTTTGCCACTGTAGACATCTGGATTTATTGGCTGCAGAAATTTTAGCGTTTCTCACTTTGGTAATGTCTGAAAGTAGTTTGCTGTTCTTTTCTTTCTAATTCTTCCTCAGTTTATGTAAATCTCTAATTTCCTAGAATAACTCATTATTTATTTTAAAAGATTTTATTTTTCCTGACTAATCTCTGACTGCTAAAGTTATAGTCACTTCCTAATTGTGAAATAAATTTGACTTCCTAGGCTGAATCTCTTCTCTACTCTTCCCAGAATTTAATATAATTGACAAAATCATTCTCTTGAACCTCCCTATGTTCCCCCAGTTTATTCTACAACCACATACTCTTCTGATAGCCTACCTCTCTTTTAAATGGTCTTTATCACTTACTTACTACCATATTACTAATAGGATCAGTGAAATATCTATTCATGTACTATAAATGTATATAGTTCCTAAAAACAGTACTGTGCTTTGACTTCTTTCCTTCTATAATGAAGTAGGGGATTATCAGCAATTTAGGTTAAAGCCTGTTTTGAAATGTTTCAAATGGGTAATCTTATATACAGTTTCATAAAAAAATAAGCTTTAGATAAAAATATACAGATTCTGACCATTACTTTTATAGTTATATGTTCTTTTAAATAAAGTAGAGCACCTTTACTGAAAATACAAATGGAGAATACCACTACTTATTTCACAAACTTGTTAAATGTTTAAATAAAAAGTAGTATGTTACATTACTACTGAATTGTCTGGCATGTATTGTTTTTAATAAAATGAGCCTCTCTATTTATATTTAGAAGCATTAAAATAACTGTATTATAATTTTATGAATATTTATATTTGAATTAAGGAAGAACAAATTATGTTTTTGTAAAATACCATTTTATAAATATCTTTCTTTTTAATATTGAAATCTTTAAAAAATCATCCTACACCTATTGATTTACCAACTGTAGAGGAATGTGACACACATATGCTCTGTAGATCTGTACTCTTAAAGTTGCAAAGGCATTTGCAATAGACTTTAATTAACTGTTTATGGTTTCTTGTGAAACATTGTAAGGTATATTATAGATTAAAATATCATATTTTCACTGCAACAACTTATAATTTAGCAAAAGACATTAAAGCAGTTTTTTTCCCTGAACCTCAGAAATTTTAATAAACTTTCCTATTATATTCAGAAGATTTCTAAAATGAATTTGGAGCCATAGTCCCACAGGGACATATGACTCTAATATGCATCACTTCTGATTTGGCTCTTAAACACAGTTAATGCTTCCTTCATCATTCTCTTTTTTGATTTTCCTCCATCATACAATGAATGTGGATGTGTCAAGCTTAGATAACATTAAAAAATGAAGACAGCATGGATCCAAAGTGACAGGATACCAAGCCTCTACTGACCCACACTAAAATTTGAGAAAAAATGAAATAAATTTCTGTTGTTTTAAGTCTCTGTTGGAGAGTTGCATTTGGTGGTAATTAGTGCATATTTTCCTCAATATATAGAGTTAAAATGAGGTAAAAATACATATCTATTAATAAAATCCAGACCATATGTTTGTAGAAATATATGAAAAGTTTTCTTACTAACTTGAAGCTCTTAAGAAGCTGAAACCAGTCTGAAGCAAAAATAGTCCTAATATTAACATGAACATTCAGCAGCATTTGTTGACCAAATACAGCATGTGTACTTGTGTTACATTTAGATCTAGTGTGTCTTTGTTTGTTCTACATATAGTGAAGGAGAAATTATCTCAATTGTAAGTTCTTACAGAAATGTAGGCATACTGACATTAAGCTGTTATGTTTTAATATTCCTGAAAAACAAAAGAAGAGGTAGAGTTTTTGGAGTGGCATCCCATATAATTATAAAAGCAGCTTCAGCTTTATTTGCACTCTAGTACTTTAATGACAAAAAAGTATATAATGTTGTTAGGTCTAGTGTAGCACACACATTATACATTAGTACTCAAATTAAAGAAAATATAAAGACTATATTGAGTAGAATCCTATTAATTTTCACAATGTGGCCTGCTTAGTGATGTTATATATATATATATATAACATTCTCTTATCAAAACAGGATTAGTGTCCTTTGAGTTTCTATAACTTCATTCTTTTACTTTATTATCTGGGTGAACTCATACCCATCTATAACCTTAGTGACTATGCTAATGACTTAAAAGCCTCTACAGACACAAACTAGATGTGTCTGTAAAACTCTAATTTTTCCAGCTGCATTCTGGATCCAGTAGATTGTACTATTTGACATAAAACTCACACTTAAACACTCAGCCAATTAGATCTATATCATCAGCAATTAATCTTGCAAATGGCATAAGTTATTAGCTTCCATTAGTCAGTTGGGTATGGAATATTTTTTAAAAGAATTCTCACATACCTGTTACCCATCTAGCCAAGGTCTTCCGCTCTATCATCCTCTAATATAAAGACTTAAAATAAATCTTTCTAGCCTCTTAGCAAATATCAGCAGAGTTTATAAGCAATGTCTGTTTCAAGGATAAATTCTTTCAAAAAGTATCACTGTAACAGTAATTAAAATTTCTATTTGACTATGAAAAATAATTATAAGACTTTTGGCTTAGATAGAGACACAGAAATTTGTAAATTACCAATCAGTCTTCGGAATACAGTGCTTGTGAGAGGGGTTCTAGTAAATTTTTTGTTTTACTTTTAATACTATGAAACAATAAAGTGATGATGATATATAAAACACCTAATCATTAAGTGAAAATAGGCAGATAGTCTATGAATAAGTGAGTATACACTAAAGCTAGTGTATTGCCTGAGATAGAGCTAAAGAAAGCTAAACCAAATGTATTATCTGTCTCAAAATATTATTTTAAATGTATTTATTTATGAGGCATCTTTTTCAGCCTATATCCAAAAATGTAATTTTCATTAGTAAGTATATTAAAGGAAATTTTATATTTCTGCTTAATGTTATCAAAATGTTATTGGGACTCTTTTACTAACGTTTATTTGTAAAAACCCTGTATTTACAAGTCTATAACATTTACATATTCATCTAATTTTTTTGAATTTTTATAAAGACAATTATACAACATGTAAGAATGTTGTATATATACTACTGTTAAAATTACAAAGGGATGCATATTTATATTCTAGCTATATGTATTTTAGAAATCTTAATAATAGGGGTCAGGTGCAGTGGCTCACACCTGCAATCCCACCAGTTTAGGAGGCCAAGGTGGGCAGATCACTTGTGGTCAAGAGTTTGAGACCAGCCTAGCCAACATGATGAAACCCGTCTTTACTAAAAATGCAAAAAATAGCTGGGTGTGGTGGCACATGTCTGTAATCCCAGCTACTGGAGAAGCTGAGGTGGGAGGATAGCTTGAATCTTGGAGGTGGAAATTGCAGTGAGCCAAGATTGTGCCACTGCACTTCAGCCTCGGCAAAAAGGGTAGACTTCATCATGTCTGATAGAACAGAAAGGTAGAAGTATTATTTTGATGACTTCAGAAGCTACAACATCCTTATGCTTCCTGATGTCTAACTTATTACTACATAGTAATAATAATAATATCTATGTAATAAATATTTGCCATATTTTCTATGAGAGAAAGAAAGTAGCTTTCTTTGTAAAGTTCTTTCACCTCTTTGGTTATATTTACTCCTAGGTATTTTTTTTTGTAGATATGTAATCTTCTTGATTTATTATTTTGCTAGTTCATTATTGTTGTACAGAAATGATGCAGGTGAACCCCAAAATTGGGGCTTGACTCTGGAGAATTCAAGAGAGCAAGCCAACAGTAAAAGAGAGCAAGCCGACAGTAAAAGAAAGCAAGCATTTATTGTTTGTTTGTTTTTGTTGTTTTTATTTTTACCAAAATTGGAATAGGGTTGCTCCATAGCAAAAACAAAACAAACAAAAAACAAACAAACAAAAAAAAAACTTAGGGGTAAATATAACCAAAGAGGTGAAAGAATTTTACAAAGAAAACTACTACTGATGAAAGAAATTAAAGAAGGCACCCAACAAATGGAAAGACAGCACAAGTTCACGGACTGGAAGAATTAATATTATTTCAAAGCAATATACATATTCAATGCAATCCCTTATCAAAATGCTAATGACATTTTTCACAGAAATAGGAAAAACAATTCTAAAATTTGTATGGAACCAAAAAATAGCCAATGCAATTAAAAAAAAAAAAGAAAAAAAAAATACAAAGCTGAAGGCATCATATTATCTGACTTCAAAACATTCAACAAAGCTATAGTAACCAAAATAGGATGGTATTGTTATAAAAATAGATGTATAAACCAAAGGAACAGAATGGAGAACCCAGAAATAAATCCATATATTTACAGTCAACTGATTTTTTACATGGCACCAAGAATATACCTTGAAGAAATGACACCCCTTTCAATCAATAGTAATGAAAAAACTGGATACTCACATGCAGAATAATGATAATAGACCCTTATCTCTCATTGAATAGATATTAAAAATCAACTCAAAATTGATTAAAGACTTAAATGTAGGACCCCAAACTGTAAAACAACTAGAAGAGAATATAGGAAAACACTTCAGGGCATTGTTCTAGGCAAAGATTGTATAGTTAAAACCTCAAAGCATCAGCAACAAAAGGAAAAAAAAAATTAAAATTGGATCATATTAAACTAAAAAAATCTACACAGTAAAAGAAACAATTAGTAGAGTGAAGAGACAACTTGGTAATTGGAGAAAATATTTGTAAGCTATTAATTTCACAAGGGTCTAATATCCAGAATATACAAGGAACTTAGTGAAATAGCGTGGAAATAAATAACAACAAAAAGTGGAAAAAGGATCAAAATAGACATTTATCACAAGAAGATATAAAAGTGGACAGCAGAAATGTAAAGAAATGCTCAACTCCATGAGCTATCATCTTACCCCAGTTAGAATGACTATTATTAAAAAAGAAAAATAAATAAATAAATAACAGATGTTGTCAAGACTGTTGAGAAGAGATAACTTTTATACACTCCTCGTGGGAATGTAAATCAATAGAGCCATTATGGAAAACAGTATGGATATTTTTTCAAAAAACTAAAAATATAACTGCCATATGTTTCAGCAATCCCACTACTGGGTCTTTATTCAAAAGAAAGAAGTAAGTGTGCCAGAGTGATACCTGCACCTCCACGTTTATTGTAGTACTATTAACAATAGCAAGGATATAGACTCAAACTGTGTCCACCTTTGGATGAATGGATAATAAAAATGTGAGATATATACACAACTGAATACTACTTAACCATAAAAAAAATCAAATCCTGTCATTTGCAGCAATATAGATGGAACCATAGGTCCTTATGTTACATTAAGTAAGCCAATCAAATAAAGACATATACCACAAGTTATCAGTCATATGCACGAGTTAAAAAAGCTAATCACATTACAGTAAAAAGCAGGATGATAGTTACGAGAGAGTAGAAAGGCTGTGGGGTAGGCTGGAGGAAGGGTGAAAGACAGTTGGCTAATACATGCAAACACACAGCTACATAGAAAGAATAAGTGTTAATATTTGATAAGAGATTATATTTGATAAGGATGACTATAGTTAACAATAACGTGTATTTCAACATAACTAGAATAAAGATATTAAAATGTTCCTAACACATATAAAATGATAAATGTTGAGATGATGAAATTGTAAATACACTTATTGATTCATCACACATTCTATGCTTGTAACAAAATATCACATGTACCCCATAAAATGCGTAAAATTATGTATAATAATAAATCATACATATATTTTCATATACACATATACACAAATAGAAATATTCTGGTATTTTATATTTCATTAGAGTAGATATTGCAATTGCCATATTGAGAGTAAACTGCAAGAGGAAGTATGAAGAAAAATAATGACTCATGAAACACTAAATGTCATTAATCTGTGATTCTATTACATAAACAGAATGCCAAAAGTAATTTTTCATGACTTTATTGGTGTTGTATTTAGGGGCATAATCACTAGGATAATATTCTGGGAAAGCATTTTTTCTTTTTTTGTGAAACCTTAAGTATGATATTTTGTATATATACATTGAAGAATGAGATCCATTGATCTATTTATTCAATATCTTCATTGTTTCATTGCTCAATAGAATCATTGGTTTACTTATGCTTATTAAAGAAAAATTGTGTTACTTTTGGCAGTCAGGATAATCAAAATAAAATCAAACAAAAAAATCTTTTATATCAAATATTGTATCAATTATAAATATTTTCCATCTTGTGGTATGGTACCTTCTTCACAGAGCTCACCCATCTCTCTTGGAAGATGCATAAATATAACCATATTTAAACATATAGTATGCTTAATGAACCAATCTGCTCGGTAGCAAAAGTTACAGTTGACATGAAACATTACTGATGTAATTTCTATTCTCCTATCTTACTCAACAAAGAATGTGTGGTGAGCCTGTATGTATAATGTTAATAATTATCTGTAATGAATTTGTAGTAAGTGAAGTGTTATTAAATGTAAACTCATTGATAAAATGAAGACAATAATTTCTGTCTTACAAAGTATTCATCCTTACTAAATTAAATCAGTTAAAAAATATATATTTCATAGAATATCAGACTATACAGTTATGGTAATTAGTCCTTTACACTTCTGTATTTAACTTAGGCAGGTCAGATAATATTATTGCCATTTTGGCTATTTCGGATGTTCCCTAATTTACAAGAGAATGGTGAGCCTTTGTGAGTTTTTGTATTCACCAAGCTTACTTATCTTGTAATGTGCAAAAACACAACTGTAGCTGGTTATTTTAAATACCAGTCTACTCTAGTTTCCTTTTAATTCCATTAACTTAAATAAGAGAGAAAGAGAAAGAGAGAATTTCAATATAACTACAGATTTTAGCTTTTCATTTAGTAATTTGACATTGAATAAATATACATAAGGATATCTATCTATCTATAGATACATTTTTTCTTAGTTATTTTATTCTTCTCAGAAAAATAAATTTTAGATTTATTCTATAGCTTTGATTCATTCTGCTTTTGTTAGCATGTAGCCCCACTTTAATTTCAATTCTAATCCATCTTCCTCTCAATGAAATGAGATACCTTTTATCACTGCTATGATTTTTTAGTGTTCCATGCCCCCCGATATTTGTACTTTAATATAAATGGAAAAAATGGAAAGCAGCTTTCAATATAACAAATGTAAATAACACCACACACAAAGGAATATTGATCTGCTAGTCATTCATCAAAGAGTAACCTGTCTGGCTGATGAAATTTTTGTTATAAAGTCTTTAATACTTTCTAACAAACACACAGAAATAATGTATAATAAAAACTCATAAAAGTATGATATAGTAAGTATTCATTTATTCATTTAATATATGTATTGCACTCTTACACATGTCAGACACTCTGCTTGAGGATGGAGAGACACAAAGGAAAACACAAGAACCTGCATTAAGAAACCTACAGAAATAAAGAACTAGGCATCGATTTCTGCCAAGCTGTATTAAAATAACAAAATAGCTATTTCATACAATTCATAAAATGATAATAGGGACCCTGGTGGCTCCAAATTTGCTTATTTTAAGTAAATAATTTTTTAAAATGTTAATTGGAAAATGATTCAACTCTTTCTGGGTTAAGTTGACATAAGCAAGGCCTGAATTACAAAATTTTAGTCAGACTATAAGGATTATAGGTATCTGCTGAGAGGAAATTACATTAGATATTTTTAAGAATTAACTAAATTATGTTTCGATATTAAAAAGCATCTATACCTTAGATTTAAATTTTGCCATGATCTTCTTGCAGATTGGCAACCAGGAACAAAGTACATACAGCACTCGAGTCAGAGTTTAAACTACATGTAAAATTATTTTCTAAATTACAATTTTTTTAACTTCAAAGTACATGTTGAGAATGTAATAAAACTGATCTGTAACATGTTTATACAGGTTTCAAACATATATAAATATAAAAAGAGTTTATGAAGTCAGTTGTTAAGTTTACCATAGCATTAAAGTGTATCTTTCTTAATTAAAATGGTTATTCTCTTAAAGCCCTAGAACCTGTTTTTCACTATTAAGTATTTACTTATAAGTTTACAAATAAAACAGAATAATTGTATTTGGGTAGTCATTGTATTTTAATTTTCCTTTTTCAGTGATTTTTCTTATTTGGATTTTCAAAAGTATGATAATATAACCTTTATATATCAGTAATAAATTGAACTTTCTATGTTACATGAACATAAAATATTATAAAATTTATTTTTGACAGATAGATATAACTGGAATATTTAAATGTTTTCAAATAAATTGATCAAACAATTGACCCTTAATCAAATAACTGATATTATACCTTGATTATTTTCTATTTTTTAACAAAAATTCATGTGATTGCTATGTAATGTAGACATACTTTTAAGTAAATAATAAATATTTTACTTCCTGGTGCTTTCTAAAATATTTTAAATTATTATTAGTTACCAAGTAGATTAATAGAGTTAATTTTACTGGAATGGAGCCTCATTTAACATTATTTCAATCACTGAAAAAGGAAGATTTAAATGCAATGACTATCCAAATATATTTCAATCATGAGATAATGTTGATAATTTAATATCATCTGTAATAATTTTATACAATATTTATTTATGAGTCCTTGGCTTCCCTATCATGGAAAATCAATTCAAATGGTTTTAGGGAAAAATGTGATATTATAGACTTACAAAACATAAAATTTATGTTCAGTTTGGCATTTTCATTTGGGTTAAACCAGAGCTCAAAAAACACCATCAATTGAATCTCTCACACATCTCATGCTTCATAATTCCTCTGAATGGATTCATTGTCATGTAAGTCTTTTTACCCAATAGCCCTCAGCGACTCCAAATATATATTACTTTTATAGTTACCAGTTCCAAAGGAAATAAAGATTTTCTGTCACAAATTCTTTTATTAAGTCTTTTTCATCTATCTTGGGTCAAGTAATTACCCCTCAACCAGTAAAAGTGAGCAAGGGCTTATAAATCTCTGAATGTCTGTGATAGCCAAGAAGCGTATTGGTATCCACTTCTGTAGCTGTAAGACAGAGTCAATTCCACTGAAAACACTTGAGTCACAAATGACATTATATGAGAATTTTAGCTACATGTGGTAATTAGAGGTTAGCATTAATATAGAACACTACACCTGTATCAGTGAATGTAGGGAATAATAAGAAAGGAGTAGAAGCTCGATAGTGCCATTAAAAAAAATTGGAATTACCAAAGAATGAATGACTGTAGTCAAGGCACAAAATGCCCACCAAAAGCAGGGATAAACATTGTGTATAACACCGATAGGGAAATGAAACAGGGAAATACTGGGTAGAAGACAGCAGTTCCCTGGCAAAGGCTCCACCCTCAAGCCTGAAGAGCTGTCATCCTAAATAAGGACAGGCATTTCTGTTTTCATGCCCTAAAAGTTGCCTTTTGGTCCATCATGTCACATATCCTGCCCCCATATAAACCTGAGACCTGGCCGGGTGTGGTGGCTCATCCTTGTAATCCCAACACTTTGGGAGGCTGAGGCAGGGGGATTATTAGGTCAAGAGATCAAGACTATCCTGGCCAATATGGTGAAACCTCATCTCTACTAAAAATACAAAAATTAGCTGGTCTTGGTGGTGCTCTCCTCTAGTCCCAGCTACTGGCGAGGCTGAGGCAGGAGAATCACTTGAACCTGGCAGGCAGAGGTTGCAGTGAGCCAAGATTGCCACTGCATTCCAGCCTGGGTGACAGAGCAAGACTCTGTCTCAAAACAGACAAAAAACTTGAAACATTAGCAAACACACACACAAGCAGCTGAATGTCAGACCAGCTGACCAGTGACAGCATAACAATGCTACAGAGAAATAGAGAAGAGGAGGGACATCTGGACCAGGAGGGAAGTTCAGCCAGGGGCAGTCAGGGAAGAGTCCAGCCGCTGGGCTGCCTGATTCCAGGGGAATACCACCTTCCCACTCCATCCCACTCCCAGTTCCCCATCCATCACACTGAGAGTCACCTTCTCCACACAGTAAAACCCTGCATTCATCCTTTCAGTCCACATGCTATCCAACTTTTCCAGTACACTGGGCAAAGCCTGGGGTTACGGAAGGCTGTCACACTGGTCTCCTGCCCTTGCAAAAAAGGCGGGAGGTCTATTGAGCTGATTAACACACAAGCTGTCTGCAGACAGCAGATCTAAAAGAGCTTGGTAATACACATCCACTTGGGCTTTGGGAGAAGCAGCATTCACCTTACATGCTGCTGTGGGGCCAGAGCCCAAAAGCACTCATGCCTGCCTCTGCACCTGCCCATATGCCTGCACCCCTTAGGAGTTTGAGCTAAGTAGGTCACACATGTTACACATCCTGTGAGGGGAATTAAGGAACTCTCCCATTTCAACATCTAACCATATGCATGAATTTTATATGAACTAGGTCTTTGTAGGAATGAAGCAATGTTGTCCCTACTTTTCTGGCTGTGTATTTCTGCCAAATAATTTTCTAGATTCAGGGTCCTTTTTACATCACTACACTATTTAGTGAAAATGAATTTCCCTGATCATCATGTTTTGCATCTCTCTTTTTAACTTTTTAATATTAAAATATTAAATTGGTGAAATTAAAAATAGAGTTATCACTCATTAAATGGGCACATCGGAAACAGAGATGTGAGAGCAGACACTTAAGCTTTAGTATTAGAGAGACATTAAGCAGATAACCTAGAAGTAGGACCTGGCTAGAAGAATGATTTGAAACATTGAATGGTAAAGGATGGAGGACAAATGTGCTTTCTTTTGATCAACTTCCTCACATGCCTCACATTCATGTTTCCATGATATTTATCATCTTTTGAAACTTATTTCATTATTAATTCATCGTATTAATATGTTACCTTAAGCAACTTCTGAAACTGCTGTCCTCTCCCATTTAGGGCAAATAAGTTTAAATGTAGCAGAGTGATTAATTCTCTCCTCACTTCACACTCTTCACCAAAAAAACCTGTCTGGAAATCAATTTTTTCCATCTTCAAACATTTGAATAGAAACCAAAATTGGTCATCCCCAATTTATTTTCAGATTTGGTCTAAATACTCTCCACCATGTAATAAACCAAATTAAATTCTCCAGCTCAATAAAACTAAAAAAGATTTTTAAAAAACCATTAAAACATTAATTGGACTATTGATAATTATTCTGTTCAATTTATGACCTTCCTGCATGCTTGTATATTTAAAGTGCCATAATCACATAGCCTTATTGATAAGTTTTATGTTTAGTGCAGAACAGCAACATTTTACATTAGATGTAAGCAGACACACCTTTTCTTCTCAGTGAAGAAAGGATATATGTGTGTTGGGAATTGATAAATGGGGTTTTTGTTTTTGCCATTTCAATAATGCCTCTATTTCACTTTTTCCCTGGCAGCTAATAAACACACAGAGAAAAGGTCTGTGTCTCTTTAATTTGATGTAATTAATTCTACAAAACTGAAGTGTTCAAATTATTTTCTCAAAAAATCCATCACCTTAATGCAATAATAAAATGCAGGTGGGGATATGCCTCGTTGAAACATCAAGAACTTATATTAAGTATTTTCTATATTGAAAACACTATTTTATTCTCATCATCCATTCTGGATTGACTACTGCTAAAGGATAGCAGTATTCTTTATAGGAGAAAATATTGATTCAATTTCTAAAGCAACAAAGAAACTCAAGGGAACTTGATAGAGTCCTAAGATCATGTAGGAGTTTAAGTTATGCTGTAATGTATACAATTTTTGTCTGAAATTTATTCTATAAAATAATATCCTATTTATACTCAGAATCTCCTTTCAGTAAAATTAACTTAAACAATCCTAGCTTCAAGCCTGTGTAAATTTCACTAAGTTTCTACTAAATCTTAATTTCCTTCCTATAAAAAGGTATATTTTATCAAAAGCACAATTAAATTATCTTGAATGTGTGACTTTAAGATTTAATATTTAAAAATATATTTATTTTTTCAATATTCATTTTGTAAGTTATGATACAAATATATCAATAATATATAATAGTACTCACATAAGATCAACCTTGACAATGATAATATGCTCTTTTATTCCCCAATTTGATATTTTAATGTGTGTTTTTAAATGAGATTGAACTTCATTCCCATGGAGCAGTCAGGTGCACTGGGTGCTCTTGCTTTCCTTTTCCTGTTCCTGTGCTGACAAAGGCTAAAGATTTTCTTGGAGTTTGGGTTGGAAACCTGATTATTGTGCCTGGCAACTCTGAATTCTGCCAAGTGGATCAGGAAGCTGGGGACCTAAGAAAGAGCTGATGTTGCAGGTTTGGTGTGATGAAAGTATGGAGACAGAATTCTTTCTTACACACAAGACTTCAGTTTAATTAATTTATTTATTTTTGTTTCTTAAGCCATTCAACTAATTGCATTAAGCCTAACCATATTACATGCAATAATCTGCTTTTCTCAAAGTCAGATTTAAATTTTAATTTCATCTAATAAATCACACACACACACACACACACACACACACACACACACACACACACACACATTCTATTGACATCTCTACTGATATTTGACCGAATATTTTAATATTGTGGCTTACCAACTTGATGTATAAATTAATCATTATGATACCCAAGATGTTTTTTTAATCATTGCTATAGCTTCTATCTTCTTATATTTCTGTTGATCACATTAATGAAATTTAGAGAAGGAAATAAAATGAAAGTATTTACAACACTCTATAATTTTTAAAAGAAAGCTATCACTTTCCACATGTTTGACTATTCATTTACATTGTTTTCACACTTAATTGATTTTATAGGAAAAATAGAATCCCTTATTATTTTTAAATATATGAAAATCTTTTGTCATTCACAAACTATTGATTAAACATTTTAGTTATTTTTTAATTACAGTTTGAATGAAATGGAAGTATGGTAAAATAATTGATGAGCTTGCAGAGGCACTCTTTGAATCCAATCAGTAATGAATTTTTCTTTCTCACATGGCCTGTTTAAACGCTCTCTGTAGGGGCTATTTATTTTCAGTCTCTGAATTCCATAATTTTTGAGGGGCAGATTCCATAATTGTAAGTTCACTCTTAGATAATATAAGTCACCTTTGTTCATGTAAAAATTAGAATATATCAATTCAGTATAAAAATTTAAACTATAAAATAGATTATTAATAGTATGCCTTTTCTTTTCCTAGACAATGCCTGAATTTCCCCAGATTAACTTGGGGAGAAGCAGAAGTAAGAGAAATGAAGAGGTTACCTTTGCAAATATCATTGTTCCCTTTGGTTGTGACAGATGTCTAAAATATCTCTTTATTTTGTATGTTCATGGACATTTTCCTGGCTAGTCTTGACTATAGCTCTCTTGACCTGGGCAGTACATAAGTGTGCTAATATTCCTTATGGCATGTGTATAGTTTTTGCATTCAGAATATCAATATTGACACCTATTCTCAAGCCTAGTATGTATAAGAAATGACTCATAATCATAGTGATTTAAATTTACAATTATTTATTATTGCTTACAGTCTGAGGGTAGGCTGTAATTTACTAATGTTGATTTAGTTTGACTGGGTACCTCTTCTTGAAGTTCCAGTGAGTAGGGTGGCTCTGCCTATAAGTACATGTCTATAAATTTGTCAGGGCATTTCACCATATATATTATTCCCCTGCTATTGGACTAGTGAGCTAACTGGGATGAGAGAGGAGCATAAAGGTAAGAAGAGATATGTGAGGAAGCCTCTGAAAGGTAAGATTTAGAACTGATACACTGTTACTTTTGTCACATGCCATTGGCCAAACTCTATAGGAAAGTTTAGCACAAGTCAAAAGACTGAAATAGGAATCATTCATGTCCTAGATAAGGCCAAGACAATAGATGTGAATGTATTATGAGGGCTGAAGAATTCAGAGCAATAAGTCACTCTAATAGAGGTAAATCTCCAGCCTTTGTTTGGCTTAGATGACCTAGATTTCTTGGGTAGAGTACTTTAAAAACAATCCAGATAGATAGATAGATAGATAGATAGATAGATAGATAGATAGATAGATAAATCTTTTAGGTAGAATGTAGAAGATAAGTTCACACTATCACATGGTATAACAATTTAGAAATCAAAAATAATATATTTTCAACAACATGGAGATTTTTAAAACATTGAAGACACTAAGAATGAGAAAAGTTTTTCCTAGGTGAGGAGGGATTGCAGCTTACTTTCTTACCTGGTTATCTTGGTCAAATATAACAATAACTAATCATTTTTAGGGTGAGAAAAATTCAGGAGAGTGGATAAGAGCTATGAGGAATGGCATAATAATCTGTAGGCAACTCAAACATACAGGTAATTCTTTCTGTCATCTAATTTTCATTTGATGGGTTATTGGTAAGTTCAGAGCTCTGATGAATAGTGTTTGCATGACTGGAAGCTTGGATGGGATAAAGAGAGAGAAATTGCATTGTCTTAAGTTATTTAGAGTCAAAAGTCCTTATAGAAGGAGCCTATTGTGCACACAGGACTGATTCAACACATAAACTATGTGAAGTTTAAAAATAATTGAAATTGACAAAATATGTAATCCAGCCCTGATCTAGCTTTGCCTCTGGTTGGATCAAAGTGACTGGTCTCTCAGTCTCAGTGGCTGATAGGAAGAACATACACTTCTGTGAAAAGTTATATTTATGTGTCTTCTTTTTTATTTTTTAAAACACTATCCCCTGCATATACTGACTAATATGAGACATAGGTTGATTTAGAAAAATGTGTTTCAAATGTAAGAGACAAAATAGCATACAAAAGCGCACCTACAGGTGTCCCAGATGTGAAATAACAAGAACCATATGTACATGTTAAAAAACAAAAAGTATGGAGAAACTTGATTTAAAAATAGATAATTTAACAAAATGACAGACTCACTGAAAAAGGAAACACATTGGTATTCTAGAATGAAAAATAAACATTTAAATTAAGACTATAATGGATAGTCTTACCAGCACAAGGGAAAGATCAGGAGAAATGACTTAAAAAGCATAAGATATGTCAATTAAAAATATATAAGCTGAAAAATTAGTTTAAAAATGGCTGACATCAGCAGAATATGAGACACATATGAGACAATATTAAATTGATTACCATTTCTAATTCAGTCTTAACAGTAAAGGAGTAAATGGCACAGAAGAAAAATCTGACCCACCATATCTGAATAGTGATATATATTTAAAATATCAATGCACATTATCTCACCTGTCAGAAACATAAACAATACTAAGATAGAGATATGGTACCTTCTTTTCAAAGAGGACATACACTTCAGCATTTGGTGGCAAGATAGTCGTATTGGACCCATTCCAACTACAAAGAGCAAAAAAAAAAAATTCTAAATAGGATTAAAACATGTTACAAGTATAGATTTATATTTCCTGGCCACACTCTTCACTAATATCTAAAGAATTAGATAGTATTTGCTCTACTAATATAAAATCTCATAAAATATAACTTTGGACCAAAGAAACAACTTTATAACACAAGTGGAGTCATAGTAGACACATGAACATTGGTTCTTCCATTATTACTCTATATTAAATCATCCTCAAGGTTCAGGCTTGATAGCATGGTGGTATGACCTATTGATTCTGCTTCTGAGTCATCAGTTTTGAGAAGGCATGCTTCAAAGGTGGACCACTGTCCTTTCAGTTGCTATTTATTCTATAAACCAACAAGCATTATATAAAACCAGGCTGCCAATTGGTAAAATATACAAGAGTTTTAGAAACCAGAAGTTGGACTAGAAAGAAGAGTAATCACATTCAACATCACTCTGAGTGTCTCATTGGAGAATTTATGCTTCTCTGTATTGACAGGCCCAGTGTATACAGAGGTCTTTGGGGAGAGACATGCTTTTTAAATGACATGGTAACAGACTCACTAAACTTGAAACTATAGCGTCTAGAAGGTCACTTTTAACTCTTTATGCCAGTATACAGAAAGTGGTTAGTATAGCTGCAGAATTACTTGACTCTGACCATCATGGGAAGGAGTGTTTCTGTTCCACAGTGAGGCAGGATAGAATATGTTTGATACTCAATTGATGCAATGGAATAACTTTTGCTCTCTCATGTAAAGTTTGAACTACAAATAGACAAGTAGAGCAACCTGTGCCTATAACTGAATGACAATAAAGGGCAACCAACAGAATGGGAAAATTTTTTTGCAATCTACCCATCTGACAAAGGGCTAATATCCAGAATCTACAGAGAACTAAAACACATTTACAAGAAGAAAACAAACAATCCTGTCAAAATGTGGGCAAAGGATATAAACAGATACTTTTCAAAAGAAGACATTTATGTGCCAACAAACATGTGAAAACAAGTTCATCATCACTGGTCATTAGAGAAATGCAAATCAAAACCACATTGAGATATCATCTCATACCAGTTAGAATGGCAATCATCAAAAAATCAGGAGACAACAGAGGCTGGAGAGAATGTAGAGAAATAGGAATGCTTTCACACTGTTGCTGGGAGTCTAAATTAGAGTAACCATTGTGGAAGACAGTGTGGCAATTCCTCAAGGATTTAGCAATAGAAATACCATCTGACCCAGCAATCCCATCACTGTGTATGTACCCAAAGGATTATAAATCGTTCTATTATAAAGACATATGCACACATATGTTCATTGTGGCACTGTTTACAGTAGCAAAATCTTGGAACTAACCCAAATGCCCATCAATGATAGACTGGATAAAGAAAATGTGGCACATACACAACACGAAATATTATGCAGCCATAAAAAACGATGAGTTCACATCCTTCGCAGGGACATGGATGAAGTTGGAAACCGTCATTCTTAGCAAACTGACAGAAGAACAGAAAACAAATTTCACAGGTTTTCTCACATCTTATGTAAGAGTTAAACATTGAGTACAAAGCACACAAAGATGAGAACAACAGGAACTGGGGACTACTAGAGTGGGAAGGTGGGAGGAGGGAGAGGGTTAAAAAACTACTTATCAATATGATTCTTATTACCTGGGTGGTAGTATCCAACCCTAGTGACATGCAATTTACCCATGTAACAAACCTGTGCATCTAGCCTCTGAACCTAAAATAAAAGTAAGATGCACACACACACATGCACACACACACACATACACACACATGATACCAAAAAGGGTGAATACAAGAAAACTGAAAGTAGACACATCATAGTGACACTGGTGAAAATCAAAGAAAAAGAGGAAAGGTTAACATCAACTAGAAAAGATAATTATGTATTGTATTTGGGGAACTAAAAATAAATAATGGATAATTTCTAACCAGAAAAAATAAAACATCAGAAACAATGGCAAGTAAGCTCTGATATTTGGAACCCAGAATCACTAATATATATATACTTTTATATGGATAGGAACAGCCTAATTCTCACAGGTAGGTTGGTGGTCTTACATTAAGCACAAACAATCTTTCAGAACTACATTAGATAATCACCCTATGACTATGACAAACTGACAAAAAAAAAATAGGTAATCATTTCTGAACACAGATAAAATGAAATTCACTAATAACTGGATTACTCTCTTTGCTGATAGCACCAAAGCCAAACCATTTTTAACTGGTAATTATCATATCTTCAAACTTTGAAAAGAAAAGAAATAGCCTATAAGTTTATATTCAAATAAATTGCTATTCAAATATGAAAACAATGTAAAGGTACGTGCTCTCAGAAAGGAATGTAATCTGTCTCTAGAACAGTGCAAGATGTGCAAAAATCATTTTGTATGACATACAAAGAACTAAAAAGCAAAATCATTCTTAAGTAAAAAAATAAAATCAGAATATTTATACTATTTTAAGACTTACTTAAAGCTAAAGCAATGAAGACAGTGTAGTAAAATTTAGGCATAGAAAATGAATCACTGGAACAGAATTGATTGTCCAGAAGTAGAGTCAATTATGTGCTTCATATTGACATTTGATCAAGGTACACATCAATTCAATATGGAAAATGACTAGAATATAGATTTAGAAAGATAATGTATGAGTGGTTAGCAAACATGTTAAAAAGCTGATGAAAATTGTCCTTAGAAAAATGTAAATTAAAACGAAAATAAAATGTCTCCTTGCAAATATTAAAAGAGCTAATATAGAAAAGATTAATAATATCAAATGCTTTCTACATGGAGAAAACAAAAAATATTCATTCATTTTTGGTGGGTAGTGGGTAGCAAAAATGATATAACCAACTCGGAAAACTATTTAACAGTTTCAGACAAAGTTACATATACACCTATCCTATGACCCAGCAATTCAATATCTTGCCATTTGCCATTTACTCAAGATGAATGAAAATATATGTATGCTACACACACACACATGCACACATACACAAACATACATACACACACAGAGAGACACAGAGAGAAAAACTAGTTTAAGAATGTTCCAAGGGAGAAAGATGGTGGCCTAGGACTCTACAGAGATTGTCCCCTGTAAAAACATTGGATTGAACAAACATTCACATATCTAAATACTTTCACATTAGCTTTGCAAAACTGGTGAGAAATTATATCATCCAGATGTAACACAAAAATAAGAAAAATTGCATTAAAGAGGGTAGAAAGTATAGTTTTACATTACCTATATCACCCCTAGTCAAGAAGATATTGACAGAGATACCCTCCATGTGGAGGAAGGACAGGGAAGTGAGCACAGAACTTTGCCTTGGACTCTAAAACCAGACTTGATACAGTAAAATCTAGCACTGAGCAGGCCACTTTGACCCCCACCTCTATGCTAATGCCCACAGATTGATCCTCCAGGCTTGCTCAGGTGCTAGGCTGGACCTCATTGACCCAGGCTCCAGACTTGCAAGGCAGACTATATCTTTAGTCTGCTCCACTACTAGGTCAAACTTGGTGGCCACATACCTGATCTCACTCAAAACTAGGCCATGCCTGGTGGCATTCAGCTTCAACTTACTCCAATGCCAAGCTTCCCAAGCAGCACTGAGCTTTAGGCCTGCCTTAGCATGAAGCTGTCCTCAGCAGCTTCTGGCATTATGTCTACACTGTCATTAAGTTAGCCCCTGTAGTCCCAAGTTTTGGGCTGCTGGCCAGGAATATAGGCTCAATGCCTACTAGAGCAGACTCAATTATCTGGTCTTTCCCAGTGGATGCAGGCCCTGAGCTGTTCTAGAAAAGCTCTGCCAGTTATTGTAGTTTTATATTACATATTGTATATCATATGAAACTCAAAACCTAGAACATTGTCATATTATATTTATATCTTATCTTCTATTTATTTTTTATTTTTATAAAAATACATTCAGTGCTCCCTCACAAAAATGTATATGAACTAGTGGACTTGGGTTTTTATAAGGATTAAATAAGAAAAATATAAACAAAATAATCAATAGAAATCCTAGTACCTGAAGTAGACCAAGCTGTGAATAAACATTGAATTTTATTCTGCCTGTATCCATGGACCACTTTGTTAGTTTCTATTAGTAACATAGATATAGATATTTGCTTTTTAGGAATAAGTGGAATAATTTAAGGGGCAAGGGGCATGTCATATAACCTAGTTGTTTAATTGCACTGAGGGTTATTATAATTTCATTCTTCACTACTTTTTCTAGGATATTTTTTCTAATTCTTATCTTTGGATGTAAATCATTGCCAGATCAAGCTGCTCATACTATATTGGGAAAAAAAAATCTTATCTGGTTGAGCACTTGATCAACGTTTCACGGTGCTTTATGTTGTTGATCCTGTCTATCTGTTCCAGCTTCCCAACTCCTATCCATTTTTCTTCTTTCAATCCCCAATGTCATATTGCTTCTTAAAATTTAAATTTAAAATCTCATTGTGCAACTGCAACTCTTTAACTTTTCACTTAATTTTTAAAATTCCTACATCGTGGAGAGCTTTGTGAAGACCTCAAGGAACAAGTTAAATCTTATAAATTACAATTTATTTATGGGTTCTATACAAATACATGCTCCAAATAGGTAAACTAAGAGCTATATATATATACATGACATTTTTAAGTGCATATAAAATAGGAAGTTTAGTAAATGGTTAGAGAATCATTTCCCCAAGGATAGAGAATTTTGTAGAAATCCTACTCATCATTCAAAATGTGGTGGTTTTTGAGCCCTTAACAGTTGGCTATGTGCTAGAGAGCTTTCTTTATCAATTTGCTAAACATACCTTAGCAATTTGAGTAGCTCCTCTCTCCATCACCACCCTGAGTGAGAAAGTAAACCTCTAATAAGGGCCAAAAGAGCCAGCCCGAATTCATCCTTTTATAAATTACTAAAGCTAATGAATCAACAGAAAGAGAAATATAGTAGTTTCCTCTTAACTGCAGGGAATATTTTCCAAGACCCCCAGTAAATGCCTGAAACCATGGATAGTACCAAACCATATATATATATATATATATATATATATATATATATGTTTTTCAATGCATACATATTTATGATACAATTTAGTTTATAAATTAGACACAGAAAGGGATTGGCAAAAATAACCAATAATAAAATAGAACAATTACAGCAATATACTGGCATCCTTACTCTTGAGATTTGCGACCATTATTAAGTATAACAAGGGATTTTTTCGTTTGTTTGTTTTTAAATTTGAACACAAGCACTGAGGTACTGCAGCGGTTGACATTATAACTGAAATGGCTACTCAGTGACTAAAGGGCAGATAGCAATAGACGGTGTGGATAGGCTGGACAAAGGGATAATTCATACCCAAGATGTGCCAAATAAGGACCTTGAAATTGCAGATAAGGAGAGACTACTGCCACTGCTAAGAGAATCAGAAGAAAGATAATTGGCCCAGATGAAAGGCAGTCAATGTTGGGTAGCTCTATGCCAGTGGGAGAAGCTGCTTTTCCTGAGAAGAAAGGAGAAAGTGGAGGAGCGGTGAGGTTATATTCCTGTGTAAAATCCACAAATACTGAAACAGCTTCAGAGCTGATGCCTTCTTATTTGTTTCCCCCTGAAAATAACTCTTCTAAAGAATTGGGTCCCTGTGCCACATGTAATATGTAGCCAGAATGTAAAACACTTGTAATAGGAACAGAGCCATGATTTTATTAAAGAGATTTTCTCTTCCCCACTCTCTCACATTTCATTTTTAATTCACTTCACTGCCTATGGGAACCAAGGGAATGAAGAGTAGAATAAAATATCTCCTATTTTTCACTTGCTTATTTTACAAAAGCCCTGGGGCCCAGAAAATGAAACTCCATGTAAGGAACTGTGAAGGAAAAACCACGGAAGCAATTAATCTTTCCCTGGGCTGGTAGGCAGACTTGTCTAAGGCAAATCATACTCTGTCTCATGGCCTAGCCCCACCTTCACACTAACAACACTAACGTGGCTGGAATCAGCAATATCTGGCAGTCCCAAGGCTGTTCTTAGCAACACGATTTGAGAAAGAGGGAGACTTTTACTATGAACTATCACTAAGTAAATATAGTCTGAGAGAAAAATTGAGATAACGGGTCCTCTAAGTAAGTTTTGGTATTAGAACTGCACATTTATTCACACCAATCATTTATTATGTTCATTAAACTGCATGGAAAAAATTCTCCAACTCAATACTGATTTTCATCACAAGCTTACCATCTATCTATGTAGTAGAATGCATGGACTTAATATGTAAACATTAAGTTTGTGAATTCCTTCTTGAGTTTAAAAATCTTTCCTCTGAGTTTCTCCTTCTTTCTTTTTAATTATCAGTGTTTTCTATTACCTTGTCCTTATCAAAGGGTTACGACTTTAAAACTATTTCAAAATAGTATTTACATATTTTACACTATTTTCACTCTCCTACTCTCATGAAACAAGGTAGAATTTTCCAGAGGCTAGATAATATCTGACGACATAATTGTTCTTATGGCTAATAAAATTTGTGCTTGTGCAATATTATATTTTAAAAATTTGTCTGCTTTATTTTCTAATATGGAAAATATTGAAAGATACTTCTTACATGCACAAGATCTCTAAGGTTCTTCAATAATGCCTAGCATTTCAACAGTCTTGAGAATAAAAGCTTTGAGAAATTCTTCTTTAAAGAACCAATATATACAATTATAGAAATTTGTTTTTGATCATTTCTAAGTATCATTTCCTATATGATGTTTTTCTTAACCAATTATTTTTTTAAAATTTGTTTCAACACATAATTATTTAAGAATATCTTTCATTATTGATGTGTAACTGGAATGATAGTGTAATTTAACATACAAATAAAGGTGTTTTTAATGGTATCCTTTTATTTATCTTTTCACGGATATGGACTATTGAACATAAAAATAAACTCTCCCAGCTTAAACCACTGTCTATGCTCATTGCATTTTTAACAAGATTGTATTGTGTTTAGAAATCTAATAGGTACAATTCTTATATATTTTTGAATTTTGATTTATGGTTTTGTGTGTTCAATTTAAAAAATCTTTCATGTGTGCTTAGAAAGAGGATATATATTCTTTGTTGTATTCAGTGTATATATATGCTCATTAGACAAGATGTATTTGTTCTTCGCAAACATTCTACAACTATTGTTTTTATCTGCAGAATTCTTACTTTATGAAAGAGATGTGTAAATAATAATTCAATTTAAATTTATGGTTTTACCGCTATATTAGGATAATGAATCTTAGAAATTATATAATGAATGAAATATTTCATATGTATGAATTTTTCTCACTATATCTAAAAAACGTTCCTAAATGACATCTAGTTTTATGTTACTGTAGATAGGCCAACTTGTATAATCTTTTTTTCTTTCAACTTTTTGTATTTTAATTTTTCCAGGATTTCACTTCTGCATGGTGAACAGGAATATGAGATTTTTTTCCTTTTCTATCCACTTGACTATTTAAAAGCACATCAAACTTATCATGTCACAAAGCAAATACTTGATCTTACTCCCCAAATCCTGCTGTTTCTTCTTTTAAATGCCAAGTATAACTTTCTAGTTCCTCAGAGGTTATCTATAATTTATTTCTATGACACTGCACAGTTAATTTTCAGCATATACTATTGGCTTTTCCATCCAAATAGATTGAACCACTTCTTATCAATTTATTCGTACTCTACTCCAAACTATCATTCTCTCTCTCCTGGATTATTTATTTACATATTTATTAAGAACACTGTTATCTGAAATATAACATACCTACAAAGACCTGCACAAATCTTGAGGCCATATATTTCATCTGTAACATATAACTAAATCACAAATATTTCACTACTAGCATTCTAAAGGTGCCCTTTTGCCTTCTTCCAGTCACTAACAACATAGAAGTTACAACTACTGTAAAGTCTATCATCATACATTAGTTATGCTTGTTTGAAAAATTAATAAACTTGAAATGACAATTATTGACTCATTTGTGTATAACCATATTTAAACTTGTTTTTGAAATTCAAATGTTTAAAATATGCAATGGTTCCTCTATTTTTATTGCTCTATAGTATTCACATGTATAGATATTCCACAATTCATTGATTTTATTACTTATGGAGAACTGGATCATTTCTAGTTTAGGCCAAGTTAAGTTGCCCTGATCATTTGTAAGTATAATGTTTGCTACAACTATACATTCATTTTTTTGGGGTACATGTCTATCTAGGAGTGAAATTTTTAGGTCACATGCTACATATATTTTACATATGAATGGGTTATGTCAATCAGTTTTTCTACTACTGCAACAAATTTACATTTCACAGTCAGTACATGAGAGACCTAGTTGTGCCATAGTTTTCCAAATGCTTGGTATTGTGTGTGTGTGTGTGTGTGTGTCTGTGTGTGTGTGTGTGTCTGTGTGTATTTTAGACATTCTAATGGATCTGTAGTGTCATTCATTTTTTATTTTAAAATAAAGTGCAACAACTTCCTATGTCCAGAGGCCATTTATATATCCTCTATTGTGAAGTGCTTATTCATGTTTTATTTTTCTTCCTTTTGCTACTGGGTTGCCTGCCTATTCCTAAGCAATTTCTAAGAGTTCATTTATTCTCAGCATGAGTGTTATTGTTGGGTATGTTTACTGAAAGTATCTCATTCAGTCACTAACCTATACCTATATTTTGCTGTTTGATGAATAAAATTTATTCATTTTAAAAATTTCATCCTATTATTTTATTTATAATTAGCACATATTTTGTCCTTTTCAATAAATCTTTGCTTATTTGAAGGTTATGAAAACACTACTCTGAATTTTTTTCTAGAATTATGTTTCATTTTTTATGTATAAGTACAGCACACCCAGATTTTATTTCCATGTATACCAAGAGACGAAATCAACAATATTTTGCTTGTGTTTTTATTAAATGTATACATATTACATGACCTTGGAAGAATTCCTGTGAGCTGACCGGTCATTAATTTTATTTAGTGCTATCAGACTGATATTTGCATCATTTCTTGTAGTAATTTTCTTCTTTAAGATTTTATTTTGTTGGCAGAAAACTTAGGGGTACAAAAGTGAAAAAAATATGCAAATATTGTTTGTGATGTCAGTGAGATCTACTTCAGGCACCCAAAAATACAAGTTGATATTTGGCAGAACTATGCAGATTTTGTCCTATCAGAGGCAGCAGAACAATCAAAATACAATCTTTAGTTGTTTGTATGGCACTTAGCCATTCTAACAGATGTATAGTGATATCGAATTATTATTTTACAATACATTTTTATGACTACTAATAAAATGCAATCTTTTCATGTCCAGGGACCACTTAGATATGCTCTTTTGTCAAGTTCTTGGTGTTTTCAGAGAAAATATAGTTACTTAAGGCAAAACATTTAAAAATTAGAGTTAACCAAATAATGATTATCCACCTACTGAAGTTGTTTGTAAAGGTACTGGATCTCCATAAGAGAGTCTCTGTATTTGAAAGAAAAAATAAAACACATGTCCATTAAAACGCTTTCAACTTTTTTTAAACATGTACACCATTGATAATTCCTGAAATAAGTATTTAAATTTAATAGGTGTTAGTAAGTATAAGATGAATTAAAAGTAGCTTACTCTATAAGACAAGAAGTGGCTAGAAGTATATGTGATATAAAACTTAAGAGTTATATTTCACAAAGATTTGTATCCACAATTAGTTGAACCTACAATATCCTAAAGACATATTAGCTTAATAAAACATGGGGCCGGGCACGGTGGCTCAAGCCTGTAATCCCAGCACTGTGGGAGGCCGAGGCGGGTGGATCACGAGGTCAAGAAATCGAGACCATCCTGGTCAACATGGTGAAACCCCGTCTCTACTAAAAATACAAAAAATTAGCTGGGTATGGTGGCACGTGCCTGTAATCCCAGCGACTCAGGAGGCTGGGGCAGGAGAATTGCCTGAACCCGGGAGGCGGAGGTTGCGGTGAGCCGAGATCGCGCCATTGCACTCCAGCCTGGGTAACAGGAGCGAAACTCCATCTCAAAAAAAAAAAAACATGGCACAACAGGGGAAATAAAAATATGTCAATTATAGATTCTGCCTATGGGAGAAGCAATTCAAAATGGAAGGCACTAAGATAGAACAGCATCTGATTTGACTTATGCCAAAGGATCTGAAAAGAGTTTTGCTCTCAAGAAATAGGAACCTTTCTGATTCCTGATTAATGATTAAGGAATCTTGATTAAGTCACTATAGGAGACAAAACCCCTTAATTTGAGAAATTTAATAAATAGATACATAAAATACGAGAAGAATGATACACATAAAGACACATATATGTGTGTGTGTATATATGTGTGCATGATATATATATGTATATGTTTGTATATATTATATATATAATACATATATAACCTTCAAATTACCTTTAACCTTTAATTTACTTTTAATTTCAAAAATATAATAAAATAAATGATTGAAATTAGACCATGAAGTCAGCCACTTTCTGGACTGGGCAGACTCTGAATTGACAATTTATTCAAATTACAAGCATGATTTGTTGAAAATACTTTCCTTTTCCCAGTGAATTGCCTTGCCAAAAATTAGTTGGTCATATATAGATAGGTCTAGGCATGAGGTCTATTATATTTGTCTACCCTAACACAAATACAAACTTTCTTGACCTCTGTAGCTATTTTGTAAGGCTTGAAATCAGACAGTGTGCATTTTCCATTCTTTTCTGTATATTTTCCATATATATTCTTTTTTACATATTCTATTCATCTTTTCTGGATACTAATTGATATTATTAATCATTAAAATAAATAATATCGGGTTTGCTAATTGTCATTATTTTAGTCTCTTTCATTGATTTTTCTTTTTTCTATGTATCCCATACTTCCTTCTGCTTATTTTGGATTTAATTTCTTGTTCGTTTTCTAGCATCTTAAGGTTAGAACGTAGATTATGAATGTTACATAGGTTAGAATTGTATTATACAGCTGGATTGGATCAGCTTCAAGCTTATCTCCAGCAATATCTGTATACCTGTTTTAGACTGTCAAGTCTATGTACTAACTAACCAACTAACTAATAAACTATGATGTGCTGGGTAAAGTTCAAAACTTTTCTGTTGATTTCCAGAGTCAGTTTGGTAGTGACTTTCATGTGGCCTAACTGCTTTGTCAGCCTGGCTTGCTATATAACTAGAGAGGCATAAAATATCCCTTTGGGAAAATCTGTATTGAACTCTCCCAAAACCAATATTCATCACACACATTTTGAAACTTTAATCTAGAGATAAAATGCCTCATGTATTAATTAAACACAGTTATACAGTTCTTCTGTAAATGTTTTCACATCATATATGATCACTGGAAATACAGGCTCTCACTCTTTTGATTTTTGCTTCCGTCATTTTGTTTTTTACTGAGAAAGTATTTTAAAAAATATTTCCATACATTTCTTGCTGTGGAAAATAATGAGGGCTTTAACATCTAGCTTTTAGTAAATTTGTATATCCTATAGATATTCTGTCTCAAAATAAATTGTCAAATTTAAATATGCTAAAATTTGATTCTAAAAATGTTTTAAATAATAAGTAATACTATGAATAAATTTAGTAGCTTTCTTCTAAATTTTATGACAAACTGATTTCCTGTCTTGTAAAATATATCATTTCTAAAGCTGAGCTGAGATTATTTTCCCCAGAAAATTGTTATATTAATAGTAAAATAAGTATGAATTAATTAGGTTTCAAAAATTGATGGATTTATTCATACTCCAAATGTTAGCAGCACACAATATACCTCCGTAACAAGCCTGCACATGTACACTCTGATTCTAAAATAAAAACTGAAAAGTAAAACAAATTCAACATATCTGAAAATATTAAAAATATTTTTATCCCAAGGTTATGGACACTCTATATACTTTTACTAAAATATACTTCTGTTTCTTTTGTAGCTTGGTGGCCTAAAGACAGTTAATAATGACAGACTCCACTATATTTCAGCTCCAAACTCTTTAGAGCTGTTCTTTTCTCTTTTTGAATCATATGAACAAGTAAGACAATGAACACTCCTTCATTCTAATCTGAAAAAAGAAGTAGGTGCTATTTCCAATGTCTGCTTTGAGTACAGCCCTTTGAAATCTTTACAGGTACTCTTTGAAGGACCTGACCTTCTGATCAAAAGATTAAAGAAAAAAATAAAGCAAAGAAGCTCTGTTCCCCCCACATTTTGTAGAAATGGCATTGCCTATTTGAGGTCAAAATGTCTTATTTTTTCTTCTTTCCTTTTGTCTTTTTTTCACCTCAATTCTTGTGTGTTCTATTCTGTACAGATCAACATATGAAATATTTATATGTGATTTTCCTTTCAGCAGGGACATGTTTTATGCTCAGGATACAAAAGTATATAAAACAGGATAGTCAATTTTATTCCTCAAAGGTAGTGTGTTTTCGTTTGGGAGGTACATATAAATAAGGATGGTTAAACACATCATCTTGGAATAAGGCAGAACCAGGTTTGAATCTGTTTTATCCTAGACTTATTTACTTATCAATAAATAAATCTATTTATTACCAAGAAAGTATCTGTGAAACTTTAGCATTTACATATTGAAGGATGGTTTTTTGTATATTTTAAGGGATAAAAGAATCTTCCATTAAAAGATAATGTTAAATATATTATATTATATTACATTACATTATATTGAAAAGGTAGAGAGATTTTTTTGGAAATGCCTGGCATATAATCAGTGGTTAGTAACAGTAAATATAGAGTAATGGTATATATGTGTATATGCATATATATATATGCTATTGTTTATAATAGTATATATAATATTATACACACACACACATATTATAATTTGACTACCTTAGCAGAATAAGTTCAGGTAATATATCCATTGGGAGAATAATTTAAATGAATATCAAGACCTCTGCCTGAAAAGACCTAAAGTAGGAGGTCACAGATTCTCTATTAGCACATGATCTATCTTCAGCACTCAAAAAACTAGCATTGTCTTGAAGCAAATTATAAGATATTTATGGAGAAATAGGGCATAAGTATATGCATATATGACATGGTACAGACTGTCTGCCACATGAAGGAAGTAATGATGTCTTTCATATTCATAAATGTATATTTAAGGTTGGAACTCATTCTTAATAGCACTATTTTGAGCTAATCTGTAACGGCAAGGTTGTACCATTCTTTTCAGCTTTTTAAAACAGTTTAAATTGATTTTTTAAAAAGGGATGCATTTCAAATGCATTTTTAAAGAGGGATGCATTTTAAATGCATTTTAAGACTATTTTATTGTAGCATAATTTACAAACCATGAAATGTTTAAATTTTAAATGTAAGATTTAATCAAATTTAATGACAGAATATCAAGACACAATATATTTCCATCACCATCCAGGGTTCCCATGGGCACTTCTGCAGTCAAGTCAGACAAGGGCCCTATGAAGAAGAACCCCTTAAAATCTCTTTACTATCACCACAGTTGAGTTTTGCCTCTTCTATAATTTTATATACAGTAATGTGCATAACTAAAATTCCATCAATGATAGGCTGCATATATGATGGTGATCACATAAGATTATAATTAAACTTACAATTTCTATCACCTAGTGACATCATAACTATTATAAGGTATAGATAAACTCATTACTCATGTTTGTGATGATGTGTAAACAAACATACTGGGCTGCCTGCCAGTCATATAAAAGTACAGCATAAACAATTACATATAGCACATAATACTTGATAATAATAATAAATGACTATATTACTAGTTTATGTTTTTACTATGTTTTTATAATTATTTTTGAGTATATTTTTATTATTTATTTTAAAAAAAAAGAAGTTGGCTGTAAACCAGTCTTCAGCAGGTCCTTCAGGAAATATTCCAGAAGAAGGCATTGTTATCCTAGAAGAAGACAGTTCCAAGCATGTCATTACCTCTGAAGACTTCACTATGGGACAAGATGTAGAGATGGAAGACATTGATATTGGCGATTCTGACTCTGTGTAGGCCTAAGTTAATGAGTGTGTTTGTGTCTTTAACAAAAAGTTTCAAAAAGTAAAAATGTGTTAAAATTAAAAATTAAAAAGCTTATGAATAAGGAAACAAAGAAATTTTGTGTATATTTGTATGTTTACTGTGAAAGAGCAAAAAAAGTTAAAAAAGTAAAGTTTATAAAGTAACATGTTACAATAAGCTAAGTTAATTTATGATTAAGAAAAGGAAAATATTTTATAAATTGCATATAGCCTACATGCACATTGTTCATAAAGTCTACAGTAGTGTGTAGCAATGCTCTAGGCCTTCATATTCATTCACTGGCTCACCCAGAGTAACTGCTAGTCTTGCAACCTCCATTAACAGTAAGTCCCTTTTATAGGTGTGTCACATTTTCTATTTAATACCATATTTTTATATGTATTACATATGTTTAGATACAGAAATACTTCCTGTTGTATTACAGTTACCTATGGTATTCAGTATAATAGCATAATGTATAGGCTATTACAATAATAATAGCATAAGCAATATGCTATACCATAGAACCTTGGTGTGTTAACAGACTTTATCATATAGGTTTGTGTGAATGTATTCAATGAGTTTGCACAAGGAAGAAATCATGTAAGAACACATTTCTCAAAATATATCCTCATTATTAAGTGATACATGACTATAAATGGAATCAAACATTATGTACTCTCTTTTTCTTTTAGTTTCTTTCACTCATTATAACATTTTTGATATTATTAATATTGTTAGGTATATCAGTGTTCTATTCCTTTTAGTTCTGAGTAGTGTTCACTTGTTCAATTACAACATAAATTGTCTATCTACTGTCTTTATGGTGAAAAGCAAATTGGTTGCCATATGGCTATTATCAATAAACCTATAATTAACATTATTTAAAAGGTTTTTTGTAAATATATGTTGTCATTCCCTTGGATACAATATCTACGAGTAAAACTGTTTTAAGAAACTAGAAAACAGTTTTAATATGTATGCAATATTTTACATTTGCACTAGCCTTGTTTGAGAGTTCTGGTTGCTCAACATACTCTGCAAATAGAGCTGTTAAATATTTTTATTTTTTCCATTATAGTGGATATTCAGTAGTATCTCATTTTGGTTTAATTTGCTTATCTATAATAACCCATGAGGTGAGTTCAGGTTACTGAGATTGAGTTTATAGTTTCCACATTTCTATGAATTTCTCTACTTGTTTTATTTATTATTGAAAGAGGCATCTTAATGTCTTCAAATATGATTTGGATATTTGTCTCTAGTTCCCTTTAGTTTTGTTAAATCATTTTCCTATATGTGGGAACTTTGTTATTAGGGTATGTATACATTTAGCATTATGTTTTCTTCATTATCAGACCACTCACTGATTGCAGAATTGTGCTTTTTAGCTCTGATAACACTCTGTATCTTGAAGGTTATTTTGTCTGTTATTAGTAAGTTATACTAGCTTTCTGCTGCTTAGTGTTCATATTGTAATTGTCTTCCTTTTAACTTGTTTGTGTCTTAATGTTTACAGTGTGTGTCTTATAAATACATAATTAACCTTGTTTTATATCTATTATTATGCTCTTCCATTTAATTGGAGTCTTTGACTCATTTATTTTAATTATTGATACGTTTGGATTTTTCTATAATTATTTCTCTAATTGACAAGTAAAAATTGTATATATTTATCATGTACAGCATGATGTTTTAAAATGCGTACTTGGTGAAATGGCTAAACTGAGCTAATTATTAGTTACCTCATCCTTAACATTTTTTTTGTGGTAAGAACACCTAAAATCTATTTTCTTAGCAATTTTTAAAATTACAATGCATTTTTATCAACATTAGTCACCTTGCTATATAATAGAGCTCCTAAACTTTTTCCTAGCTACCTAAAAAATCATTTCTTTGATCAATATTTTCCTAAACTTTCCCACATTCCCCTTCCCTCACTAGCCTCTAGCAACCATCAGTTAGTCTCTATCTCTATGAAAAAGTCTACTCTCTTAACGTTTAATTTCTATACTTCCTATACACTCTTTTTTCCTCAGTTCCTAATTTCCTGTTTTAGTTTTGGTAAATTAATTATGTTGCAGGCCTTTTTATCTCATACATTTTTAACTATTATTTCTTGTCTAATTAAATGGTTTAATATTTACAAAATAAATTTTTAACTATCAGTCTACATCTAAAATTATCATAATTCACAAATATTTTAAAACTTTATTATAAGGCTTTTCCAATTCAATGGAGGGATTATCTCCTTATTCATTATGTTCTTATAGGTTTTTCTTTTAGAAAAGGTATAATTTTTTTGTATTCTTTAAACTTTTAGCAGCTAATAGTCTCCACAGAAACTATTTTCATTCTATCAATTTTGGTTAACTGGGTTACCTTGTAACCTCAGTTCTCTGATAGGCTCAATATATCTAATTTTATAATTTATGTACCTTGATATTACTGCTAGATTGGAAGCAAAATTCTTTTGTGGCTTTTGTATAAGAGGCATTACTAAAGATCTACTTAATTTGTCCAGTTGTTTAAAGGAGATATATATTTTGCATTTATATTGCGGGTGAGGCATTGTCTGGAGGAAAAAGATATGGGAGTATGACAGAGCCCTGTCTTAAAAAAATAAATGTTTATTCTCATGTGAAAGGCGGATGTGACTACAAATAACAAAAGAAAATTAGAATGGTGTTGCCTCTTGTGGTTCTTCTCAAGGTTTTCTTTGAGGATTGACATAGTGCTTTTAGAAAAAAAATAACTGGTAATTGTTTTACATAAAACATTTATATTGTACTTGTGATAGTATGTGCTGCTTAAGAATGCATTCCAACATACATGATCTCATATAATTTACTGCAATCCTCTCAAAAAAATAGCATCGTTTGCTTATTTAGTGCTTCAATTTTTTTCATAGTAAGTCACTATATAGTGCCTCAATTGATTCTCCAAAAACTTCGAGAAGTCAGGTTCAAAATAACTTGATAGAATAAATAAAAGAGAAGATATTTTAAATAGGAGAGGGATGGATAAAATTTGATATATATTTTTTGAGACAGCAAAGTGACCAGAAGGCTTATGTCAGTAAGAGAAAAGCATGCTGTGCTTTAAAATCTAAGTGCCTTACAAGTTTTGGAAAGAGGCCAACACTTCTAGGGTAGAAATAAAACGTTAGTTGATGAATATAATTCTTTTCAGAGTGTCTCATTCTTTGCCTGCATTAAAACAGATGCTGGAGAGGATGTGGAGAAATAGGAACACTTTTGCAATGTTGGTGGTAGTGTAAATTAGTTCAACCATTGTGGAAGACAGTGTGGTGATTCCTCAAGGGCCTAGGGATAAAAATTCCATTTGACCCAGCAATCCCATTACTGGGTATATATCCAAAGGATTATAAATCATTCTATTATAAAGACACATGCACACGCATGTTCACTGCAGCACTGTTTACAATAGCAAAGACCTGGAACCAACCTAAATGCTCATTGATGATAGACTGGACAAGGAAAATGTGGCACATATACACCATGGAATACTATGCAGCCATAAAAAAATGATGAATTCGTGTCCTTTGTAGGGACATGGATGAATCTGGAAACAATCATTCTCAGCAAACTGACACAAAAACAGAAAATCAAACACTGTATGTTCTCACTCATATGTGGGTGTTGAACAATGAGAACACAGTGGGTGGTAGGGAGGTTGTGGAGGGATAACAAGGGGAGAAATGCCAAATATGGGTGATCGGGGGATGCAGGCAGACCACCTTGCCCTGTATGTACCTATGTAACAACCCTGCATGATCTGCACATGTACCCCAGAACCTAAAGTACAATAAAAAATATGTTAAAAAAATAAAACGGTTCTGGATAAAGGTAGCTTGTGTTAGGAGAAAAACTTTAGCCAAATTAAATTTAAAAGAGTTTTATTGAACAAAGAATGATTTGCAAATCAGGCAAGTTCCCAAACCAGAGTAAGCTTAGAAACTCCAGTGCAGTCACAAGGTAGAAGAGGATTTATGGAAAGAAAAATGAAGTGACCTACAGAAAATGAAAATGAGGTCCATAAACAGCCAGATAAGTTACAGCTTAGCATTTGTCTTATTTGAACACAGTTTGAATAGTTGGCCACATCTGATTGGCCAAAACTCAGTGACTGGCACAAGTAGATTACATTCTGTTTACACTTCAGTTTATGCTATAGTTCATGATGTAGAGAGAAACATTTAGGCCAAACTTAAAATATGTCATGACACAGTTTTAGGCCAAACTTGATTTAACAATTTTCTCCTTTTGGTTATCCTGTCAATTGTGAGAGATTTTCCAAAACTTTTGTCATTGATGGCACCATCACCATCGTAAATACACTTATTTGCTCTTGAAACCTACTGAGAAATAGTAGAACATTGAATTTTATAAGGTGGCAACAAAGATTTCAGGTTGTTTTTTTTTTTTTTTTTTTTAAGCGTTAGTGTAGAGGGTATCTCTTTTTGTTGGAACGTTTTATTAAAAGAAAAAAAAAAAAAAAAAAAAAACTGGTCTATTCTAGGATCCATGTGTTTCCTTAAAGTCTTATTTTGATTAAGTTACATTTCTCATGAGTGACTCCATTTTGGTTTGGTCTGGTCTATTGCAGCCTAGTGCATGATCTCTGTGTAAAACCATGTTCTCTTATCATTTTGCTTAAAACATTTCTACCATTTTGGTCAGGTTCTCACTTAGTTGAGAGTGTGACCAAAGCCTGGGGCCTTAGTGCCACTCTCGGTTACCATGATTTTGAGTTTCTGGTCTAAGCATGTCAGTCATAGGTGATGGCACCCTCATGGTCACACATTTGTTTCATCTCTTGTCATTACAGTTGAAGAGAGACCATTTGACATGCTAGAGATGGTTGCATGCAAACATTTAAAACATTTGATATAATACAGTTCTCCAAGAAGAATACTGTTATGACTATTAGGAGGATAATATGAAGATTTTGGAGTTTGCTCCTTACCCAGAGTTCCCATAAACCAAACCAACTAAAATCAAATAGATAAAAGAATGAGCTATAGAGACTTCTCACTTTAACAAAGCAGTCTCTTCATTAATCTCCTAAAACTGAATCTCTATAATGCCTGATGTGATGTATTTTCCATGGGCAACAAGTGCCAGAAGCTGCACAGATACTTCTCAGCTTAGCTGGTGAATAATCTAGAGCAATTATATTATTTAGCATAACTTCCACAATAGAATTTAAATGTTGTGTAACTAAATGTTGTGTAAATTTAAATGTTGTGTAATTCTATTTTACAATAGAATCTGCTACAGAGCCTATCATGGGTGCAAATTTCTAATCAATGGCTCTCTTACTCTAAACCATGGAAGAAAGGATGTAGCAAATGATACCCTTCTAGAAGAGTAAAAACCTTCTGGCAATGTTCTCTTTAACTCACAATGTAGGTTAAGAGGAGTAAACCAATGTTCTCTTTCTGACTGATTATGCGGCAATGTGTACACCATCAACATTTCTTACCTGCATTGGGCCTTTATCTTCCATCTATGAAGGCATAGGGTTATCCATGTATAAGACTGGCTGCAAAATCTTTCACAAATAAAAGTATACCAAATGAGTACATACAACAGATCACTTTATTTTTCAAAGATAAGAGTCTCATAATAGTAGAGAATTCTTGATGTGTGATCTTGAGGAAAAGCTGTTCACATCAAAGATGTCATCTTTTCTGGGGAAAATGTCAATTTTTAGCTTTACCTTAGGGTTTCAATGGCTGTATAGTTCCAAGAGCGTGAAGGGATCCTTCTGAGTTGTGAGATTATGAACCCAAGTTTCAGTGTCCTGAAGTTTTGTTATAGTGTGGATGGCAAGGGCAGTCTTTGATGTTTTCAGAAAATCCAATTTTTAGATTCTAGATTATGAAGGGGTTGATTGTCCTCAGTCAGTGACTCATGGAAAGCTTTCCTTACCAGGTAAAATATACTGCAACATAATTAGCCCTATCGTTTGTGAAAGTTTTTATGCAACCAGAAAACATGCAGTGAAAATGACAATTGAATAAAAACTATAAATGTTTAAGTGGCCCATCACATAGTTGAATGTACCTAAAGCTTTAATTGTCTTCCCAGAAATATATATATATTTTTTGTGGTTTTTTCACTTCAGTAGTTCTGCAAGCCAGAAGGAGTTATACCAACATCTTTTTTACTTTGGCAGTTCATTGAGCAGGAGGGAAGTTTACAGCTCTTTTACTCACACTGCTCACAGCTTAGCAACTTTTGGGTTTTTGTTTCATGACCAAGGGTAATAAGGTACACAGACACCAGAGAGTGAATAAGGCAGAGAACAATTTTATTGAGCCACAGAAAGAAAGCTCTCATTTGTGAGAGGGGACCTTGAAAACAGGTTAGCCATCTGTGAGGCTGAGTCCAGGGTGTTTATGGGCTTACAATGGGGGAGTGTATGCTTATTCATCCATAGGTGATCTTGGTAAAGGCACCATTTGCTTAGTTAAAATGTCTGATTTAGAAGAAACCAATTGGGAGAGTGTGAATAGTATGAGGATAGAAGTTCTCACTCAGGTTGTGTACTCTATCTGGAGCTGGTGCTCAGTTTTGAGGCTTTGAACTGCACTTGGCTTGAAGGTCAGGTTTCAGCAGGGACCTGTCCCTGTCTGCCTAGGAATTTGTCTGTCTCCTGTCACTAACAGTTTGACAAACCAAACGTTGGTCATGAACTCATAAATAATTTAAACAATTTAGAAGTTACCATACAAATATATATTTAATTTGGATCATTTTATCTTTTCCATGATGAGTCATGAAATGCAGAACTTTTTATAAAAAAGCTTTAAAGATTCAAGGACAAGGCACCCATCCTGGTTCTCCGTGAGTTACTGCTTAACATGGAACAGATTTATGTCCTTTTGAATACCAGTTATTTCTCTAATTTAGGTATATAGCATTTGTAACTGATGGATTAAAATAGGTAATTTAACCTAAATTATGAAGTTCATTCAAATTGGATATCTGTGCAAGTTCAGTATTGGCTTATTTAGCATGAAAATCTGCAAAGTATCTTGGTATTTAATTGTTGTTCTACTTGAGTTGGCAATTTGACAAACCAGTCAGTCTTTTTATCAAAGTTTCAGGGATCTTTACCCAGTCCAAATGATATGTATGATTTTAAAATTATCAGACTTGTATTCAAGAGTGCTTTTCGAGGTATTTTCCATCATTTCATGAACTGCCTTAAAAGATGTTATATTCTATGAATTTGTATGCTTGTCAAATTTTCAGAAACTTCATTAAATTAAGCAATAAATGGGAAATGACTTTAGCCATATTTAAAGACACAGTGGACAGGAAAATTTGGTTATTCCTGTGGTCTACAATAACTTAATATAACAACCATAATTGTGATTGATAGCATATACTCAGAGATACTAGAATTTTAGAAATCTCATACAATACTGAAACATCTATTAATAACATTCATTAAAATATAACCTGAAGAAGATTAAACATTATTTCTTACTTTGACAATCCTTACTATGAAAATTAACATGTAAAATAGTCTTATTTATATCTCTTTTGGATGCTTCAGTGGCCCTCTGTAGCATTCTGAAGTTAGAGGTCAAAAAATAATTATTTTTGAAGCTGAAATTTAATTTGAGGAAGCCTGTCAAATATGATAAAGGTTTAAAACATTTGACCAAAATAAGACCCATGTTACCATAAAATAATAGGCATTTATTTAACCAATGTGATAATTAAAACATTAAAAAAAAATCCCATATGCTTTCATAAACAAGATTCAGTTTTCCAAGCAATCAAAGGACCTAAGACAGCATAAGTCAGAATATCTCTTCTTTTCTTTTTCCTTTTTTATTTCTGTTTGCAGTTTACTCAAAATGTGAACTAAAATATTTTACTATGTGATATTAATACTACACAAAATTTTTGTTCAAAAGAGAAAATAAAGCCTCTGTATTAGTGTATTCTTAATACTAAAATTAATGGTAATAAAGCCTCATACATAAATTTATGAAATTTATCATTTTTAATCACAAGATTTTTATAAACCTTTCCTTTTACCTATTTCTTCAACTTTCTATATTTATTTTGTTTTATCTATTTTTTTTTACTTTGTTAATTTGAAAGCTTTACGTAGCTTTGAAAGAGACAAAAAATTTAACACCAATTTTTATGACTTTATAACTTTTCTCATCAAATGTATATTGGGTTTTGTTTATGGACTCTACATACATAATTGTTTCCCTGCTGTCTAGTAGTTTTTAGCTCTTAGTAATCCTAATTTCTACTGAAAACCCTAGAAAGTAATTTTGAAATGTTTTATAGCAGTATTTGTAGATCAAAACAATTTTACTAGTTTTTAGATAGTTATTCAAATTATTGTTTATTAACATAGCCAAATAGATTTAGCTTTTCTATACCATAGAAAAATAACATATTTTCATATATGGACTTAAACTCACGTTTAATTATTAATATTTTGGTATCTTAGCTTACTAATGACTCAGATGTTTTATGATTATTGCTAAATTTAACATAACATAACATTAATATTTTATGTTACTGAAAGGAATTTTTAGACTACAACATAGGTAGCTTTACTAATGCCTTCCCCAAGTAACTCTAGGTCCCAAGTGCCACGTGGCACACAGGAGGACTATGAAGGCTGGGTCTGTATGAGTCTATCAGGACATATGGCAGAGCTGAGAAGACTAAACCTGGAGGATCCAACCAATCCCCAGACAGCCAGGAGGCAAAACATGGAATTCAGAGAAAAAAGGGACAATATTTGGCTTGATTCTGGCTGGTAGCTTCTGGTCAAGGTGGTAAGAACATGTCTCTAGATATTTTCATGACCACCTTTCCAGACCCTTGAAGCTAGAGACTTTAACCAAAGATATAAGATCACAGTCATATCAAGCAAGTATCTAATTATATTTAACTGATCATTTTGAAACCATTTCTATTTTACCAACAATTTAAAAACTAGTTTTAATTACCAAATAATCACATACACATAACATACACAGACATACAAACAGAAACAGATCTTATAGTTCTAAGAATTTTCTTTTGTCAGATTTTAAATGGTTTTCCTCATTCCCATCCAGTCTATCAATCTTCCAATTTCTAGTTTTATTGTCTTAAGCAATTGTTAAATAGGAAATTTGCATTTCTGAAGGGACAGCTCTTAAGTGGAACAAAAGTAATTATATTTCATAAGCACAGAGCTAAGATTTTAGGCTCTATATGTTGTATTATCATTTGCACAAACAAAAGGAAAAAAAAAACTGCTCAAATAAAAGTCCACCTAAGACAAGATGGCCAGAAATCCCCTTTAAACAAAGATATGACATATAATGTAATTTAAAAGAATTTTAAGAGTTTATAATGTTCATAGGCAGATATCCTAAAAATGGTAATTTCCTTTATAAATGCAAATTTATTTTACAAAAGAGTTTCAAGATAACCAATTAAATTCCAGAAAAGTGTATTTAGAAAAATAGGGTGTTATTTTTAACATTACTATTGTTTCTTAGGTATTATTGAATTCAGGGTGACGGGTGGAGCACATTAAAGAATAGCACCAAAAAAGCATTAGATGCCTGGACTCAGAGTGGATAGAGCTGAAGAGGAAGCAAGCCTATTTTGCCTGAGGGCCTACCTTTTATGAACACTTCTTCTAGGAAAGCTTTCTTTCCATCTTTGGGGTGGGATTTTAACTAAGTCAAAAGATTAGCAGATTTAATTTTTTTAAAATCAATTAGTTGCTTAAGCTTTTCATTTGCCTTTTATAAAGTCTTTCTATAAAAATATTAAAGACTTTTGAGAAGCTCCTGCATATCAATAGGCACCCCTAGATGAGACTAATTTTGAAGCCCCCAGGCAAATGCACTTCTGCACAGTGTTGTTAATTTGGAATGCTCCAATGTAACAATGTATAGATTTGTCATTTCTCCAGTGTATAGATTTTGCCATTTCTATAAGACTTTGCTGCTTCCAGAGCCTATACTTATCCTTGTATAAGCCAGAAGAAACTCAGGTCTCCAGAAATTAAGAATCCCATTTTTAACTCAAATATTGGCTTTGCTTTCAGATTTCCTTGATCAACTTAGCCAATGGTATTTTTCCTGCCTTAGGTCACAAGAAAAATGAAAGCAAAACACAAAAATCCCTGCAAATTTTCAAAAGCCAAATTTTGCAGCCTCTGAAATATTGCTATTTACTACCTGTTTCTTTCTGACCCAGTCAGATATAAAAGATCTGTAACTGGATCCAAGCCAATTAATGATCAGATCCAGCCTGAACCTGGACCATGTCCAATTTCTGTCACTACTTCCAAACCGAGTTTGGGTGAGAGATTTACCCAAAGCAACTCAGGAGTTCAAAACACAAATCTGTGGATCACTGGAATCTGAGGATTTACCACAATCCTCAGCTGTCCCAAGAGAGGAATAGACACAATAAGAGTGGCAGGTCCCTTGCCTGGTCATTCCTTTTTGCTGAGGGTCATTAGAAACTCTACTTTGGATCCTACTTCTGACACCATCTGTTGAAAGAAAAGCTTCAGCCAAATTAAATTTAAAAAGAGTTTAACAGAACAGAGGTCTCAGGAATAACACCACACATCTACAACCATCTGATCTTTGACAAACCTGACAAAAACAAGCAATGGGGAAAGGATTTCCTATATAATAAATGGTGTTGAGAAAACTGGCTAGCCAAATGCAGAAAGCTGAAACTGGATCCCTTCCTTTTACCTTATACAAAAATTATCTCTAGATGGATTAAAGATGTAAATGTAAGACCTAACACCATAAAATCCCTGGAAGAAAACCTAGGCAATGCCATTCAGGACATAGGCATGGGCAATGACTTCATGACTAAAACACCAAAAATAATGGCAACAAAAGCCAAAATAGACAAACGGGATCTAATTACACTTAAGAGCTTCTCAAAGAAACTATCATTAGAGTGAACTGGCAACCAACAGAAGGGGAATTTTTTTGTAATCCGTCCATCTGACAAAGGGCTAATATCCAGAATCTAGAAAGAACTTAAATTTAAAAGAAAAAACAACCCCATCAAAAAGTGGGTGAAGGATATGAACAGACTCTTCTCAAAAGAAGACATTTATGCAGCCAACAAGCATATGAAAAAAAAGCTCATCATTACTGGTCATTAGAGAAATGCAAATCAAAACCATATTGAGATACGATCCCACATCAGTTAGAATGTCGATCATTTAAAAATCAGGAGACAAATGCTGAGGAGGGTGTAGAGAAATAGGAATGCTTTTACACTGCTGGTGGGAGTGTAAATTAGTTCAACCATTGTGGAAGACAGTGTGGCGATTCCTCAAGAATCTAGAAATAGAAATACCATTTGACCCAGCAATCCCATTACTGGATATACACCCAAAGGATTATAAATCATTTTACTATGTTTATTGTGGCGCTGTTTACAATAGCAAAGACTTGGAACCAACCCAAATGCCCATCAATGATAGACTGGATAAAGCAAATGTGGCACATATATGCCATGGAATACTATGCAGCCATAAAAAAGAGTGAGTTCATATCTTTTGCAGGGACATGGATGAAGTTGGAAACCATCATTTTCAGCAAACTGATACAAGACCTGCAAACCAAATACCACATGTTCTCATTCATAAGTGGGTGTTGAACAATGAGAACACTTGGACACAGGGAGGGGAACATCACACACTTGGGTCTGTGGTGGGGGATGATAATGGCTAGGGGAGGGATAGCAGGGAGTTGGGGCCTAGGGGAGGGATAGCATTAGAAGAAATACCTAATGTAGATGATGGGTTGATGGATGCAGCAAACCACCATGGCACCTGTATACCTATGTAACAAACCTGCAAATTCTGCACATGTACCCAGGAACTTAAAGTATAATAAAGATAAAATAAAAAGCAAAAGAGTTTAATTGAGCAAAGAACAATTCATGAATCAGGCAGCTTCCTGAGCCAGAGTAGGCTCAGAGGCTGCAGTGCAGCTGTGTGTGGTAGAAGAGGATTTATAAACAGAAATAGGAAAGTGATGTACAGAAAATCAAAGTGAGCTCCAAAAACAGCTGGATTCATTACAGCTCAGTGTCTGACTTATTCAAACACAGTTGGAACAGCTGGCCACATTTGACTGGCCAGAAGTGAGTGATTGGCACAAGAGTAGGTTACAGCCTATTTACACTTCCATTTAGTATATAGTTCACAATGTACAGAGAAATGTTTAGGCTGAACTTAAAATATGTAAGGAGGCAGCTTTTGGCTAAACTTGATTTAACACTTCATTTGCTTTTTAAGTCTTCACTCCAACAACTGAAAAACATCTATGAAATATTGAAGTGTGACAGAGTGGTTGAAAATAAGATGGAAATTGATATTGCAAAACTTTATTGATAAATTGAAAGTAGAGAGAAAGCATTAATGTTGATTCAGCATGATAAAGATCTTGCCATTGTAAATATTGATTATGCTCAAACAATATAAAATATCATGTAAAAATGTGACCTAATATGTGATATTATCTTATCACTCAACATTAACTACTTCAGTATTTCTGTGGGGATTGTCTTTGGTTGAGATTATTGTTACTAAAATGTTCTAGGTGGTAAAATTAAGAAGTCATGATTAGGTTTTTCAAAATAGGCTCTTAAGAGTATAAAAACTGTCCAGTTCAATACTTCAGTAAATTATAAATTATGTACCCGATAACTGTCTTCTGTAATAGTGTTGACTCCAAAATTAGCATCTCAATTGAATTTATTCCATAGAGGGACTTTTCAGATGTCCTTTCTTGAATGTCTGGAATTGGGATGGCCAGGAAGAGAACATTAAGAAAGGATTCCCAGACCAATAAAGTGGTCTGAAGCACCAGGAGGATATTTATAATATCATAACAGTTGTTAGCAGACAGTTGAAAATTTTGGGGTGTGTCTCAGGAAAGACTGGGACAAATATGTAACTATGGACCATGAGATAAATGCATCCCATCAATAGACTCTGGAGATGATCAAATTTAAATGGATGGTTAGAAGGGGAATAAGTAGTAGTAATAGAGAACATTAGTGAATAGAAAAATAAAAAACAAACATGGTGAGCATGATTACCTGGATATTAAAGTAAAATGTATTTCTTAATATCAACAAAATTTTGTATTCTTATCTACTTTATAGTAGTTGCTTAAATTATTGAAAATTTTATACCTAATTAAAATGTGACAATTCAAACATGGGAAGTATATATTTCTTACCCCACTGACAAAGAAGCATTGAATGTAGGAGATCCTATTAGATTGCTAGCACTACCCTGAACTCAACAGTGGCCAATTAACAGAGTAGTTAAGTGAGAAACAGAGGTCTCAGAACAAGGTAGTAAGCAAGTAAATTTCAGTATTCAGTCACTTTCAACTGTAGCCTGTTGCTTAGAAACTGACATTCTGTGCATTGCAAATAGAAAATTGAATTTATCTGATAAATACAACTGCCTAGTTAGTACCTCCCTCCTCCTTTAACCACTCCCTGGAAAACAGAAGATTGGGTTAGATCAGATAATTTTTTAGGATAGCAAAACAAAAATGAAAGGCATGTAGTTGGAAAGAAAACATGCTCTGATTCATAATCAAAGCAGCAAATATAAACCTCAACCTTGGGGAAGAAGCTACCTTCTTTTGCAAGAGAAGAGACATAAGGAAACAGACACTAAAACAATAACATATCCCTTGAACGTGATGCTTGAATAATGGAAAGATGTAAATTCCCTCTTTAATATATTGCACATGGCTACAACCACTTATTTGCAATCCATAATCTGAAAGAGCTCTCAAAATGACTCAAAATGAAAAGTATTTTTTAAATAGGTTTAGTACATAAAAATCATTTGGTGGCAAAATATAAAGGGACCTCAGTCTATTTATACCCGTATTGAAACCACTTAATGTTCATATTCACATGTTTTCATACAGAAATATTTAAGCGATTGATTTCATATTACTGCTTCTGATTTTATTCAGGTGGATTGCATAATTTATGGCATATGTTCCTTTCTAAAATACAAGATATTGCAACTTCTGAAAAGATTATATGTCCTTAGGTTTGTTTGTTTTATTTTTCTGTTTATTATTTCCTAATGATTGTGTCCCCTTGTAGAAAATTAGAAAAATTGAAAGTACCCATAAAAATAGAGTTAACAGATTTATCAGTAACAAAAACAGAATATACAATTAAGTTTGATTTTTAGATAAGCAACTACTTTTCTTAGTATAAGTGTATCCCATGCAACATTTGGAAGATACTTTTCCTGGGAATAAATACTTTCCTATTAGCTGAAGTTCAAATTGAATTGACATTCAGTAGTTTATTTGGGAAACCTCAAACTAGAGTTTAAAAATAAAATTATCTTTAATACATATTTCTTTCAATAATTAATGTTTTCTTAAGCACATCCTTCACTTTTAAGAAAATTTTATACTTCTTATATTTTACAGGTTTTCATTTATAAAAATATAACTCTTTTATATTTTTATAAATGAAAATATACTGTGTCAAGTATTCACTTCATATTTCTATAAATGAAAGAGTAAAATAAACTGTCCTTGTTTATACTGTGTCAAGTACTCACTTCATATTTCTATTAATGAAAGATTAAAATAAACTGTCCTTATTTGTAACATCTTACCCTTACTTTGTGAGGGTCAGGAAATTGATTTTTTCTTATATAAGATAGTTTTGAGATCAGTATAAAATTTATTTTTAAATTCTAAATAAAGAAATACTGATATAATTTGTAGCTTGGACTTTTAAAGATAATATCACTGACACAAAAGTAACACTTAAAAAATATGTTTTATTTAAGAGTAGTAAAAACTACAGTGGTAGACACCAGAGGCTATGAAGGGTAGTGAAGGAGAAGATAGGGAAAGATTTGTTAAATGATACAAAATTTCAGCTAAATAAGGCAAATAAGTGCTAATGTTTTGTAGTACTATATGATGACTATAATTAACAATAATATGCAGTTCCAAATTATGTAAAAGGAGAATATTGTTTTTTCCCAACTCAAATAAATGATAAGTGTTTGATATGATGGATATGCTAATTACCCTGATATTATCACTATATGTTGTATGTGTGGAAGCATCATTATGTATTCTATGAACATGTAAAATTACTGTCAATTAAAAATAAAATTAAAATACTAAAAATGTATTATAAAAGGTTAAATGGACTGTTAAGTAGAAATCAGACTAATAAAATCCTATGATTAGCTTTTTTAATTTATTATATTATTATCATGTATTTTCTTTTTTTTATTATTATCCTTTGAGTTCTGGAGTACATGTACAGAATGTGAAGGTTTGTTACACAGGTATACGCATTCCATGGTAGTTTGCTGTATCCATCACCCCATCATCTATATTAGAAATTTCTGATGCTTCAACTACACAACTGACACTTCTCATATGGTTTCTGTTTTTTTAGTTAGGTTGTTAATTCATTAAAACCATGGATTTATTTATTTATTCATTTATTGCATTATCTACAGATGAATTCTTCTAGCCTTAATTATTTTTTAGGATAAATCACTTGTTAGGCACATCACAACTGCTAGGAATAGACCAAAATGCCACAACTTGTTGGACAGAGACCTGACCCATCCAATTTTAGGAAGAAGTCATTGTTACTGAAAACCATAGGACTAGTGAAATAAATTTACTCGACATGTAAAACTGAAATATTAGAACTGCTTGGTTTGTTTTTTTTTCTCTCCTGGATCCTTAAACAATTAAATTAAAGATGGCTTTACATTTTATTTGCTGCTTAGAGAGATACATTTTGTCCTACTTCTCAGAATTATTTCTTCAGGCTTAGCACTGATGAAATTTCAAATATATATTTCTACTTATTTACATAAAAACATAATTCTTGTCTTAGTTAAAAATTAATTTGCATATTAAAGAATTTTAAAAATGCTAAATGTCTTATTTTTAGACAAAGATACTGTATTTGCTTGTTTTTATGTTGCTGATAAAGACATACTGAAGACTGGGTAATTTAAAATGGAAAAGACATTTAATAAACTCAGTTCCATGTGGCTATGGCAGAAAGCAAAAAGTATGTCATACATGGCAGAAGGAAATAGAGAATGATAGCCTAGCAAAAATGGAAAACCTCTTATAAAACCATCAGATCTTGTGAGACTTACACACTACCACGAGAACAGTATGGGGGAAACTGTCCCTTTGATCCAGTTATCTCACACTGGGTCACTCCTACAAGTTGTGGGAATTATGGTATCTACAATTCAAAATAAGGTTTGTGTGGGGACACAGAGCCAAACCATATCATTCTGCTCCGGTTCCTCCGAAATCTCATGTCCTCACATTTTTAGACCAATGATCCTTTCCCAACAGTGCCCAAGTCTTAACTCATTTCAGCATTAAGTGAAAAGTCCACAGCCCAAAATCTCATCTAAAACAAGGCAAGTCTCTTCTGCCTGTGAGCATATAAAATCAAAAGCCAGTTAGTTACTTCCTAGATACAATGTGGGTGCAGGCATTACATAAATAAACCCATTGCAAATGAGAGAAATTGGCTAAAATGAAGGGGCTAAAGGCCCTATGCAAGTCCGAAATCAGCAGGGCAGTCAAATCTTACAGTTTCAATTATTAACATTGACTCCATGTCTGAAACATCTCAGTTATGCCTATGCAAGACGTGGCTTCACCTGGTCTTGGCCAACTCCACCCCTGTAGCTTTGCAGGATATACTCTCCCTCTCAGCTGCTTTCATGTGCTGACATTGAGTGTCTGCAGCTTTTTTAGACAAACAGGGCAAGCTGTTTGTGAATCCACAATTTTGGGATCTGAAGGATGGTGGCCCTTTTCTCACAGCTCCAATAAGGAGTGCCTCAGTGGGGACTCTGTTTTGGGGCTTCACCCCACATTTACCTTCTACACTGTCCTAGCAGAGGTTCTCCATGATCACCCCACCCCTACAGCAAACTTCTGCCTGGACATCCAGTCATTTCTGTACTTCCTCTGAAATCTAGGTGGAGGATACCAAACTTCAATTCTTGACTCCTGTGGACCTTCTGGTTCAACACCACATGAAAGCTGCCAAGGTGTGAGGCTTGCACCCTCTGATATCACAGCCCAGTGTGCCTTGTCTCATGTTAGCCATGGCTAGAGCATCTGGGACATAGGGCACTGAGTCCCTAGGCTGCACATAGCAAGGTTAACCCTGGGCCTGGCCCATGAAACCATTTTATCCTCCAAATCCTTCAGGCCTGTGATGGGACTGGCTGCCGCAAAGTTCTCTGACAGGCCCTGGAGACATTTTCCTCATTGTCTTGATGATTAACATTTGGCTTTCTATTACTTATGCAAATTTCTGCAGCAGACTTTACTTTCTCCTCAGATTATTGGTTTTTCTTTCATGTCACATCATCAGGCTGCAAATTTTCTGAACTTTTATGCTCTGCCTCCCTTTTAAACCTGAAAGCTTTTTCACAACTCCAAAATCACTTCTTGAATGCATTGCTGCTTTGAAATGTCTCCTGCCAGATACCCTGTATCATCTCCCTCAAGATTAAAGTACCACAAATCCCTACGGCAAGGGTTAAATTCGGCCCTTTTCTTGCCTAAAACATAGCAAGAGTCACCTTTGGTCTACTTCCCAACAAGTTCCTCATCTCCATCCGAGAACACCTCAGCCTGGATTTCATTGTCCATTTCATTATCAACAAAGTCAAAGCCATAAAATAAGTCCCTATGAATCATCTAAATTGAACTAGGATATTCAATACTGAGCTAAAAAAATGTTTAAATAATATTACCTTAATACTTAAAGTACACTAGAACAATTATATGTTTTTTAAGTTTTTTAATTTCTATAATGTTTTGATAAAACATAACTCACTATTCTTCCTAAGAGTTTGAATTTTGTATATCCAACTCTGAAAAAACTTACTGACTTTACAATGTTTGTTCACACTACTTTGCATCCCTTTGTCTCCTGAACACTATATTCTCACATAGAATTTTTAATTGATCAAACAGCTCCAGAAGTTGTGTAATGATCTTTCATGTCATATCAGAATTAGGACAAATCCAGTTATTATACATTTTTTAGAGAATTGTCTCTAGGAATGAACCAGCCTTCTTTCTCTCCAAATGGTGTTTGGAGATCTAGACTGACAAAAGCTAAATTATATTGCTAGTTTATCTCAGTTAAACAATGGTCATAATATCATTGGCCTTACCTATATTTTGCAGAGATTAGGTAAAGAATGATTAACAAGAAACAAAAAAAGTACTTTGTGAATATTGAATGGGGTTATAATATGAGAAATTCACAATCATTAAGACTTATAACAATGAGGATTCTCTGTTTTGTATGCTTGTTCCAGGATTTGATCACAAACATGTGGGAGACAATTATTATTAGCTACCCATTTAAGCCATTTTTACCATTCTTATGTATCACACAGCTAGGCAACATTTTCCAAACTCATTCACTCAAACTCATTGACTATCTGACTGAATTTTAAGTAACAGAATGAGAGTAGAAGAAATTTGTTGACCCAGTAATGTAACATTAAGACTTTTATATTTGGGTACTTAGAATTTTTTTTCCTCCTTGGAAATTTACATATAAAAAATGACAAGGATCTTGGAGATGGTATAGCCACAAGACAAGTAAACCTTTGGTTCCTGAATGACCAACGGAATAAAGTTGCACTGAACAACTGAGTCACTGCTCAAGTTTTAGTCCAATGAAATTTAAAAATTTTTATATTCAAAACATAGACATCCATAACTGTTCAAGTCCTATTATAATTAAAATGAAGTCTCATGTGTAGCCAGAGAAGGGAATATAATATTATCTTTGTCCCATTAGAGAGGTCAGAGACAGTATGCTCATGAAATTCTTACCTGAAATATCACTAACTGATAACTTTCTGGATTTCAAAGTTATGCTACATGTGGCTGTTGATAAAACTGTACAAAGGCAAAATTTGAAAAATATATAGAAATGAGAAACAGGAAAGTCTGTATTTGGATGCTGTGTTATTAAAGTTTTTTGCTAAGAATATTATTAATGGTATCAATAAATGACCTCTTTGCCTAACTAGGCTTGATTTTGTCTGAACTGAAAAAGGTTAATATGAATGAATAAAAGAGTAAATGTTATAAAATATTGATTGCATATTTACGGTCTTCCTCATCTTTAATTTCTAAAAAGTAGTCAGTTTTTTCCATCTTGTTTTTATTTAGGTAGTTTAAAATGGTATTTATTATAGAGTGGATAAGATGGCAAACTAGATGCAGTCAGAAAGATCTTCTCCCAGTGAGACATCAGAATATCGAGCACAATTCAATCTAACACACCTGATAGATCCATACAAATACACATGAATCAGAGCCACTCTAAGGAGGGACCTAATACCATATTACTGTGCCTAAATGCCAATTACCAAAACTTGTCACTTAATTAAAAAAATCTATAACAGAAGCTTGGTCAAGCTGAGCAAATGAAGCAAACAGCAGCATAACTCAATGTGCATGCTTGTGAAAGGGCAATAGCAGAGCTATAAACACATAATAGCTACAGGAATCAGCCCAAAAGGCATGAACAGTAGCAGGCAGCAGTGCCACATAATAAGCTAAAGCAAGTAAAGAAGCACCGCTGGTGGTAGTCATTGCCTAAGACACCCTGCTCATTGTGACAACTGCTTTGTGGTTTTCTCATGGAGAAACGGCGAAATGGTGGGTCCTGAAAGATGTCTCAGTCAAAAATAAAAAATGGAGTAAGATTTTATTTATAATTACTTAATATTTGAAAATGGTTCATACAGCTGCATGCTGGAAACATTTTAATTTTATGTCAAATTGTATATATGCATGAACATAATTAAACACCAATAACTACATCCACAAATTGTTATTGCTATGTGCTATGAACTTAATGTTGATTTATCTCTAAAATGTTCATGTTGGAACATAATACGTGATATGTTTTTCATTTGTTTCCCTACCCAAATCTCATGTCAAACTGGAATCTCGAATGTTGGGAGAGGGGCCTGGTTGGAGGTAATTGGGTCATGTGGCCAGGTTTCTCTGTTGCTGTTCTCTTGATAGTGAGTTGGTTCTCATGAGATCTGGTTGTTTAAAAGCGTGTAGCACCTTCCCTTTCTTTTTCTTCCTCCTGTTCCAGCCATGCAAGACGTTCCTGCTTCCCCTTCACCTTCTGCAATGATTGGATGTTGCCTGAGACTTCTCCAACCATGTCTTCTATACAGCCTATGGAACTGTGAATCAATTAAACCTCTTTACAAATTATCAAGTCTTGGGTATTGCTTTATAGCTATGTAAAAACAGACTAATACAGTACCCAATTTAATATGATTAAGAGCATGGCCCCTTAGCGGGTGATTCAATTATGAGAGTTCTACCCTCATGAAGGGGATTGTTGCTTCTATAAAAGAGGCTTGAGGGAACATTTTTTACCCCTTTCTGCCCTTTCACTATGTGCGGATACAGCAACAAGGTGCTATTTTGGAGGCAGAAAGCAAGTCCTCACCAGAAACCAAATCTGCTGGATCCTTGATCTTGGACTTCCCATACTATCTCTAGAACTGTAAGTAAAAAAAATCCAGTTGTTTATTAATCACCCAGTCTAAGACATTTGCTATGGCAACCTAAATGGACTAAGGCAGCATGTAAGGTAACATAATAATAGGTTTAATATGTTATATTTATAGTCCCAATTCATAATCATACTCCATTAAACTGTAAGTCAGCTATAGTTAAAAAAGGCACATGAGTATGACATTGAATAATTCTTCAATTCATTCAGAAAAAAAATTGTGACTGAAATTTATGTGAATTGATCAGGAACTTGCAACAAAATTATCAAACAAATCAAGAATCTTAATTACTAGAGTTTCTATATATATCAAAATGTATGTTTTATTTTTTCAATTAAAAATATTTGAGAATTTCAGAGTTAATGCCATCTTTGGCATTCTGTAGCTATCATTCCTTCATTTCCAGTATTCCATCATTTTTCCTATAATTTTTACTACTTAAAAGTGTTATCAAATATTTTAATTCCTCCCCCCAAATTCTGATAATTATTTAACAGTCTTCCCATTGACAGAATGTATATCTGCCTCTCTTGATTAGGGGCCCTCTGTGAGTTCATAATCTATAGAACATGGTAGAAGTGAGGTTATTTCAATTTCCAAGTATCTTCTACTTGTGATATATAGGTACATTAACTCTGAAATCTGTTAATTACAACCCTCTTGGAGTACCATACTATGGAGGTTAAGTTAGCTACACAGACAAGTCAAGTGGAGGGATGCTTGTCCAGCACTCAACCATTGTGTCACGTCAGCTAAGACATTAAAGCAGACACAGTGTCTGTCTACATAATTTACTGTCCATATTCTAGCTAATATATTCTAGCTTAAATAAGTATTTGCTGTTGTTTTAAGCCACCACATGTTTGGTTTGTTTGTTATAAAACAATCAATACTGGCACTGAATTTGGTGCTTGCAGTTGGTGTAGTACCAAAACAAAATTCTAAAAAAAACTGGCTTCAGACAATTTATTGCCAGCTTTGGGTTATTGTGAATAAAGTGATGTAGTAAGTAGGATTCTGAAATAAAATGTTTCCCTGTGCAGTATCCCCAACCATATTTCAGGGACTGTGAATATGATGAGATATTACCTAAAGGTTTTGTAAGACTACATGGTAAAATAAATCTTACAGATATAATTAAAGTTACTAATCAGTTGACCTGGGGTTAACTAAAAGGAAGATTATCTGGCTTTGCCTTATGCAGTCACATAGCACTTTACATGACCCCTCCCCTTTATTTAACTTTATGTTCTGGGATATATGTGCTTAATGTGCAGGTTTGTTGCATAGGTATACATGCTCTCACTCACCTTTCCCCCAACAGGCCCCAGTGTGATGTTCCCCTCCCTGTGTCCAAATGTTCTCATTGTTCAACACCCACTTGTGAGTGAGAACATGTGGTATTTGGTTTTCAGTTCTTGTATCAATTTGCTGAAAATGATGGTTTCCAGCTTCATCCATGTCCCTACAAAAGATATGAACTCATTCTTTTTTATGGCTGCATAGTATTCCATGGCATATATGTGCCACATTTGCTTTATCCAGTCTATCATTGATGGGCATTTGGGTTGGTTCCAAGTCTTTGCTATTTTAAATAGTGCTATAACAAACATACATGTGCATGAGTCTTTTTAGTAGAATGACTTATAATCCTTTGGGTACATAGCCAGTAATAGGATTGCTGGGTCAAATGGTATTTCTGGCTCTAGATCCTCATTACTGGTCATTATAGAAATGCAAATCAAAACCACAATGAGTACCATCCACTCCACTTAGAATGGTGACCTTTAAAAAGTCTGGAAACAACAGATGCTGGCAAGGATGTGGAGAAACAGGAAAGCCTTTACACTGTTGGTGGGAGTGTAAATTAGTTCAGCCATTGCAGAAGACAGTGTGGCGGTTCCTCAAGGCTCCTTTATATTATTGAATTTTCTCTATCTTATAGCACAAGAGAAAGTCAGAGAGTTTCAATGGACTGAAGGATCTGTCATACTCTTAAGGCTTGAAGATGGATGGTTTTATAAGCAAAGAGCGAAAATAAATCTCTAAATGAAAGACTCTTCAGTAATACCCCCCAAGAAAACTCAGGAGGGTGTGTCTCCCTTTTATAACTGCACAGAAATGAAGACTACCAACAACCTGAATGAAACTGGAAGTGGATTTTTCCCTATGTTTCACGAAGTAAAGTAATATGTAATAGACCTTGATTTAAGTCTTGTGAGATACTAAGAGGAAAATCTAGTCAAGCCTATTTGGGCTTCTGACTTACTGAGCTGTGAGATAATACATGGGTGTTGTTTTAAGCTGCTCATGTTCAGATGTTTGTTTTTTTTTTTTTTTTTTTTTTTCACAGTAATGGGAAACTAATATAAATTGTGTGCAAATTATTAGGCATGTCTTTTTGTAAAAATGTTTTCATTTCTCTTGAGTAAATAACTAGGAGTAGAATGACTACATGGTTAGGTAAGACTATGTTTACCCTCATGAGACAATGCCAAAATGTTTTCCAAAGTTATTGAATCATTTTATGTTTCCACTACAAATGTGAGAATGAGTTAGAGTTCCACATTCTTGACAAAACTTTAAATTTTATATTTTGTTTTAGCTATTCTAGCTGGTAAGCAAGTTATCCCATTTCTATTTTAATTTGAATGTCTCTGATAACTAATAATATTAAGAATCTTTCTATGTTTTTACTAGTTATATATTATTTTGTATATATATATATATGTTCAAAATATTTTGTCCATTTTTAGTTGAATTTTTTTTGTTTTGATTTTTTTGAGTTGTTTATACCATCATGTACTCTGGAAAAAATGTCATGGTAAGACATATGTTTGTGTGTATGTGTGTGCATGTGTGTTTCCCATCAAATATATGTTTGTGTATGCAAATGTGTGTGTGTGTGTATGTGTGTGTGTATGTGGTTCTCCATAAGGTAGCTTACATTTTCATTTGCTTAAATATGTTTTTGAAAATAAAATGTTTTAATTTTTATAAAGCCTTCTTTATAATTTTTTAATTTTTGTGCATGTTTTCTGTGTCTTGACCATAAATTTTTTCTCACTTATATTTCCTGAAGACATTATTTGAGAAGAACTTCTAATAACCATTTTGTAGGTGTATTGTTTTACCTCTCTTACTTCACATGGCTTTGAATCTACAAGGTCATATTTTTGAGGAAAGTCATAATTGAAGCACAAGATGTTAGTATTTAACATATTTAAGTATTTGGTATATTATTTCAAATAGTTATTTTTGTATTTCTAATTAAATGTAACCTTTTCAAAATGGAATATTGCTGAGAAAATATTCTCTGAATCTAATTAAAGTAAATTCCAATTCGCTTTCAAAATAATTACAATTTCAAGATCAGAGTAACATACTAGTAAAAAAAAGATTATTTTATTATATTATTTTTGATCAGCATCCTTGTTTCAATTTTAAAAAGTTTTGAATAATTAGGATTGAGAGATGTTCAATTTCACTTTTATTATTTTCACTCTAACTTATCTCAAACCACATGGCTATGCAATTTAAATGCTCCTCCACACAAAAACCCTCAAAAACCTCTGATTGCCAATATAAAGAAAACTAAACATGTTCATTTGAGATTCACTTAAATGTTGTTATTATCCTAGCAGCTAGATTCAGGATCAGCAGGTTATAGATTTAAACTTTGACTACACCCTAAAACATTTTAATTGAATTGGATGACCTGTATTTCTTGCATTGGCCATTTTAGATAGAAGAATCCAAATAACTGTGCTTCAGGCCAATTTTCCCTTGCTTAAGATACATTCAGTAATCTTCCATGTTTCATTGTTTATTAATTGCAGCTGTTCCTTATTTTCTTTTTAGTCTTCCCCTCTTTCTCTGCCTTATTTTAATTGATTATTTTATTCATGATTCCATTTTCTCTTCTCTTTTATTATATCATCTAAAAAATTTAGTAATTGCCCCAGAATTACTAAATTGCTTTAGTAATAAAGAGTTACAAGTAACCTAAGTCCACTTTCAAATAACACTGTACCACTTCAGCAGTAGTGCAGGTAACTTACAACAGTATATTCTCAACTTTTCTTCTCACTTGTTATAACATTATTGTCATTCATTTCACTTATCCATGTGCTATAATTACTCAATATATTCTGGGTAGTATTACTTTGAAAATCTTTGATGCATGAGTTTGTAATAAAGGTATGTCTACGGAGAGATCCAAGATGGCTGATCACTAGCAGCTCGGGATTGCAGCTCCCACTGAAAGAGCAGAGAACGAGAGGACACCACACTTTCAGATCAATTTTTGTTGCTCACGCACCAGGAGATTCCCAGCGGAGGAGCCCCACGGGTCGCCAGCGCGACTCTTGAGGCCGGTGAGGCGGTTTTGCCGCTGCCGTGGTGGGGCGGTTCTTGGTGCAGAGTCAGAAAATCATCATCAATCTTAAAGCCGCTGTTTTGGCCGGCGCAGTGGGTTGCTCAGATTCGAGCGCCGGGAATCAACAAGTTGGACGTCCATTCAGAAACCCAACTACAAAGACGGTAATTATAAAGACCACAGATGGATAAATTTATAACGAAGGGAAGAAATCAGCCTAAAAAGGCTGAGAATACCCAAAATCAGAATGCCCCTCCCTCTACAGGGGATCACAGTTCCTCATCAGCAACAGAACAAGGCCTGATGGAGAAAGACTGTGTTCCATTAGCAGAAGCTGGCTTTAAAAAGTGGATGATAAGAAACTTCTGGGAATTAAAAGAACTTGTTCTAACCCAATGCAAAGAAACTAAGAACTTTGAAAAAAGGTTTGACGAAATGTTAACAATAACACACAATTTAGAGAGGAATATAAGTGAATTAATGGAGCTGAAAAATACAACAGGAGAACTTTGCGAACTATGTACAAGTTTTAACAGCCAAATTGATCAAGCAGAAGAAAAGATATCAGAAGTCGAAGACCAACTTCATGAAATAAAACCAAAAGACAAAATTAGAGAAAAAAGGATAAAAAAGAACGAGCAAAGTCGCCAAGACATATGGGACTATGTGAAAAGACCTAACCTACGTTTGATAGGTGTACCTGAATGTGACGAAGAGAATCAATCCAAGCTGGAAAATACGCTTCAGGATATTATTCAGGAAAACTTTCCCAACCTAGCAAGGCAGGACAATACTCAACTCCAGGAAATGCAGAGAACACCAGAAAAATATTCCTCAAGAAGAACAACCTCAAGGCACATCGCCAGATTCACCAGGGTTGAAACGAAAGAGAAAATACTAAGGGCAGCCAGAGAGAAAGGTCAGGTTACCCATAAAGGGAAGCCCATCAGACTCACAGCAGATCTCTCAGCAGAAACCCTACAAGACAGAAGAGAGTGGGGGCCAATATTCAACATCCTTAAAGAAAAGGGCTTTCAACCCAGAATTTTACATCCAGCCAAACTAAGTTTCATAAGGAAAGGAAAAATAAAATCTTTTGTGAACAAGAAAGCACTCAGAGATTTCATCACCACCAGGCCTGCTTTACAAGAGCTTCTGAAAGAATCACTACAAATAGAAAGGAACAACCAGTATCTGCCTTTCTAAAAAATACCAAAAAATAAAGAACATCAACATAATTAAGAAATTGCATCAACTAATGGGCAAAATAGCCAGCTAACATTAAATGACAGTATCAAACACACATATATTATTATTAATTCTAAATTTAAATCGACTAAATCCCCCAATCCAAAGACACAGACAGGCAAAAAAAGCTAAGACCCATTGGTATGCTACATGCAGATCCATCTCACATGCAAGGACACACAAAGACTCAAAACAAAGGGATGGAGAAAAATTTACCAACCAAATGGAGAGCAAAATAAATAAATAGAAAGCAGGAGCTGCAATTTTTGCTGATAAAATAGATTTCAAAGCAATGAAGATCAAAAGAAGCAAAGAAAGATATTACATAAAGATAAAAGGATCAATGTAACAAGAAGAGCTAAAGATCCTAAATATGTATGCATCCAATACAGAAATACCCAGATACATAAGACTCATAAAGAGACTTGGACTCCCACACAATAATAGTGGGAGACTTCAACATCAATATTAGACAGATCAATGAGACAGAAAGTTAACATCGATATTCAGGACTTGAACTCAGATCCGGAACAAGTAGACTTAATTAACATTCATAGAACTCTCCACTTTAAATACACAAAATATACACTCTTATCAGTACTATATCACACGTATTTACAGGTTTAAGTGAAATATTGGTTGGCTGCTTGTTAATTATTTTCTTCCCTCATTTTTTTTTTATGCCTGTATTATTAAACACAATTACAGGCATACCCAGTTTTAGACTGCATTCTAGCCCGGGCAATAAAGCAACACCCCTGTTCTCTCTCCCTCTTCCTCTTCCTCTTTCTTCCTTTCCTTATTAAAAAAAAATGGTTATGTCTACTAGAGTCAAGGTCCCTCAGATTTTGTTTTTGGACAGTCTTTATTTCTTCTCCATTTTTATAAATAATTTTGCTGGATGCAGAATCCTAAGTTGATGTTTTCTTTCTTTCAATACTTTAAATATTTCACTCCACTCTCTTCATGCTTTCATGGTTTCTGACAATAAATCCAGTGGAATTCTCAGCCTTGATACTCTATATGTACGTGTTCTCCTCCCCTGTTGGCTCTATTCAAGATGTTTTCTTTATCTTTGATTTGTTGCAGTTAAATATAATAAATCTAGTTGTGGATGTCTTTTAGTTCTGTTGTACAGTTCTCTTTAAACTTCCTGAATTTATTATTTGGTGTCTCCATTAATATCTAAAAATTATTTGCCATGGTGACATCAAATACATTATCTGCCTATTTTTCCCTTACTTGTTGTTCTGGCAATCCAATTAAATGAGGATAATTAGGCTTTTACTGTGAGTTTTCATCTTAATATGACTGGGAGTTGTTTCACATTGGGAAACAGAACTTTTACAATGAGTTCCTAATGGTGTGCTTCACCTCAATATTACTGCTGTCTTTGTAATAAAAGGATAGAACACAGACAGGCATAACAGGAAAACCATGTGAAGCAAATACAGGAAAACCATGTGAAGCAAATTGGAAGATGGTCATCTAGAAGACAAGGAGGGAGACACTCAAAAGAGCAGTTCTGCAGATACCTTGATATCTAGTCTCCAAACATGTGAGAAAATACATTTCTGTTTTTTTTAAGTTCCCTGTTCAGTGATACTTTGTTATAGCAACTTTGGTAAACTAATACAGTAACTATTTTTAAATACACCCAGAATATTCTCTTTACATTGACTGGCTATCTGCAGGAAATTATGTTACCAGAGCTGTAAACATAAAACACAAAATAAAAATGCAAGCAGAATTCATTCACACACACACACACACACGCACACAAGCTATGAAAGCTCTATACCAAAAATATTCTGGAATAATTAGAGCCTCCTCTGAGACAGAAGTAGGTTGACTGAACCCCAGATATAGATCTTCTTTCTTCATACAATCCTTGTAAGTCTCTAAAGTCCAGTCTGATTTTGATATCAGCATGTGGCTTGCTGCAGTATGTCCTAAAAAGAGTAGCCAAATCAAATTTGTGTGTATGTATGTGCTTAATCTGCCCATTTGCTTTGCTGCTGTTTGAGCAGCTACAGATTGCCCCATCTTGACAAGTTTCCTTTGTCCCTTTAATTTTTTTTTTGATCCTTTAGTTTTGGGCTATAAAGCATTCAAATTCATGTGGAGTTAGTTTGCTTCTTTTTGTGTTTGTTTGTTTTTCCTTTGGGGATAGAATTGTGGAAAGGCCTGGTCTGTCATTCTCTGCATACTAGCAGCATGGCAAGCTGGAAATTTCCTATTGCAGTAATTCACCTATCTTTTTAATTACTTGTTTGTTATAGACCTTTGTTGGCTGATATACACCTTTGCTGACACCATCTTAGTAACTGGAACAGACTTATTTGAGGTGCTTGTGGCCACCCATCCGTGGGAAAGCAAACACAATGACGATTTTAACCTGCTTGACTAGATAGTCTTGATGCAGCATATTTTAAAAGAAAAAAGGAAAATCTTTAAGCAAAAGTACATTTAGAATTTCTTCAGGTATCTGAGGAGCACCATCATGGTAGACAAATGTAAATACCTTAGGAAACACACCAAAAAAAAAGGCATCATGCACAATATTGTTGATATAATTTGAAAAATCATAAAAATATTTGCATGAGGTGTGAAAGCACTAGGTATATTCAACAACAACCACAACAACAAAATTAAGGCACACAGCCAGTCACAAAAATTCAGTAAACCAACACATCGTCTTTTCAGTCAGCTATTTATAGGATATTCACAGCCATACTTCCCTCTATCTCGGCTTAGTTTCTAGGCACAGAAATTAGTAGAGCAGTGGAGGAAATTTGAGGAAGAACATTGTATGGGTCTTTTCTTTTTCCACAAGGAAGAGGAAACTTCTCTTTTTAAGACTCAGCTGATGGACGGGTAGTTCATTTTATGCCTGGTTTGACTTCAGTAGATGTGTAGATAATTTATATGACCTCAATGAATGGATTGACAGTTCATATTACTCAGATCAAGGATGTAAGACCTATGTGAAATTGGATGCTGACCTTGCCTTGGGTGGTTACATGGCTACACTTCTCTGCTTCTGATGAAAACATAATAAAAACAAATCTTGGTAATCCTGTGGAAGAATTGTTTGGGAAAAACAAACAACATTATGGTTTATTCCACTTTAAAGTGGCAGACCTTAATTTATTGCAAATGAATGCATACAACCCTAATAGATTAGTATAGTGCCCAAAGAGTTTAAAACACTTTATTATTCTATTATATGTATTGACAAAATTCTCCCCAACTATGTTGACAGATGTTGTGGCATGATGTTGCAGACTTTACTTTCCACATGACCCAACTAGATGGGTCAATTTTTGCATCTCATCCGCAGACATCACTGTGGAAAACTCTGATCTTAGTCCAAGCCACTGGATAGATTTAATGAATGCCCACAGGCCAAATGTCGACAGAATAAGGGCTGGAGTCTAATTTACTACATTTTTAGTAAATTAGCAGATCTAACTGCAAATCTGAGTTAGCAGAAGAGAAACAGAGGCTAATAACAATCACTGGATTCTAAAACCTGGCCCATTTCACAAGGCCAGTTACCAGATGAGGAAGCTTATATTGTCACACAGCTGCTGTGTGATGATAATATTAATGGCCTCAATTCTTACCCTTCCCTGTGTAGATATTCTTTATCATTATAGATAACTTTCCAGAGTCCTGCTTTTCTGACTTTGTACTCAGCCATCTAACTCTCTGTCCAAAGAGATAACTGTAAATGTTACACCATAAGAAAATTTTTCACTTGTCCATTGGATCTTATTGAATTTCTCTGTCTCTAACAGAAGATAATATTCAAACTAGTCTAATGAAAGAAGAGAGATACATTGTTTAATCACCTTCTAGATGACAACCAATAAAATGACACTTATGTAAGGGAATGAAACAATGACTGGAAAAGTTACTCAGCCAAACGAAGATAAATTTTCTACCTGCAGCTTCATAAGATAAACAAAACCATATAATTTTAAGCCACTGAAATGCGAGTTGATTCTTATACAATGTTATATTCAGTATTAAAAATGTAGGTTCCCTCTCAATTGAAATGTTGGTCCCTGTGCATGCAGACTACCTATATCTAACTTAAAGTGTGCTACATTGGGAACTTTGGACATTATACTACTTCAAGTACTCTACTTTTAAGTTTGCTCCTAAAATGCTTTTTATTTATATCTGTATTTTTGTGGCAGTTCCCTCTACTTGATGTATGGCCATACCCCTTATTTGATATCATTTGATTGTGTGTGGGGGAGAGACAATAAATAATCAATGGCTTTACAGAAGATTAAAATAGTAACAAAGAATTTTGAAGACAATAAACCTTAAATTCACCTAAAATCTCCCCACTAAAAAAGAAATTGTTATTCTGTTGTTTAATCTTTGTCTTTTTATTCAGAGATATAAATTAATGATAAATTTTATTAATTTTTCTTAAAACATTTATTAATTCAAGAAATCTATATTGAGGACCTACTATGTATCAGGCATTGCTGGAGATACTGAATTCAAATGAAAGTGTCTAAACAACTGTATAACCAAGATTTTTGTCTAACGTGATTTCATAGAGAGCTATTTTTAGAAACATCTCATTCATATACAATTTTCAGGTTTACATCATTTATCTATGTGTGTTCATATCATACTTTTTAACCAAACATTAACTGTTAATCATATATTTGTACATTACAATATTCATATATTTAATTTCTATAAATAAAAATCTAAAACATGCCTACATATTAAGCTATTAGTGCCCATAATTTCTAGGTCAGAACTACTTCATTCCTGGTGGACCTGATCAAGTTGATCATAAACAAAGTTGGGCATAAGCGATATGAGTTAATTCAGTGGTTTAACAAAAAGCAACCACAATTGAGCTCAAGATGAAATAATTGAGAAGTATTCAGGGTTAATACAGTAGATTGAAGGATGGTTCTAAAGCCCAAAGTATTTCAAAGAGTTAGTCTGAACATTAGAACCCAAAGGTATCAAGATTGAGGTTCAAATATTAGTGTTGTGTTAGAGATGCCATCCAGATATTTAGGCCATTTCTCTTTTTGCATTGATCAGAATCAGGTCTCAGACATGTGTATACTCAACAGAGAAAACCTCCCATATACTAGAGTTCTCCCTTTCTCTGTGAAAACCAAAATAAAATTCAACTTAGCTGTTTTCCATTTCTATCTTGGTTACTGTTTCCTTGATAAATCTTATCTAAGATTGTTATGACTGTTTATAGCATTAACAAACAAGCAGAACTCTTTGATATAATATTACTTGAACTAAAAGAGTTAATGTGTACTGATCGAGTTTCCTGGATAAGGGAAGCAAATGCAAGATAAGTCAACCCTAAAATAACTACTGGCACTAATGACTAGTTTTCCTACTCCGATGCAGAATATTTTGATTGACATAACAGTCAATTCGATCACAAAATAGCTGTCAGCTGTTTTATGTTCCTGCTCATTCATGTAACCCGTGATATTTCATTTTCCTGTATATTTTCAGCAGAGTTCTTAAGCATTTGTTTCCTTATAATCAGTGAGAATATTGCAATTGGATTTTTGTAATCAGTGGTTAACAAAACCTGTTACAAAACAATTTAAAACATATTTTGCTTATTTTTTCATTAAGATTACTACTTCCTTCTGTTTTTTCATTTAAAAGGGATTGAAGGAAAAGTTAATGATATATTTCCCATAGTTTACCTCTACTGACATTACAAATCCTGCTGTCAGTTTGACAGTAATCCTCCTTACCATGAATGATTCAAGGAACTGTGTATAATCGAAATATATTGCAATAAGATTTTAAACTCAAATATTAGCTTAAAATCTTTGTTTTTCTGGATAAGTAGGGAAGTTTTAAAAGATGAAAATTAATGTGCTGAGGTCTGAGGTGAAACATAAGGGGTAAGTATGGGCCATAATATTGTGAGAAAGAACAAGGTCAGCCATGTGAATTAACAAGACAGAGATATATGATGAGACATTAAACTTGGCAGGCAAACAGTCTACCTGAAATCTATGATGGTCAAAGGCAGCACTAGTAGATACTGTTCTGTGAATGAAGGTCTTAGTAACTGAATTATTGAATCTAAATCAATTCTGAAAATACCAATGCGTCATACTGTGAAATTACATTTTTAAAGTTATTGCAGGCAAGTTCCTGCTCTGTTAAACTTTAAACATAGCTTCTAGAAAAAGAAATCAGAAATATATATATATATATCCCAGGTTTAATTTTTTGCCTAAGACACAGCTGGAAATCATAATTCTAGTTGGTTAAGATCCATTGATACTAAATGCAAATAATTTATATTATTCCAAGAAATTGCAGAATAGTAAAAGCCTATTAGCTCTACTTGATTACATATCATTGAAAATGTTTGTAAATTAACCAAGAATGAAATTATTGAGCTGAATGAAAAATAAAATATTCAATATTTAATTAATAACTTAGAGAGAAGGAAAATAAGGTGATCTATAAAAGTTAGAGAAAAAAATGGATTGATTCATAAATGTGATTCAAGATTGGAGATACAAAAAGTGAGCTGTCATGCTTAATAGTACCAGCATCCTACTTTTCCAGTGGAAGATGGGACAAGCAATTAATGTCAAGCGCCTTCAGTCAGCAAAATGCAACCGCTAGTAAAATTCCACTACAGTTAAATTTGAGACTCTGAGAATAAATTTCAAATTATGCATATTCAGCAATCCTAACATTGGCTTAAAACTCTATATTTATTATATCAGTTATAGTGTGTGCATAATATGCTGCACAATCATCACCCTAAGTGACAATCTCCAGTCTACTGTCTCCCCCTGTAATCATAAACTTACAAATAAAAACTTAAGAACATTATCAGTAATCTCTTCTATCATCCAAACCCAACCAGTTATATGGCCTTAGGATTTGCTATCATGAGGCAAACATAATCTTCTAAATGATACTTGACTGACAATAAAGCACTAATACCTTTGCGAATTTTGGCTTCAGTGTTGCTCTATTAAAATTCAAAGCTATCTTTCAAAAAGATTACCACTACTCTCATTTCTCTTAGAATATATATAAAAAACTTTTCACATTTGTCTACCTTGAATCCAAGAGAATTCTCCAGTTAATCATTTGATTCTAACTGTTCCTCCTTGCCCTCTCTCCAATGTTTCTACTGGGAAATTTTTATTGCCATTTTACTGAATTATTTGACTAGCATATATGAAGGATATTAAATAGTTTTTCACCCTACATTTGTAATTTTTTAAAAAATGTTCAATTTTAATTCTGTTAACAATAATTTTGCCTTCTTTAAACAGTAAGACATCATTTTAAATGTTTGTCATTCTGTCTATTTATACATATTTTCTGATAATTTTAAGTCTTAAAATCTTTCACCAGAGATTAAATATTCTCATTCTTTTACACTATGTATATATGATTCAATGACATCTATTTTCATTGAGTTGTGGTGCCTCCTTTTATATTATTTAAGGATTATTTTGTTTAAGCATTGCTTTAAACACAATAATGATTAACAAAATTCTTTGGTATTAAATTAATTTGTCCTGCCATTAAAGGTAAAGGGAACTGAACAACATACAATTATTTATATTAATAATATACACAGATTGGTTTTATATTAAATTTTGGTTATGTGAGCTAACATTCTTTCAGTAAGATCTTCTTTCAATATAACAGTAAAATTAAATAAAATGTAATATAAAATATATATTTTTTATTGATCAAAAGATTTAATAATAAGTATTTCACTGTATAACAATCAGAATTTCTTGTATTTTTTAAAAATTAAACCATTTCACTCTCTTGGTTGAAATGAAAAAAACTATATGCTATATATATAGAAATAAGAAATAAAACTAATCCAAAATTATATTAAGCGGACTAAAAATAGGTTGCAAATCCTCATATTTGCAAACCTGCATTATCTTAGCATTTTATTCTATACAGTATATCCTTGGTTTCCCCTGCATTCCATAATTATTTAAATCAGAATATGTGAGATTGAAAAAAGTTTATTGAAATTGACTGATCTTATGTGATGAAATAATACTTCTCAAACAGTGTAAGATATTTATGTCTGTGCTAGAGAGGCTTAAAACCTGACTCTCATAAGTAATATCTGGTTATTTTCAGTGAGCAGAAGAAAAATAATTACTCCTTTGATGTGTATTCTAAAAAAGACTTCATTTTTTCTGTAGGTTATAAATACATTAATGCATTGGTCAGACCAATATGCAGCTAAAACTCTCAACTATCTTAGCAAATAAAAAAATTGAGATTTCACAGACATCACTTCAATCTAATTTTCTAAGGAAGCAGTCCTTATGTACCCAGGGATCACCATGCAAATGATCCATATGGATGATACTTCTAATACCTTAGAAGTCTACTACTAAATGCTTTTTCTCACTATTAGTCATCTTATTTTCACCATGTCCAGACTTTTATATTACCATTAAACTGCCACTTCTCCATAATCAATTTCAAACACTCCATTTCCCAAATACCACCTTCTGTATTTCCAGCTCACTCTCTCTAGTCTCTTGACTCCAAAAATAATTTAACCATTTAGGGACGTTGACCCACAGATCCAACTATCTTTTACCCAATCATATCTTCATATTCGCTCAATCAATCACGTTTACTTTTTTTACTATTTTTACCCAATCACATCTTTACTTTTCTCCTTCCTCAGTTTGAATTTCATGATCAATCATTATCACTGCCATTCATACTATCCTATACCCTAGTTTCTCAATCACTTTATGTTAGGCTCTTAATACAGCCTTATTTAAATGCAATGCTTTACTTATATCTTGTCTGCCTCTGTGCAAGTGAAAGTGGCTGGAATGAAACCTTAAATCTACATAACCAATAAAATGCTGGCTGGTTAGTTTCACTTTAAATGTATGATTCATTAACCACAAGTGGACTCACAATACTTCACTGGATATTTCCCTTGTCTATGTACCCTCCCAGTCTCCTATTAGAATACTGCTTTATCCTCTCTCTGCAAAGTAAAGGTAAATTTAAAGGAACTTGTCTAGGTTTTCACTACCATCTCCACCAAAAACTTTCACCTATGCATATCTACTACCTTCTTGTTCACTACTGCAGATACTCAGTGTCTTTAGATACAAACAACTACTAACCTTAAGCAATTAAGCTAATATCCCCTCAAAACTCAAGAATATTGCTGTAGCAATTCTCTGTCTTTTTTATGTTCAATTGATTTTTCATTCTCTATTGAAATATTCCCCAAAGTATATAATTTTACCCCATTAAAATACATATGTACACATATATATGTACATACATATATATGTGTGCACATATATATATAATATATATATATTATTTACATATATATGTATATGTGTATATATATATAATATACAGCTGTATAATTTGTGTGTGTTTTTTTGGTTTGTTTATTTATGTGAGACAGGATCTCACTCTGTCACCCAGGCAGGAGTGCAATGGTGCAATCATGACTCACTGTAGCCTCAACCTCCTGGGCTCCAGCGGTACTCCCACCTCAGAATGACACCAGTTCTCCAGGCAGACATTAGGCCCCAGGTGGACACCGAACTCAAGGTGTCCACCAGGCGCCAAGTTGACGACCAGACCCCAGATGGACACCAAGGCCCTAGGTGGACAGCAGACCCATGTTGAACTCCAGACTCATGTGGACATCAGGCTGCAGGTAGACACCATGCCTTAGGTAAATACGTAGGCTCTGGGTGGACATTAGACTCAAGGTACACACCCAGTCCCCAGGTGAACATCAAGCCCAGGTGAAAACTTAGGCCTTAGGTGAACATCAGGCCTTAGTGGACACTGAGGCCCCAGGTTGATACCCAGATCCCAGGTGATTGCCAGGCCCCAGGTGGATACCAGGCCTTAGGTTAACAACAGGACCCAACAGGCCATCAGTCCACATCTGGATACCAGTCCCCAGGTAAACAAAGGGCCCCAAGTGAAACATAGGCCCAAAGCAGACATCAGTCCCCAGGTGGACACGCAGGCCTGAGAAGGACATCCAGCCTCTGGTTAACATCAGGCACAGGTGTCCAAGCAGGCCCTAGGTAGTCATAACTGTGCATAAGTATGAAGTTGACCTAGGGTGAGTGTGAGCATGCTGCAGCCCAGTGGGGTTTTGAGTAGGTCTTATGGCAGGATGGGGCCAAGGGGACAGAACTGTAAAGCAGCGACCTCACTTTCTGAATGAAAGACTTGAACAGAACTTAGAACTCTAATAACCAGGCACTCATATCCTAGAGTCAGCCCTGTAGACAGCTCACTTGGTGGAAGATGCTCAGGAGACCAAGATGTTCTTGTGCTGAATTCCTATATCTCAAGGGTCCTGCTTCAGGGATGGCAGGAGTGAGAATCTTTTCCAACGATGCTGACACAGACTGATCCCTCACCCCAGACACCTCCAGCCATTTAGCTGAATGTGCCCCCAGGTACCACAGGGCAGCACAGGGCAGGCCTTAACAGGCCAGGCTTCAACATCAACAGAAAGGACATCCACTCAGAGACCCCCATCCAAAAGTCACCAGCTTCAAAGACCAAAGGTAGACACATCCAAGAAGATGGGAAGAAACCACTGCAAAAAGGCTGAAATCGCCAAACACCAGAACGCCTCTTCTCCTCCAAGGTATCACAACTCCTCACTAGCAATGAAGCAAAACTGGACAGAGAATGAGATTGATGAATTGACAGAAGCAGGTAGTAACATTGCTTATAAGCATTTTCTCTGGTGTTGTATGCATGTTTTGGCATGATGTGCTATGTATGATTAAGCATACATAGTACTATGTATTATTCATGGGGATAAACAATAATGTACTAATTACATAGGGGGTAATTAGCTCTCTGAGCTAAAGGAGCATGTTCTAACTCAACGCAAGGAAATTAAGAACCTTGAAAAAAGGTTAGACAAAATGCTAATGAGAATAAATAGCATAGTGAAGAACATAAATGATATGATGGAGCAGAAAAACACAGCACAAGAACTTGATGAAGCATACACAAATTTCAATAGCCAAATTGATCAAGCAGAAGAAAGGATATCAGAGATTGAAGATCAACAGAATGAAATAAAGCGAGAAGGCAAGATTAGAGTAAAAAGAGTGAAAAAAAATAAACAAAGCCTCCAAAAAATATGGGATTATGTGAAAAGACCAAATCTAAGTTTAATCCTATGTATTCTTTACTTTTGGATAATATGATGTTCCAGAAATCAGCCTTCTAGCAGTTCTTTGCTTTATGGCTTTGAGTAGAGTAACGAATATCAAATTTATTTATCCACTTATATATACAGGTATCTAGACTTAATTACCCAAATTTTTATACAACATGTCTCTTGTATATGTAATAAACATTTCAAACTTAACTATATAAAAAGTAAACTCCAGATATTTTTCTCAACATGTGCCCTTCTCACAGGCTTCTTTATTGTGATATAGGTAACCATTTTCCAGTGCCAAAGGCCTAGAGTCAATCTTGCAATTTCCTTTGTAACGTATTCACATTTGATACTTCAGTAAATCTTGTTACTCTACATTTAAATGACATCTAGAATCTGAGCACTTTCCACTTCAATACTGATACAAATTTGAACCAACCTGTCATACATTTTTGACTGTTTAATTGTTATAGCTTACAGATTGGATAATCTGCTTCTATTTCAGTCCTCTGTGAGTCTATTCTTAAAGTTGCAACTGGATAAATATGTATATTTTTAATTCAGATTATATCACTTGTGCAATTCAGCATCCACACAGAAGGCATAAACTGCATAGTAAGTTAAAGAAAAATAGCTTAATATAAGTATATTTACTGTATCAGAAAGTTATGGTAATAAAGAACTGGCAAATAAGAAGTACAAATAATTATGTATAGGAATAATAGATATAAAGACCAGCCACTGCTCCTACAGCTGAGATGAAACACTCAGTAAAGATTGTGCCCCTCTCACCCCAGAACTGGGATTCAGTTTATTGGAAAGGACATGTTCATGGCTCACTAGATGATGGAGAATTGCTGAGATTGAAATGTTAGTTGAAGGAAGAAAGAATGGTAAAATGACAATATAATGTAAAATTCCTAAACAGTGCCATTGAAGATAGTAAGTGTGCAGATCTCAACTGTGATACCTCATTTCTTACAAGGACAAGGCAATGTGGAAACAACTCTTCAGTACAGTTTCATGACACCAACTTGCAGTTCTTTATTTAACAGTGTTAACTGAATTGGCATTAATTTCATTAAGATGATTTATTTTATGAAATTACTCAACTGAGTAAATATATTGTTTATCAAGGTCTTGTTTTGAAGGCACTGTCTAAATCTTTCCTGCTGTTTTTGTTGGTTTTCATGAGTTTGTGATTGTTAATTTTTTTTTCTTGAAGAAAAATTAATAGGCAAACTGTGTTATTAGCAAAGATCTAAGCAAAAGACAAAACATACAAATAAATATGTGTGATTCAATAGAATATAAACGTGTGTGTATATATATGCCTATATATAGACACATATCTGTGTGAATATATGTTTGTGCAAAAGTAATTGTGTTTTTTGTCATTAAAAGTAATGGAAATATGCATATATAGAAATATAGAACTATGCGTATATATAAGCTATATGTATGTGTATGTATATACATACATATATATATTGGTAATTTTAATAATAGCATAATAAAACCCAGTAGTCTTAATTGAAATTTACAATTTAATACAGACTTACATGTTAGCTTTTACACTCAGTTTCTGCCAACAAAAATGCTGTGTATAAATGCAAAATATAAATAAAACATATGTACATATTATTACATTTGAATGTAACAATAGATTCAAAATAGCATGATAATATGATTTATTTTATTTATATCATTGGGGAAAAAAGAAAGATGCTACTTTCAAAGTCATTTGCAAAACAATTGTTTGTAATAAACAATTCAATTTTAAGTGCCAAATTCACTTTTTAAATTGTGAAAAAACTAATTTATGGAAAAATATATATTACTGAAGTTCATGACTATAAGCATAAATATCACAAATCAAGTTTGTGTATTTTTCAGGTGATGGTAGGCATAATATCTAATTCTTGAAATAAAACAGTCATAACTGCATATAATATATATTTGCTTTGCATATATTAATATCTCTTTTAGATAAAGGTTCTGTCAAATACAATATATGTATTTATATATATTTGTTTAATGTAGATTTAAAACAATTTTAGGTTTTTAGAATGGTTAAGATATACAAAATTTTTGGCAATGTTATCAAGTCTGTTGAAAAAAAAGCCTAAACAATAGTTCAAAAACAACTAATTCATAACATGTTATTCAATTTAATTAATATAACAAACAAAAAATATTATTTCAAATTATATCAGATCAAAAATATTTTTGAAATATTTGAAGATATTTTTAAAGAAATAAAGGGGAATGAAGGATTATAAAAACCTGCATATAGTGGATATTTAACTCCCAAAATTTATGCTAAATTATGACATTTTCTTCCAATTTTGCTTAAAATTTTCTGTAGTGGCCCTCAATTCTCACCTAATTTTGTTTTCATAGATTTAGACAATTCAATGTTATTTCTCAAAGAAGTAATGTTGATACAATTCAAATCTCAGATTTTCACTTTTCTAGCTCCTGCTTTCAGGATATCTCCTTTTCTTTCTGAAACTGATTTTTCTCAGCTCACGCAAAGACTATACATAGTAATATATGCTTTGTAGGCTTTATAAAGGTGATATCGGTAAAGTTACTAAATTTATTTGTTTCATGATAAGCAATTAATTAATTGTTCTTATAATTAATTCTAAAATTAATTTCAATATACAACATTTATAGATTTTTACATAATACATTTTATTTTAAACATAAAATGCAACAGTTTGCAATTATTCTTGCTCAGAAATCTAAACTAGTGAAAGTCATGTACTCAGAGTGTTATAAAAACATGAAAAAAGACTTGAATCTTGAAACATTATGGTAAACTTGCCCCTGGGTCATCAATCAATAAGGTAAAATGTGGCCCATATACACCATGGAATATTATGCAGCCATCAAAAACGATGAGTTCATGTCCTTTGTAGGGACATGGATGAACCTGGAAACCATCATTGTCAGCAAACTGACAGAAGAGCAGAAGATCAAACACCACATGTTCTCACTCATAGGTGGGTGTTGAACAATGAGAACACATGGACACAGGGAGGGGAGCACTACACACTGGGGTCTGTTGGGGGGAAATAGGGGAGGAACAGTGGGCGGTGAGGAGTTGGGGAGAGATAGCATGGGGAGAAATGTCAGATATAGGTGAGGAAGGCAGCAAATCACACTGCCACGTGTATACCTATGCATGTTCTTCACATGTACCCCAAAACCTAAAATGCAATAAAATAAAATAAAATAAAATAAAATAAAATAAAATAAGAAAAAAAATAAAGTCATGTCTAATGAGTTGACAATCCAATACTCTTATTTAACTCAATGTTAACCGAACAAGCTGACACAATTACAATATTAAGTGGTGTCTTTAATGAACATATTAAAAAGGCAGTTTCTTAATTTTATTAAGTTTAGTAATTATCACTGAAAATAACCTTTATTCTCTATATGTTGTCCTAGGGAGAAAAACCTGATAAACAGAAAATAAAATGAGGGTCTTATATAAAGAAAACACTTCAGTAAAACTTTGCAGTGAACCTGAAAAAAATCTTTTAGACTTAGCAGATGTCAATTTTCCCAACCATTACACTTCAAAGTCTTTAAAATTAATATATTAATATAAATATTAGTTAAAATTTAAATTATATATCATTTTGCCTAACATATTAAAATTGGAGGCAACTTACTATAACATACAGAGTTTGGTTTAAATATTGGGTCAAAATATTGACTCTTATCATTATTAACTGTAAAATTGGGTGAGTCACAAGTTCTCTGAATCTCAATTTCTTCAGCTGTAAAATTCAGATAATAGTTGTTCAATGTCATGAGACTATTGGATATAATGTATAGGTAAGTGCTTTGTAATCTTTAAACTCTGTAGATATTTACTATTATCTTATTGATATAATAATGTCTTGAATCCCATACTGGGGGTTACCCTAAACATTAAGAATATCTCATATAGAAAGTTATATGTTATTTATGAAGTTATCTTGTGGAGTCACTTTCAATTTCTAGTTCTAGATCTCTGTTTTCTAGAGCATTGTACTGTATTATATGATCCAGATAGATTGTGTACCTTTTATTGAAATCATAGAAAATAAGAGAATTATGTGCCAGAATAAAGTATTAATAACTGCTGTTTACAACAAACTTTTCAAAAAATTGAATTTATTTTCCTTCAAAAGTAACACTCTCCAAAAAGTAACTCTGAAAGACTTTATTCTTTAATTTGGAAGGAGTTTATAGGCATAGTTGTAAAAAACATCCTACACTGCCTAAATGTTGTAACTACTTAAATATTAACTTCTGAGTGAAAGTTAATATATAAAATCAACAACTTATCAAAAATCAGAATTTTGCATTTGTGTGTAGATAAAAGCAGGTTTTCATCATAAAGCTTCTCACAATATATTTTCCTTATCATGTGCACTACAGAGATACACGTTAAATGTCAACCATCAGCTACAAATATAAATTATCCAATTGCTTTGGAAGACTTCAAGTAGATTACAATTTTGTCACTCAATATTTCTCTTTGAATTACAGTAAATGTTAACAATAATAAAGCTTAAGTAAGAAAACAAGTATCAGGTTAAGCTCATGTCCCTGGAGAAAATGACAGAGCATTCCTGTGCCCAAGTGACAGAAGTTTGATGTATGGGGATGCTCATTTGACAAGTCTGCAGAATAAATTATTGCTTCAATATTTATATCTCTATTTCTCTGTGTCTAATTTAATGACTAATTTAACATGCTTATAATTCCTGAGATAATATTATAAATATGTTTTATAATTATGTCTCAGTTCTTACATGGTGTTTAAATTCTAGGGCATTACCTATTACTGATCTACTGAGGTAATAACTTAAGACTTAACTCTTTATTGATTAAGATTAATGTTGAAGGTTTACTTAGCTTATTAATGTGAAATATTTTTTCATTTGGTCAAAGCGTGAAGTTATCAGTGAATAATCCCTGTGCTCTGTAAACAAAATGGTGATAAAAATTCCAATAAACTCTAGAGACACAGAACTGCCTCTGAATTTAAGTCCTTGTCTAGAACATATTTTATTAGAAAACTACATTTCAGGATTCTCTTCACATAGCACTTATACTTTGTTAATTTAAAATACATGAGCTAGCATTCCCTCCTTGACCCAGAAGCCCACCAAAAGGTAGTCTTGGTTGAAATGAGATCATCCTCGCTTCATATTTGCCTTTGGAAGACAAGAATCAATTAAACTTTCTCATGGCCTGAGAAGTGTCAGGTTTTGACAGCAGTATTATTTATGATTTAAAAAAATACAAAGAGTTAGAATTCTTTGCCATTCGATATTGATACCATTTTTAAAATTATAAATGTGTTATGTACAAAATGCTTTTACAAAATTATAGTTCTATTCACAAATCTGTTTAATCTTTCTTCAAAACATGAACTTCACGCAATCCACTAGGGGCTACCTTAGAATTTAAAAATGTTTACTATAGAAGGGCTACTTTCAAATGGTCCTCTAAAACCAGGCTTTAATAGTATTCAACAATAATGAGTTTACCTAAGTCTACATTGAAACTTTTAGCAGAACCTGCTTCCATATATTTACACATTTCTTTTTCATTAGAAAATAAAAATCTGAATTAAGCTGTAACGAATGGCAAAATATTATAGTACAGAAAGTCACAAAGCAGACACTGATTCCTTTAACAGGCAAGACTCAGAAAGGGATTTTCTTTAATTGGCCACAGCATCTATTAATGGTCCCATAAAACATAGCCTGAAATGTTCTGTTTATTTTTTCAGGATTAGGGTCTTTTGGTTTATTTTATTTATGGTCGAGCTTTCTCATAAATCATTCATATTTTGAATTGTGTTATTTCTCTTAAGAAGGGTAAATGTCGAGTGTGGAAATATGGAGAAAATAGGCCAATAGTATCCAAGAATCTTTTCTTTTGTCAATTATTGTACTTGCTATCTTTTTTCTCTTTCTTTCAATATGCATTACATTTCTACTTCTTTGAAATCTCTTAATCTTTTCTATACAAGTTTAATGAGGCAGTTAACCTACGTCAACTACAATTTTCCTTTGAAATTCAATGCTGAGAGCCATTTTGTATGTTTACAACTTACATCTTTCAAAGGAAGAAGCAGGTTTTCAGCTGCCACACATCACTCTGAGGGCAAGATCAAGCTGGGCATTGCTAAGGAGGAGGCTGTGCAAAGACCTTAAGATATCTATATTTGGGTGTTTCAAATAGAATAGCATTTTTACCCATACATGATTTGTTTACACTGAGTTTCATAACTGCTCATCTAATCCTGGGGTTATCTCTGAGAAGATGGTACAGGATGATGTCTCCTTCAGAATAGGAAAGTTGCTGTGAGATATTTCACATACTGGTGAGGATTACTTTTCCATTGTAACAGTGTGGAAAGGACATTCAGTAGAAGGGTGGGGAGTAGAAATTTATTTGAAACTTAATGTTTCAGTTGAGTTACAGTCATGATTTATAAGGACTTCCTAAGTTTACAAAACACACACATGCACAGAGAGAGAGAGAGAGAGAGAGAGAGAGAGACAGAGAGAGAGATTATGAAGAATTGGTTCAAAGAATTGTGAAGACTGAGAAGCCCCCTGCTTTATTGTCTGAAAGCTGAAGACCCAGGAAAGTCAGTGGTGTTATTCTGTCAAGTCTGAAGTCTTGAGATCCAGGGGAGCTGATATTGTAAATCCTACCTAGCCTAAGGGCAGAAGAAGATGAGATATGATGTCCCAGTGTATCATTGAAGCAGAAAAAATAGAAGGGCAAATTTCTTCTTCCCCAACTTTTGTTCTCTTCTGGCCCCTGATCGATTGGAAGTTGTCCATCCACACTGGGAAGGGCAACCTGCTTCACTGAGTCCACTGATTCAAATGCTAGTCTCATCCAGAAACACGCTCACAGGCACACTGAAATGATCAGTCAAGTTGACACATAAAATTACCCATCACATGCCTTTAGTATTGTGATTGAAAATTAGAACAGCCAAACATTTAAATGGCTGGACTTTAAGCAGGTAGTTTGATAATATGGGTAAGCAGGTGGCTAGGACATAGGTAATGGGGATAAAAGCAGAAAGAAAGATTTAGGTAGCCCACAGGCTACAAATATTCAACTGAAGAATTGTTCTGAAAAAAAAAATGTTGCAACATATATTTGTGGCTAAAATTAAAGGCTTTTTCACTTAATTTCTACATTACCATTACACTGTTGAATTTTAAAAATAAAAACATGTGAAGAGAAAAGGCTATAGGGAGCAAAACACCTGTGCCAGGCTGGTCCATGGGTTTGTGGCCTAAGCAGCCACAGTGCACCCTTCTTAAGAGGGCTTTGCACTTGGCTTAATGTTCTGCTATGTCCATCTTGAAATTCTTAATCATATTTGAACAAAAGTACTCATTTTTCATTTGCACTGGGCCTCTAAAACAATGTAGCTGGTCCTGCACTTATGCTATGTTTATATAGTTGCATTTTCTCTGAAGCTTGTGATGACCTTGGTGAGGTTGGAGGGATCCTCATATGTAGCCTGAGATATTACTCACTCTTATTACACAAATATTTGTTCTGCTTGAAAGTAAGTGTATTTAACATATTATGACCATTTTCTATAATATTAAGCAAGGTACCTTCTTGAGACACCATGGTTTCTACACATAAAAGAAAGGAGAATTATTTTTTAAATAAATGTGCTTTATTTGAAGATTCTTCATCTAAATTTCATTAGAAAATTATACTGCTGGATATTTTAAAAAATTGTGTCAACACTTAAAAAGGAATTGGTTTAAAATTCATTAAAGAGCAATTAACCAATTTAAATCATTAAGGAGCAGCTTATATACCAAACAATGATTAGTTGAAATTATTTATGTATAATTCATACACTGGAAGAAAATTTTATAATATATTTGGCTACTAAACATCCAAATTTTATTAAATTAAGGAAAATTAGATAATGGGGATCAACTGTGTTCATAATTTTAATACATACATAGTTTTTTAAAGGGTGCATAATTTTATTGATTACAAAGTTAATTTGTCTAGTAGAAACTATATATGTGAAATATATCTTAAACCTCTTGAGAGTCATTTTTGCTATATTATGAGACAAATATTTTTTTCTTTCTGCACATATTTAAAATATCATATCAGAGTATGATATGCATATACAAATGTACAAACTGCAAGTATACATACCAATAGATTTTCAAAAAATGAACATACACAAAAAGAAGAAATATTATTGCTAACCTAGAATGTTCCACCTGTTCCCCCTTTCAGTCATCAATACCCAAGAATGGCTAACCTCTATCCTGACTCTTAATAACCTCATCTGTTTGTCCATTTTGAAACTTATTTAATCCAAAGCACAGAATATACAATCTTTTCTGACTGGATGTCTTTGCTTGCTATTATGCTTGTAGTATTTGTCCCCATTGCAATAAGTGGCAATGACTCATCTTATTTTTACTGCTCAATAATATTTTACTCTATGAATCTAAAATTGGCTTTGCTTATCCATAATGTTGTAGATAAAAATTTTAGTTTTTTCATTTGGACTAATATTAATATTTTTGCTTGTATATACTTTCCATATTAATGAAATAGACAATTTGAACTGCACTTTAAAAGAGAGGATTGTCTTATAGAGACATTTATCATAATAAGCATATTTTCATGTAAGTTGAGTTTCTTTCATGATGTTTTCAAGACAAGAGCTGTCATAGACAGTACTTTACCACTTATAAGAATGTTGTCTAAATTTCTCCTTAGAACAATATCTATTATTACTAGAATGAGGATTTTATAACTTTTCACAACTAATATGTTTACTAGAATAAGTCAGGACATTTTTATTGTTTTCCAGCACCATCTCTTGATGCATTTAAATGCATTTTGATATAAATATGTTATCAGGACAAACATTATCCTGATGTTAAACTCTGCTCAAGTATTTTATTTAAGCATAAATCCTTTCTTATGCAAAGTAAGATACTCAGGGTTTTGACACAGCTCTTTGTGCTTTTACAATAATTATTATATTGGCAGTTATTCAGAAAAATCAATATTTCCTTGAGAGTTTCAAACTGTGACTATCACATAATGAATTTAATAACACATGAAATGAAGTAACATTGTCTCAAGTATTTTATTTTACTAATTCTTTTATAAATAGATGAACAAGGTAGACAAACAGCATAATAGAAAAATTTTATTCCTTGGTCATTATTTCTTAAACCAGTATTTTATAAACTTCTTTTATTATAATCTAAAAGATATGTTAGTAGAATAAATAATGACAATCTTCCCTAAGGCTTCCTATATCCTACTTTAATTTATTGGTGGGGACTCTCATTTATTGATTGATCAGGCTATTCATTTACTATATTAATTTAAAAATAATTTCTGACGTCATGCTATGTGACAGTCTCCATTCTAGACACTAGAAATGCAGAAATGGTCTTAAGGATGTATTCATTAATAGAATTAATATTTACTGAAAGTCTAAGATTATATTAGATTAAATCAGTGATGGTTCATCTAGAGCACCAAGAGATTTATAAAAAATCAGAGATTTAGTGTAGGGATTTGACTTTACTCAATGGAGCAGTCTGACTAAAAGGGCTATACTAGTCAGGTTATGTTTTTTTTGTCTAGTTCTGAGCAGGCTGCCAGGAGCAGACATTGGATGTAAATTATGGAAGCAAAAACAAACTAGAATTTGCTAGGCTGTTCTGAAAACTGTAAGGACAGTTGGAACCTATAATGGTATTTCACCTCTTTCAAGCCTCCAACTTTAGTGCGCCAGATGTCCTACAGAGGCTGAAGTCTTACATAAAGCTAGACCCAGAAGTCAGAGAAGCTTCAACTGAAGATCTGGTCAGAGTTGTAGGAGTTGTCGATACTGTTGCTCTCCTGTGAGCCAGCAGAAATGACACACAAATGACAATGACCTCCTGTTCTTTATTGACTTTCTGTGTGTAAAAAGATGGCTGCAGCTTCAATCACCCTTCCAAATTAAGACCACATCTCTTGTAGTCAATATGAATCTAAAATTATGTAAGAAAGGAAATTCTGGGCAATTCATTCCAGCTTCACTAGGATGACATAACAAAACCTGACAAAAAGTTATTTTGTTATGAGCTATGGTCGCAATGATTAACAAGGAAGATATGCTGTCAGCCCTCATGAAATTTAATATAATGGACACCTTTCTCAGAGAGGGAGACATTTAAAAGCTCTTAAAGCTGGAAATAGCACTGAGAGTGTAGGAAAGATCTATCTGGTTTTTCCTTAATGTCTTTGAGGATAGACTGCCCATACCTTACTCTTTCTGTAAGTATCAGCTCCTCAAACACTTTGGATAAATACTAAAATTTTGCTGAAAAGATATATTTTCATATATTCTATTTTCCCATCTGTAGGATTATACTTTCTTTATGATGATGATGTTCATCTTTTAATTTTTTTTACTTTATATTTTTATTGCTCTCATATTCTGGATTATACTTTCTGTTTTTATACCATTGTTACAAATATTATCAACAAAATCATAATCTGTATTTTAATGGCAGTATAGTTGGAAAGAAAGGTAAATATCTTCTGTTAGTCAAACACAGATATTAAATATTAAATATCTTAAATGTGTTTATATTCTTTCTACCCAATAATAAGTTAACCTTGCTTAACAACGTAAAGATTGTTAATGTTTCTGATAGTATGGTTTTCAGGGAGGTAAACAGAATCAGTACAGAATAATTATCTTAGAATTTTGAGGTAATGTGGTATTGTTGTATAGACTACATTTTTATTTTAATTTACACTAGTTCTTGGCATCGTGCCAAAAATTCTCATGCTGTCATTATTTTTTCAAATTATTTAGTAAAAGTGCTACATTGAAGGAAATGCTGATTAGGGATCAAATTATATCTTTCTACATTGGTGTATTTTAACTGTCTTTGCCTCCTATAAAAATAAGTAGCATGAGTGCATGTGTATTTATATATATACACAAATGTGAATGTTTACATATGTAGATATACACACATATATATCATATCTTGGTTTAATAAATGAATCCATTTGTCAAAAATGATGTTTTTTCTTAAGGTGGAAAAAGTCATTTTTAGCTGAATATACGAAAATTACACTGAGAGATGAATAAAGTAGAGCAAATCCCAGTGAAAGCTTACGCATAAGAACACAAGATCTTTGCAACTTTGATGGAAAAAATTATTTTTTCATTGATTTGAGTAATGTCATATACCAGCCATATTACATTCACTTCCTTATATAGTATGTCATTTACATAAAAGAGTGGGTTTCATTATTAGTTAAAATTATTCAAATATATATATATACACACACACATATATATGCTTTTGCATGTATGAGGAATTTCTAAGGAGCATCCTTAACCTATTCCATTATTTTTTCTTCTTAACATAGTACTTACCACCTTCTATGGCATACTTATTATATTTAATATTTTACTCTCTTTCCCCAATAAAATGCAAACTCCTCTAAAGCAGAAATAATTTGTCTCTTTTGTTCCCTGATAAAATCCAGGTATTCAGAAAAAATATCTGGTACTTAAAATTTTTTTTTCACTTTTTAACTTCTCACTTTTTATTAAATTTTACTTTAAGTTCTGGGGTACATGTGCTGAACATGCAGGTTTATTACAAAATCTGTATATTGATAACTGCATTAGTTCAGTTCTGATATTAATGCTCCCTATATTCTCAACCTAAAGCAAAACTATTTGCTTTGTGCTATCGTGACCAATTGTTCATAGAAAACCAAATCAGAATTTTTATTTATTTTTCTTGTTTCTCATATTATTTTTATTATTTTCTTAATAATAATGAAAAGCTGTACTCTTATACTCCCAGATCTTTGCTGTTAAACACAAATGCAGAGGTACAAGCCAAAACGTTACCTACAGTATACATTTCTTACTTTATAAGCTTTTAAATGGTTGGAAAAATAAATGTTCTTTTCCCTTTTCTCATTAAGATAAAAAAGATAGGGTTTACATAACCTAAGGTATTTATTTTCTATTCACACAAAATGATATTCACTCCTGAATGCTTAGCAAACTTAATTGAGAATATATAGTTAATATCAAAGTATACTTACATAAAGGTTTTTCTTAGGTAATTTTGAAAATACCACACAAATTTTCATCTAACTTATATTTTAATTTTATCTAACTGAGAAGAAAGATGTCTGAGTCATTTATGGGAAAATACTCTGGTTTAATTTATAAATTTGCATGGGTAAATATTGAACATATATTTTATTTAAAAAGAATGCGATATCTATTTCCACATTAAAATTACAATAGTTTCTTAAATTTTATTAAATTTAATGAATTGGAAAAAGTGGATTTGATTTTAGTTCTTTGTCTTGTGGAATTGTCAAACTTGTTGAATTTCTATTATTGTTGTCTACTCCATGCTTTCAAACATTCTTTAAATGTTATTACAAACTATCTTATCCTCATGAATTTAAACATATAAAAATTGCATATTCTCACTCTGTTGTTCATATTAAAGTAAATATACATATAAATGCAATAATTCATATACTTCCCATTGATAAAATTCATACCTTCTAAATGAGAAAATATATACAAATTTATTGCATATATACACATCAAAATCCCAGTGATTCTGAGTACTGTAAAGTAACTAATGGAACTAAAGCCTTTAAACATTTAAAGACATTTCGGCACTGGTGAGAAATGCAAGATTTTGCTCTAACCACAAGGGGTAACTACTGCTGAAAATTATGACATTGGTTTTTCTTTTTCTTTTTCTTTTTTTTTTTTTGTTGCTTTGTAAGAGTTCCTGTTCTTATCTTTTTAATAATTAATGGAGAGAAGGTATTTTATTTCTGAGGAATAATAATTTTTGTTCTGCCACTGGATATTATAAAGATTTGGTTAAGAAAACTAAGTATATCTAGATATATATATTATGCATTGTTTTAGTTTATTAATTTATGTAACTAGAACATCACATGATCATGTGAGCTGCTCAGTGACTTTTCTCTGACTTCTAGAAATAAATTGGGAAAATGGCCATAGTTCAAATAGCAGTTTTCATTTTGAGTTTATGTATTTATCTGTTTGATATAACCAAAAAGCTTAATAACTGGTAGATTTCAATATGTCTTTATGATATAGTAAAATGTTATAGATTATGTCGACAAATTTCACTGATAATTTGACTTGCAAATCAGAAGTATTTAGGGGAGAGAGCCATTGGGAAGCATTATTGTGGAAACTGGAGATTTAGAAAACAACATTAGTTACCTATCATTCTTTTTTAAATTTCAGTAGATAGCCAGGGGCAACTAAAACATTGGACAGATCCACAGGCATGACAGTTGAAAACCAAAATCAACAATAACAAAAAATAAAATTTGATAGAGAAAAGGGAAGGGAAAATTAAACAATAACATTTCTAATTAATGTACTCATAGTTTAAGGAGCATAGTAATCACAAATAAGAACAAATAACATCAGGAAAAAAACTGAAGTGTTCTTAAGTTACTAAATTAAAAGTAGCAAAGATGTAAGTGATATATCAATTAAGGAATGTGTGTGTGTGTGTGTGTTTGTGTGTATGTCTGCTAAAAGAAGAAAAAAATATGAGAAAGTGAGACAAAATTATACATTGCTAGTTAAAGAAATACAATATCCAACTATTAGTAAGTCCCACAAAGTTAGAAAAGATAAAACAGGTTAAAAATATGATCGACTAAAGAGACATTATAAGTCCAAATCCTCTCAAAATTGTTATACCTCATCTGTTTCTGTACCTAGTCAATTCCCCCATGATATCTCAGTAGAAGAAGATAGATGTAGGATCTTAAAACATTAGTGAAGAAATAGTTTCTGCAAAGAAGATCATATAAAGCTGACACCAGAATTCTCATGAGCAAACTGTAAACCAGAAGACAATACATTAACAACTTATCAGTTATTATTTCTAATCTAGATTTCTATACTCAGAAAATTTGTAAAACTGTCTTTTGACAAATAAGAGTAAAGAACGTGTACCTCCATCAAGCTATTATGTTAGGAAGTTACTTGAAGAAGTTTTCCAGCACACTGAAATCGAAAACCAAGAGAGCAGAAGATGTGGGCTCCAGAAAATAGTAGCTTCAATGTGAAAGATCAATACAGCTCAGTATCAGGATGCAATCAGTTCATGCCACCAAAATAATCAAATAGACCATATTTAGTGCAGGAAATTCAGAAACTGCTTGAGGGAGATTTCAAGAAAAAACAAAGGATAGCATGTAATGCATTGAAATGGATAATATATCGAACTGTATGTATTAAAGGCTATAAATACAAGAAAATCAAACAATGATAATGGAATCCTGGGGTGAGGAAGGAAAGGCTGCAATACTTGAAGTTAAAAGTAGCAATCCAATATGAAGCAAAAGGAAGATTACATGGTAGTGAGCAACCAATATAGTATAACTAGAGAATCTATTTGACCTGGGTATCAGAAACATTTTCCTTAAAGGCCTAAAGATTATTAAATTCTATAACGTGTACATGACCCTAAAACACTAAGTAATCTGTCATTGAAAAAAAGTGAACATTTATTTGTATTCACTTTAGAGTTAACCAATGACTAAAGCATAGGAATACTGGTTGGGCCAAAAGGGAAAAGTATAAATTCTTACAGCTTTAATGATAATTTAAAAAACAATTCTATAACTAATAGAAAGAAGAATATAAAAGACTGAGTGTGATAGAGAAGGTGAGGGAAAGGGTATGGAAGTTATTTTTCTGTTATGAAATGGGGAGTTAGACATATTGTCAGACATTCAAATTATTAACAATACAAAGCAATCCAAGAGTAAAACAAATTCAAATTCAGAGGAGAAAAGATGGATGCAGTTAGCTTCAGTAATGTAAATCCTCATCTTTAATAGTGAGAATTAAACAGAAATGGTCTAAAGTTGGTTAATAAAATGGCATTGTAAGCCTACTGTGTAGCATTATGGAGATATTATCTATATAATAAATATAAATTAGAGATACAGAATTGTATTTAGAAAGGTATGATTTTGAAAATATGTGCTTTCCTTTAACAGCTTTTCTGTAGTAGATAATTTATTGCTATATGCATGTCTTACTTTGATAAGAACTATATATATTTATATATACATTACAGTTCATATTTGTTTTATATATAGTTCACATATTGTTTATATATGTGAGAAACATATATGTTTATCTTATATGTGCTCTTATTAGAAGAGCATGCAAAAGAGAAAATAAGGTCCTGAGTTTGAGCAGGCCATTAAATTGGAGAAAAAGAATATATTTGAAATTAATTAGGAAGTAGAATAGCTATATATGGAGATTAATAATTAGAGTGTAAGAAAAAGTGAAACAAGATGTCTTGAATTTTTCATTTGTTCTGGATTGAGTGGCCAGTGTAAACTGCCATGATTATTTGATAGGAGACACAATTAGAATTGGCTTTCAGTTAAAAAGGTTAAATGCCATAGTTTCGAACAGAATAGAGATTTGAATTTAAATATTGATAGTGTTATTGGGCATAATTTAAGAAGGATTTTGACAAGATTGGAATTCTAATGCAAAATTTTTTCCAATGTTTTTCACATGAGAAATGAAAGGAATTAAGAAAACATATGCATTTAGTGATTACATTGTGTTATTTATGTGCCAAGTGACCTAATTCATTTCACTTAAATAAAAAAGTTGATTTATAATAGAAGTAAGTTAAAGAACTGAAATTTGACTCTATGTCTCACTGACATGTTAGGTCATATATTTTCTTTCATACACATAACTTGAGTTCATGTTCCCTTAAAATAATGGTTATATAAACCTGGTTGCATATGTAATTTTATATTAGAAACAGCTTCAAATCTGGGGAAGGGGAGGGTGGGAGGGGAGGGTAGGATGGGAAACGTGAGAGGGCTGAGGATAGTAACTATTTACCAAAGAGGTGGGCAGATAAAAGCACAAAAATGTTATTAAAAGGTAAATAAATATGCACAAGTTAGTATGACAAATTTTATTAAAAGTTGTGCTGGGAATTAGATAACATATTTTCTATTTATGATTTGTTCTTAGTGTGTGATATATTGTGTTTGTTTTGAATCTCTCAGGTGCTATACTATTCTAATATGTAAAAGAATACAAAAGATTGGCAGCTGCAGGGGGATTAGCAAAAGAGCATCAGTGAGAGATTAGCAAGTCTAAAATTTATGATGTGATCAATTCAGAAAAACATATAAAACAAATTAACATGGAATATGGTTCTAAAGTGTCTTTTAAAATAACACATTTTCTATAATTCCACCCTATAATAGACAATTGATTTGCTCAAATTATTATGAAAGAAAAAGAAACATAGCAATTTGTAAGTTGTTATTAGGCTAAGCAGCTTGATGAATAATATCAAAGCCAATGGGGAACAGAACAAAAAATGCAAAGTCTTAGGACAAAAATTCAGAATATCATAGTGAATAAAAATCATCCAGATTTTACTGGAATCTTCTTGAAATCTAGAAGCATCTTGCATCAACATTTGCACCATATGTATTTTTCAGTGAGCCAAGATGTATGCCTTTGAGTATCTGAACTAACTCACCAAACGTCTAGTAGAGGGTCACCTGAATGAATGAATATATTTCTCCCTGAAATCTTTTCCTTATATTGTTCTGTCTTCTTTGACTAGAGTACAAGACTTTCATAACATTCATATGACAGACTTCTTAACATTTAAGTCTAAAGTCAAACCTAACAGCCTGGAAAGACTTGTTTCTGATGGCTCCTTTTCTAGCTGGTTTCTTCAAGTGAATAAAATCCTCTTGCTTTAAGATATTCAAGGTTTTTATTGAATTATCTGCTTCCTGATGCACCTAGACTATGACTAGTGATGAGCTCTCAGGATTACGTCGAACACAATCACACTATGCTCTGTGGTATAGATGAGGAATGCTTTTAGAGAAGGGTCTTGTCTTCTGCCCTTCCTCTCTCATTTAGGTGAGAATCAAATTTATAACCCATTAATTTTCTTCAACATACTTATCAATTCCTGAACTCATCTTATCACTTTGTTAAGATGGTCATTTATTACCTGAACGCAGTGTAAACTCCAGAAAGAAGGAATGACATGTGTTTCTATAGTGCTTACTCCCCACAGGCAATTAGTAAGCACATAGCATGGTAGACAATAATTGAATGATTTATAAATATTAATCACTATTTTCTCTAATTTGGTTATCACAGTGACCACTTGAAAGCTCAACCTGGTGACAAGTAATTCTATTAGTATGTTTTCTCCAAAAGTTAGAAACAGTTTGGTAAATCCTCTCATATTTACTGGTTTAACTATAAAAATTTGTAAAGAAGTTTCCTTTGAACATTTGCCTAAATCACAGACTTAAATTCATTAATTACAATATTGTCACATATGCATTCTAGCATAACCACTAGGAGGGGTACAACTGATTGCTATCATTTGGACATTCTCTACAGCATAGGACTAATATGCCAAAGAGTTGCAATATTGCTGCTGTCATTGCTATTATGATATCGTTACAAGAATTCATTAGTTAGGGAAACAATGACATAGTTCATCTTCTTTACTGTAAGAAACAATAAGAAGCAAAATTCACACAGATATATCCAAAAGCAGTTAATTCTGTGTGTGTATATGTATATATGTGTAGAAACTTTTGCCGCTAGAAGTACTTAAACTTCATATGGTAATATTATTAGAATATCAGCACCACTGACCGAAATTAGATTCCAATTAAAGAAAAATATATATAATATTTTGAGAGTTTTAAAAGAGTCAGTGGTAAAATGCAGAAATATTAAAATTACATAAGATTTGTTTAAGGTTTTTTCAATAAAAGAAGAGGTGCTTTGATATGTTATTCGCATTCTTGGAAGTATTAGTGTATGCCATGTATTATACATTTCAAAATTCCCACAACAGAAGATTTTGAAATTTAACCAAGCAAAGAAATGAAAAGATTTGAGGTGATGAACATGCTGACTACTTTAATAATGATCAATGTGTACATGTACTCAAACATCACACTGTACCCCATAAAAATGTAGACTTATTACGTGTCAGTTGTAAAGAAACTAAAAACAAAAAAGATTAGAAGCTCTTAGGTTAGATAGTAAGTTTGCATCATGTCCATTCTTTTTACATATAATGCAGACAAAGCACTCTTAATCTATGTATGACCAACCTTAAAATAGACATAGTATTAGTACATTCTTCATAGTTAAATAGGATGAAATAATTGAGGCGATACATGTAAAATTCTTAGCATAGTGTCTGGGATTCTGTAAATTCCCATCTAAGGTGTTTTTGACTCTTGATCTTCATCTCCAATTATTAATAGTAACTATTCTTTGATTGGTCATTCTTTCTTCTAATTGAATAATGAAACCTTTTTTTTCCACCTATAAGGAATTAGCTGAAAGGTAATAATTATCTAATTATTATTGTCTGAAATCTAATTTGCAGTATAGCTCAAGAAAAGTTCTGTCGGGAAATAAAACAGGATGTCTTATTTAATTAATTAGTTTTGCACATCACATATCTTGGCACATGAAGAATGCCAACTAGATTTGCTAATATTTATGTAAATTTCATAGAGGCACACAACCTGCCGGGTTGTTATTTTTGGTGGTGGTAGAGATAGTCATGATTACTGTAATGTGATTTGATTAGAGAAACATGTATTTTTTTCCAGAAGATTAGAACATTTTTTTTAAAAAACTTGAATTTTCTAAGAAATTTTAATATTGTTATTATGAACTTTCATGTATTTATAATGCACATCTTTTCCAAAGTTATATAAATTTTTATATCCCTAGGAAATACATAGGTATAAATAAAACTTATTTTGATTTAAATGTGAATAACCTAATTTATTTATAAAAAATACTTTGAAATCAGTTTATTCTTAAACATTAGCCCAGCATTTTAGGAAAAAAAATTAAGCGTTAAAGAAATTTATAGCCTGCCTGGATCTTTCTATAAGAAAGATTTTCCTTACCAGGTTTACTATGATTTAAAAGAGGTTAGAACAAAAACAAAACAAAACAAAACAAAACAAAACAAAACAAAACAAAACAAAACAACATACCATTTGCAGATTTACTTATTAAATTTCATGTTTTATCTCCTACTAAAATTTACCTTGAAATTTAAAAATAGGCTTAACTTTATTTAAAGAAAAATACCATTTGCAGATTTACTTATTGAATTTCATGTTTTATCTCCTATTAAAATTTACCTTGAAACTTAAAAATAGGCTTAAATTTATTTAAAGGAAAAAAAAATAAGACTTTGCGTACCATACTAAATAAACCAAGTAAACTTTTCCTCAAAACAAAAATTTGATGACTCTTAAGGCACAAATTATAATTAACAAATCACAAAGTACTATTTAATGACAGAAAATTTCTTGCTATTATCCTTTTTTATTATTTTACATAATAAGGCATGAATAATGCATGGCCTTTTGGAGTATGCTTCTTAACTCAGATTTAGTGAATTGATATAAATGTTCAAGTGTGATCTTAAATGAGGAAGAGACAAAGACAGTAGAAATTAAAAAGAGACAATTCTACTAACTTAAAAATGATTTATTCAAAACTATAAATATTTAATGCCTACTATGTATAAGACACTCTTAGAGGTACTGGTAGATTCAAAAATAAATATTCTCAAGGAATCTGTGATATAGAAGTGAACACACACATTTATACACATAGCTAATCTCTAATGAGAGCAAATAATCAATATATGCACCTAACTAAATAGACTAGATATAACTACAATTCTGTAAAAATTAAGTGGTTAATGATTTACAAAACCCATAAGTTATAAGTATATTAAGTTTGACTATTCTTAATATTTACAGTTCCCAAAAATAATCTATATTATTTCAGACATTTTTCTCACCTAAAAATATTTCTTAGAATAGCTTTGAAATAAAACTGGAAGACATTTTAATTGTCATGGTTGCCTATTCTGCTGATACTGCTTAAATTTACTTATTTTTTTCAATCACAGGGAGTAGATAGATTTTTTTCTAAAATTGCATACATTTATTTCCAGGTATAATTTAGGAGAGTGAGGCCTCAGAACACAGAGAAGAAATTGTTAATATTATTTATTTTATCCTTAGGGCCACATATACTCAGGGCAGAAAAGAACTAATTATGCCAAAAGAAAGGTTCTTTCCCTGTGGACTTGATGCAATACTGGGCCCTTGGATTACTTTCAAAAAGTAACCAGCTGAAGAGGTTTACTAGAAGACATTTTTATTAGAGGGCCTAAAGGATTTACAGTATTTTGGACAAGGAATATGAAGAAAATTGAAACTAAGTTTTATATATTTCAATTTAAAGTCTGCTTTAACAGGTGAAGTAGTGGAAATCCAGCAATACACAAAAGTGTGTCAGTAAAAAACTGGAGAAATTGTGATAGGATGTAAAAGCATGTATATAATTTAAAATTAACAGAAAAAAAAATTCAGTGCCTTAAAGAAAGAGCCAATTTCATTTACATCACGTAGGATTAATCAGCACAGTCAATTAATTTCAGGATAACCACTTAAATGTTTAGTTCATTTTAAAGTAGAATGTGTAGTACTTTACTTACTATATAGCTTAAAGAGATTGCACATAAAGATAAGAGATTGTACATAAAGATTATGATATTAAATCTAGAAACACATTTGTTTATGTTTGGGGGCAACCTAAATATGTATGTATATGTTGACAATCTGTATGCCTATATCTATCTATTAACCATCACTATGAAAATGTAGTGAGAAAGTATTTTTATAACTGAACTGAACCACTATGAGGGTTTTGTTTTTTGTTTGTTTGTTTTTTCTTCCTGTGTCACCCAGGCTGTAGTGCAGTGGTGTAATCATGGCTCACTGCAGCCTTGAACTCCCAGGCTCAAGCAATCCTCCCACCTAAGCCTCCTAAGTAGCTAGGACTACAGGCATGCACTACCATGCCCCAGGCCACCACGTCACCACACCCCACTAATTTTTGTATTTTGCTTGGAAATGGGATATTTTTCGTACTAAGACGGGATCTGGAACTCTTGGGCTCAAGAAATCTGCCTACATCCTCTCACAGTGCTGGGAATACAGATGTGAGCCACTGTGCCTGACTAGCTCTATGAATTTTAAAATACACTATATGACTTATGCTATTTTCAGTTTTCGATATTACAAGTGACATTAACCTGAGGATTTATATATTTTATTTTATGTATATTTTCCTTCCTTTGTTCGCAAAGAATACAGTAGTGGCAATATGTATTATTTTAAGTAGGTCCTATTTATGCATTCCATTGTGTCTGATTTTTAAATACCATTGGTAAAATTTTTCTTTATCAGAACATTCTTGTCCATATAAGAGTTAACCATTTCAAGCTATTTTCATTATAATCTTCTAAAGTATTCTTAGGACATAATCAGAACAACATACAGATAAATATGTAGATATATTTTTAAAATCAGAGAGATATTATAATGTTGTCTTATTGTATCATTGAATGGGACTTTTTTTTCTTTCTTTCTCTCTCTCTCTCTCTGTCTTTCCTTCTTCCTTCCTTCCTGGCTTCTTTCCTTCCTTGCTTGCTTCATTCCTTCCTTGCTTCCTTTCTTCTTTTCTTCCTTCTTTGGATGTTCTCCATGAATATAGCTTATAACCAAAGTAAAATCTTCTCTGCTCAAATAATGTGCTTACGCACATGATAAGCTTACACTATACATATGCGAACTACTATTTGAAAATAGTTCATTTCAGACTAATCTCACTTTATTCCCTACCATTATAGCTTGATTTATATCCCCCCAAAACTTTATATGTTGAATTATATTCCAAAACGTCAGAACTTGACTGTCTTTCAACATAGGTCCATTAAAGAGGTAATTAATTTAAAATGTTGTCTTTAGAATAGACCCTAATCTAATGTGATTTATTAGAAGAGCCGATTACGATACAGACAACACAGAGGGTCAACTTACATGAGGACACAGTTAGAAGGTGGCCATCCTCAAGCCAAAGAGGCCTCAGAAGAAATTATCTTGCCAATGCCAACACCTTGAGCTTAAACTTCCAGGCTCCCATAATTGTGAGGAAATATTTTTATGTTGTTTAAACTACCCAGTTAGTGGTATTTTGCTATGGCAGGCCTAGTAAACTAAAACAACTGCTTAGATGCTTGTGCATTTAAAGATTGTAACTTTAACATGCTTTCTTTTTGTTTAGTCACTCTCTTGTGTGCCTCTACATTCTCTTAGGTTAACTTTTTCAAACCTATGACTTGGAGTAAAATTTTATTGCTGCTGATGCTGACCAAACCTAAACCTCTAATAATTTGGACTCATGTAAAAATAATTAATGGATATATAATTTATTGTTCCATGGGTTTCACAAACTCAGTATGTCCCAAATGAATTCTTCATTTTCTCTACAATTCTGTTCATGTACTCACATATTTTCTATAAAAGTGTATTTTCTAAATCACTATTGCTGGTTTATATCAATGTATTTTATTTTTGCATTTGATTTATATTTAATTTAGGTATTTTGAGTTTTCTTTGTAGGATAATATAACTACCGGTATTCACATTTTTTTCTTATTGAACCCTTTATACTCATTGTTGATTTTTCATTATGTACTGCACAGTATCTTTTATTACAAAATTGCTGTTGTCTTTTCTATTGTTCAGGTTTTAATAAAATTCTTTCAGTATTTTACTGTGATGTTTACTGAAGGTATTTGTAAATATACTTTATTATGTTAAATAAGTTTTCTTCTCCTTTGATATTTAAGAATTTTTATTATGAAAGAATGTTAATTATTGAAAGCTATTTTCTGCTTCTCTCAACATGACATTATGCTATTAGTTTTCCTTAATTATTAACATGGTGATATATTTTATTAATTCTGTAATATCAAACTTTACATCCTTAGAACTAATGTAAGGATGTTTAATTTAATGATATTAGGCTAACTACATTGTTTTATTTATTTTTTTAACAGTACTTCAGGTTCTGGGGTACATGTGGAGATCATGCAGGATTGTTGCATAGGTATACACATGGTAATCTGGTTTGCTGCCTCCATCCCCCATCACCTATATCTGGCATTTCTCCCTATGTTATCCCTCCCCATACTGCCTACCCCCTGTCCCTCCCCTAACTCCCCCCACAACAGACCCCAGTGTGTGATGCTCCCCTCCCTGTGTCCAAGTGTTCTCACTGTTTAACACCCCTTATGAGTGAGAACATGTGGTGGTTGATTTCCTTTTCTTGTGTAAGTTTGCTGAGAATGATGGTTTCCAGATTCATCCATGTCCCTACAAAGCACAGGAACTCATCGTTTTTTATGGCTGCATAGTATTCCCTGGTGTATATTTGCCACATTTTCCTTGTCCAGTCTATAATTGATGGGCATTTGGGTTGGTTCCAGGTCGTTGCTATTGTAAACAGTGCTGCAATGAACATACGTGTGTATGTGTCTTTATAACTGAACGATTTATAATCCTTTGGATATATACCCAGTAATAGGATTGCTGGGTCAAATGGAATTTTTATTTCCAGGCCCTTGAGGAATCACCACACTGTCTTCCACAATGGTTGAACTATTTTACACTCACACCTGCAGTGTAAAAGTGTTCCTGTTTCTCCACATCCTCACCAGCATGTGTTATCTCAAGATATTTTAATGATTGACATTCTAACTGGCATGAAATGGAATCTCAATGAGGTTTTGATTTGCATGTCTCTAATGACCAGCGATGATGAGCATTTTTTCATATGTTTAGTGGTCTCATATATGTCTTCTTTTGAAAAGTATCTGTTCATATCCTTCACCCACCTTTGAATGGGTTTGTTTTTTTCTTGTAAATCTGCTTTAGTTTTTTGTAGATTCTAGATATTAGCCTTTTGTCGGATGGGGTAGGTTGCAAAATTTTTTCCCATTCTGTTGGTTGCTGGTTCACTCCAATGATTGTTTCTTTTGCTGTACAGAGCACTGGAGTTTATTTAGATTCCATTTGTGTCTTTTGGCTTTTGTTGCCAATGTTTTTGGTGTTTTAGTCATAAAGTCTTTGCCTCTGCCTATGTCCTGAATGGTTTTGCCTAGGTTTTATTCTAGGGTTTTTATGGCGTTGGGTTTTATTTATAAGTCTTTAATCCATATAGAGTTAATTTTAGTGTAAGGTGTCAGGAATGGTTCCAGTTTCTGTTTTCTACACATGGCTATCCAGTTTTCCCAACATCATTTATTAAACAGTTAATCTTTTCCCTACTGTTTGTTTTTGTCCGGTTTGTCAAAGATCAGATGGTTGTTCATGTGTGGCATTGCCTCCAAGGCCTGTGTTCTGTTCCATTGATCTATATCTCTGTTTTGGTACCAGTAACATGCTGTTTTGATTACTGTAGCCTTGTAGTATAGTGTGAAGTCAGGTAGCATGATGCCTCCAGCTTTGTTCTTTTTGCTTAGGATTGTCTTGGCTATGCAGGCTCTCTTTTGGTTCAATATGAAGTTTAAGGCGGCTTTTTCCAGTTCTGTGAAGAGGGTCATTGGTAGCTTGATGGGGATAGCATTGAACCTATAAGTTACTTTGGACAGTATGGCCATTTTCACGATATTGATTCTTCCTAACCATGAGAATGGAATGTTTTTCCATCTGTTTGTGTCATCTCTTATTTCCTTGAGAAGTGGTTTGTAGTTCTCCTTAGAAAGGTCCTTTATGTCCATTTTTAGTTGTATTTTTAGATATTTTATTCTCTTTGTAGCCGTTATGAATGGGAGTTCGCTGATGATTTGGATGTCTGTTAGTCTGTTATTGGTGTATAGGAATGCTTGTGATTTCTGCACATTGATTTTGTATTCGGAGACTTTGCTGAAGTTGTTTTTCAGTTTCAAGAGATTATGGGCTGAGATGATGGGGTCTTCTAAATATATAATCATGTTGTCTGCAAATAGAGACAATTTGACTTCCTCCTATCCTAATTGAATACTTTTTTTTTTTTTGCCTGATTGCTCTTGCTAGAACTTCCAATTCTATATTGAATAGGAGTGGTGAGAGAGGGCATCCTTGTCTAGTACCAGATTTCAAAGGGAATGCTTTCAGTTTTTGCCCATTCAGTATGATATTGGCTGTGGGTTTGTCATAGATAGCTTTTATTATTTTGAGATACCTTCCATTGATACAAAAAAGCCAAAAAATCCAGGAGCTCGTTTTTTTGGAAAGATCAACAAAATAGACAGACTGCTAGCCAGATTAATAAAAAAGAAAAGAGAGAAGAATCAAATCGATGCAATAAAAAATGATAAAGGGGATATCACCATAGATTCCACAGAAATACAAACTACCATCTGAGATTACTACAAACAACTCTATGCATACAAACCAGTAAACCTGGAAGAAATGGATTTACTCCTGGACACTTGAACCCTATGAAGCCTAAATAGGAAGAAGTTGAAACCCTGAATAGACCAATAACAAGGGCTGAAGTTGAGGCAGCAATTAATAGCCTACCAACCAAAAAAAACCCAGGTCCAGATGGGTTCACAGCCGAATTCTACCAGAGGTACAATGAGGAGCTGGTACCACTCCTAAAACTATTCCAAACAATCCAAAAAGAGAGAATCCTTCCCAAATCATTTTATGAGACCAACATCATACTGATATCAAAACCCAGCAGAGACTCAACATAAAGAGAAAACTGGAGGCCAGTATCCATGATGAACATAGATGCAAAAATCTCCAATAAAATACTGGCAAACTGATTGCAACAGCACATCAAAAAGCTTATCCATCATGATCAGATAGGCTTCATCCCAGGAATGCAAGACTGGTTCAGTATACGCAAGTCTATAAATGTAATGCATCACATAAACAGAACCAAAGACAAAAAACACATGATTATCTCAATAGATGCACAAAAGGCCTTCGACAAAATTCAACAGCCCTTTATGCTAAAAACTAACCACATTTTTTTAAAGCTGATGATTTAAATACTTTTAAATTCCTTTTTTTAAACCTTAAGAGAAATGTATCAAGATTACATTGTTCTCATAGTTATTTAAAGATTAGTAGCCCTCTTAAATTCACTGGAAAATTAGTATAAAGTTTTATTATATATTTGTGAAACTGCTTCTTGTCTTGAAGCAATAAAGCATTTGAGAAAAACACTGGAATCAAGCTCCATCATCTCCAATTAGAATCTGTGTAGTTTTAGGAAGAATTTTTCTGCCTCAAAGTTTTGTCATCTACAAAATAAGGATAAAATATTATCTATATACATGGTTGTTTAGAGAACAAAATAAACATAATGAACTATAAAATAATAGCATATTTTATAACTACATAAATAATAAATGAAACACAACTGTTACATATAATTATTATCTAGTGCAATTAATTTCTGGTGTATTTCAGTAAAAGCTACTAAACAAATATTTAAAAGTGAAGAAAGACTTTTCCAATGATATTACTCTTTTATCATCTTTTCCATTTAAATAGATATATGTTTGAAATACTAACTTTCAGAAACTAGACAGTCATTAAAAAATATATTGTGTATGTATGTGTATAATATTATATGTTCTTAGAACTGTGGAATTAAGAAAGCTTTATAGTTATATTTGTATGTATTTTCTTACTAGATTATTAATATCTTGATTTAAAATTTTCCTTCTTTTATAACAAACATTATATATATATATTAAAAGATATTATTATGGTTCCATGTCATGAATGATGGTAAACAGTTGAACTATCTCATTTGATATCAGTCACATATTAAAAAATTAAGATTGTGAACCAAGAATTAACTTCACAAAATTACAACAATAAATTTTTTAAGTCTGTATATTCATGAATTTCAGAATAAAGCATGAAACTACATAAGGAAAACATTAACTGAAAGCAAAGTAGTAAGATGTTATCAACATATTTTGCTTGTATCTACCTCACCACCTTGCCAACACAAACACAATTTTTAAAGTAAGATCTTTAGAGAAATTGATCCATATACTTTTTGCAAGTGACAGAGTATTTCTAAATAAATACAGCAGAAGCTTCTCCATTCCTTGAAATAATAAGTTAAAGAGAAAAATCACCTGATATTTTATGTTGCCTGGTGCTAAACCAGCCTAACCCAAGTTATATAATCATTTCTGACAACCCACATTTTAAATTTTTTTCTATGTAGAAAAACACAAGAAAAATACTTAATAAACATCCAACATTTTATGTTTACTATTGCACCCACACAAAAAATGTGTAACCCAAAACGTGAAACTTAAATACAAAATAAATTTGCAATGAAAATATAAGACTTCATTTTATTTCTAGAGCTATGACTTTAATTCAGTTCATTAAGCATTTACTGATAAATTCTGCATATGGCATTTTAGAAACTAGAAGTAAAAATATGAAACAAATCTGTTGTCAAGAGTCTTCTGGAATGAGAGACATTCAGATTGATAAATAAAATGCATGGTTACAGAAAAATAATAAAGCTGTGTACAGGACAGTAGCACTGAGAAAGTCCTGGTCAATCCTGGTAGAAGATGTCATTGCAGAAGAGGTAAAGATCAAGAATTAGGGCAGCCATGTGATTTAGTATTCAAATTAGGAGGGCTTTTTTTTAAAAGGTAAATGAAGATTAAAATAATTAGTTATTTTAATTTATAAGCATGTATTTACACAACAATAAATTAATTCTATTAAGCAAAATTTTCCATTTTAAAAACTATTTCCACACATAAAATTTGGTCATAAAATAACATATTCATACTTATATATTCATGTATGTGTGTGTGTTTATATATATATTTATATAAGTACCTTGTGGACAATTTAAATAATATTATTATTGATTTTCTGAATATTAAAAATAACGTAAGAATAGATATTCCTGACACATGATCATACATTTGTTTTTAGCTTCTTAAACGAATCTGTTCCTGAAATCTTTTTAGTATTTTATACTGACATTATCATAAAATGTGTATTTTTCATTTAATATAGGTTTATAAGTTTATTTTCATAACCACATCTCAATGTTCTTCTAAGTTGCCTTGCATGATTAATATATTTTAAATATTTTTCATTTTCAACTTTATTAATGGACCATTACAGCTTTGGGAAAATGCTTTTTGTCTCTCAGATGTTCAGGTGCTGATAAATTAAGAAAAATTTCTAACACATGGAGGATAGTCTCAATTCTAAATGTTATGTAGAAGGGTATAACTGTTTTAGCCTAAATACTTAAATGGTTTCTGAATTTTGCATTTGTTTGAATAAACATATTATGTGAGCATTTTGTATGAGCTATGAGTATGAAACATATTGTAGCTGCATTTGTTTGATGAAACATATTGTCAGTCAAAACTCTTCACATAAGTTATATTTATTTATCATTTTTTGAATGTTTACCAAAACTAAATGCTTCAAAATTATTCCAATTAAAAGTAAAGACTTCATTAAAAGGTTAATTCCATGTTTAGTTGTAGCTATTTATATTAAATATTTTGTCTTTGAAATCTAATATTTTAATTGTTTGCAGTGACCAGCTTGCTATTATAAGGATAAATATTGAAGACCTCATATTGGCAAATTTTGCTTTCAATAATAAAAGTTCTTAAAAAGCTTTCAAGTCTGAAAATTTTTTTGTGCTCTCTCCATTCAATAATTTGAGAGATATCCAGATGATTTTTAACAAGATCTAACTAAAACCTAAAGAACAAAAGAACAAAATTACTTTAATTTTTAAATACAGTTACAGGTAAAGTTTCTAGATTTGTGAGGAAAAATAACACACCCAGTTAAGTTTCAACTTCTTACAAAATGAGTTTTTTTAACTAACAATATGACCTGTGCAATATTTGGATTTTAAGTAAACTAAAAAGTATTTTTAAACTAAAATTAAGATTTAACCATGCCTCCTATATTTTATCTGGCAACCCCAAGGTAGGACACATTGGTTAATTTAAATATTAATTCTTTAAATAAAAATTCATTCTAAACAGAAAAGACAGTGCATAATGCCATGCTAAATTATTTCTTAAAATATATTTGATACCAGCTTCATCATAGAAATTTTGTACTTTCATTTTTCAAATTAGGAATCACAAAAAGTAGATCTACATACCAAATCTGGCCCACCACCTGTTTTGGTGCAGCCCATGAGCTAAAAATGGTTTTTACATTTTAAAATCATTTAAAATGGAGAACAATATTTTGTGAGATTTACAATTATATAAAGTTCAAAATCAGTGTATGCAAATACATTTTTATTGAAATATATCCATGCTCATTCATTTATGTATTTCTGCTTTCTATAGAAAAAGTTGGCCAACTGCTTTCTAAAATATGTATCTATGTGTGTGTGGTGTATATATGCATGTGTGGATTTTGAAAACTACAGTTTCTATTTCAGATGATGGGATATTTCATTTTACCATTAATCTATCTTGTTTCTTATGATTTTTACTTATCACAACATGATTGCTCGCCAAATTTTGCCAGTATATCATCACTTTAACCTAGGTGCCCTTCCTTTCAAATTAAACTTCACTGAATTTGAAATAACTATGAAATTAATGTCAAATATTTTCTTTGATTTAAAAAAGCCAAAACTTTCTATCATTCTACTTAAATTGATGTTTTCAATGAAAAAGATTAATGGAATTAACAAATACTGCTTGTGAGTCATTTAATTATAGTGATATAAAAGTAGAGTCAGTAAATTATTTGTTAAATTCTGCTTTTAACAGAAACAAAACACGAAAGATGAGCAGCACTTCTTAGCATGTGCCTGAGAAATCAGTATATAAGATATGAGTATAATCTATTTCAAAGTCTCATTTTAAAAAAAAAGTCTTATGTCAATGAATAATACATTATTACATCATGGGCTACATATAATTTTGTCATTGGTACAATTTTAGTGTCAAAAATAAATTCAGATTACATAATGTGGCATTTCATGCAGAAAGACAATTCCTATAAGAACACTCCTAACTCAGGAGCTGTAATTATCTCAGAATCAAGCTGGCAAAGGTTTTCCTGTAACAGGGAGGGGTAAGTAGTGAGAAAGAGGATGTTGGGAAAATGATGGTGTGTATGCAGACTGGAAAATTGGCAGCCTTTAGCAAGAATGTTTTCTACTCTGGTTAGCAGATTCTGGGGATGAGTTAAAAGGACATATTCCTTATATTATTGCTTGCTCAGCCTTGGAGACAACCTGAAGTTAAAGGATCTATGGGCAGGAAAGAAGCCTACTAAAGTTTGGTCAAGACAAAGTAAACAATTGGGATCACTTGATAAATATCAAATTTGAATATATAATTTTAAAATGAACCCTAACAGTTAATAAGTAGATTGGTAAACACTGCTTTTCATTGTGATGAGATATTTCACACCAATGCTTCATGGCAATTTAGACATGCTTTCTGAGAAAATTATTTATTCTTCATCTATTTTCTTTAGACATGATATTCATAAATGTTGGAAAAGAAATATTAAAACTGTCCAAAAGCTGATGACCTAATTATTTATACATACAGCCTCTACTGACAAATATATATTTCTTTTCTCTTGTAAAAGAATTCTCAAAGATTAGCCCTTAGACAGAAACTAAACTTGGATTCTTAGATTCTAGATAAATGATAAAAAATGAAAATATAAGACAAACTAATATAATTTTAAATATGTCATATCCATATTAACTGTAGGACTCAATATCGCTAAAGTATTAACATTCCTCCAGTTTGCTCTATAGATATCAAGACATTTATAATCAAAATTTTAGTAATATTTGTACAGATATTAACAAACAGATTTTCACATTTATATGAAAAGTCACTAGAATAACCAAGAGAATTTTCAGAAGAACAAGCTGAAGGAGTCACATAAATCTATTTCAAAATAATCATAATGTTATAGTAATAAAAACTGTGGTATTGGTAAAAGAACAAAAATATTAATGGAAAGAAAGGGAAGTTCAATAGATACTGAGGATTACTCAAGGAGACAAGTGAGGGAAGTAGTGCTTAAAAAACAATGTATTAGGTATTATGCTTACTACCTGGGTGACAGGATCAATTTTACCACAAACCTCAGCATCACACAACTTACCCATGTAAACAACTTGCACATGTGCTCATTGAAACTAAAATAAAAGTTAAAAAATAAAAAAAACAAAAGAGAGATACAAAGATACAAAGATATAGGCAACTGATTTTTTTGATGAAATTTCAAAGTCAGTTTCATCAAAAAAGGATTGTTTTTGCAATAAATTTCGTTGGAACACTTGTATGTCCATATGCAAAAACTATCAATCTCAACATATATTTCACAACTTGTATAAAACTTGTTTGCATAGAGTATATGCATTTGTTTGCTGAGGCTGCTTTAACCAAATACCATGGGTTAAGTGGCTTCAACAACAGAAATTGATTTTCTTATATTTCTGGAAGTCCACAATTAAAGTGTCAACAGTCCTGGTTTCTTCTGAGTCTTCTCTCCTTTTCTTGCAGACAGACATCCTCTAGCTGCCTCCTCATATGGCTGTGCCTCTCAGCATGCACATCCCTGATGTCTGTATTGTGTCCAAATTTCTATTTCCCATACAGATACTCATCAGATTAGATTAGGGTCCACCCTAAGAGCCTCATTTTAACAAGTTACTTGTTTAAAGGAGTTATCTCTAACTACAGTCCATTTTGAAGTACTGGAGATTGGGATTTCAACATATGATTTTTGAGGGAGACAATTTAGTCACAACAATACTTAACATATATATTATATCTACTTATAGAATATGCAACTTTTGTATTTCTAGAAGAAAATAAACATAACAATATCCACGACATTGGCTTTAGTGATGAGTTTTTACATATGACACTAGAAGTGTCCCAAAGAGAGAGAAAAAAAAACTGATTAATTGAATTTAAAAAAAAATTTTTAATGTGCTCTGCAAATAAGCATGTGAAAAGATCATGAAGATTATTAGTCATTAGAGAAATGCAAATTAAAACACCTGAGACACCATTATACAAATATCAAAATCATTAGGTTAGAAAAGTTATCTGTATCTGTCAGGAATTGGAGAAGGGTCAAGAAATTGGCTGCCAGGGGCTGCACAGGGGATCTTTTACAGTGATTGAACGGTTCTGTGTAGTGCTGTGAGGGTGGCGGAGCAAGAATTTACCAAAACTCATAAATCTCTATAACACCAGTAATGAATTTAATTCTTTGCAAATTTTAAAAAAATCTACCAAGATTTTGGAGAATCTCAAGATGAAATGAAGACTGTAACAAATGAATCTAACTATAGTACAAATGTGGTTGAAAAGTGGTTGCCAGGAGTCAGAATAAAAGATGCTAAACTAAGTAACTCTGGAAAACAAGGTTTTCACTGTATACTCCAGGGCTATTTTCAATTATATGTAAACAGAAATGTCTTTTGCATAGTAACATTTTAGCAATGCACCCATTTTGTTTACTATTACTTCACCCTCTTTGTCTTTATGCTAAGATGGATCTGGTGCATAATTTTGTTTGAAAAGCAAATATATCTCTTTTGGATGGCCAAGATAAAGATAAAATAGAACTCAAAGGAAAACCGAAGGCAAAAGAGGTTCATTCGCCATAAGCCCAAATGAGTTTTCAGGTTAAGTGAATATTCAGGAAATGTAGTATCAGAGCCTAAAATACAAATTGTGAATTTACTTAAACATATATGTTTGTTTATTTGTATATGTAAATATAGATTATGACATTATTTAGATATGTTGTCTTTCCACACATTTTGGTAATTTACTATTACATATTTGTAAATTTTAAAATGATTGTAGGTACAAATAATGAATATATAAATACATCCTTCAATATCCTTTTGGCATATATTTCTACCGAACCATAAACTACTGGGTTACCAGGATTTAGAGTTTTTAATCATGTTGAGAGACGACAGAGAGTGAATGTCAAGTTAAATCATGAGGTACTTTTTGACTTGTCCTAGTTTTGCCATGAGCTTGCATTCATTTACCCCCAGCTTTCAGTAATAGCCCCAAACAAAGACACTGGCCCTGTTGCAATTTTGTCACCAAGATAGATTTCTTGAAAATATTTCAAACAGAAAGAACAGTGATACTCCTTTTAGATGTGGCTTCTATTTCTGTGACAGCTGAAATCAATATTTTGGGTAAATTTTGCTTTTATTGTTTTTGCTTCATGGTGATGCAATCTCAAATAATTAAAATTGCCTAGTAAAGTAAGACAGTTACTTTTAAGTTCGGTGAAAAAATAAAACTGCTTCAAAAATCCCATTATTGCAGTATTTAGGCCACACAGACTCAGCCCACCACAGCAAGTTATAAAGAATATAGCAGCAATCCCTAACTTGTAAGTTAATGATTGTATTAGAATTCCTCCAGGCAGAGAAAAAATAAGTGCTTTTGAAAGAACAATGCACAATTTGTCAGGAACTGATACAGAAAAAGGACTTTGGAGAGTAAATGATCACACATTTAATTGGATTTTGTGATAGTACATAAGTAGCTTACAATAAACCATCAATAAATGTTACCTGGCATGAAAGTAACTCAAGGAAGTATTAATAGCAGCATTAAAGGGGAAGGCAGAATACATGAAAAATCGATGAATCCAAGGCAAATCAGAATTAAGGCCAGGGGAAAGCAATTCTACTGTCTACCAATAGGGAATAAGAAAAAAAAAAAAAAAAAGATTATCAGGGGAGTCACAAAAGCAAACAAAACAGACATCAGTGAGCAGCTGAGGACTGGAGAAAAACTACCGAAATTTCTTTTGCTCAATTTAACAGTATAGATTTTGTTTTATGTTATATGCTTGGCTTTATGAAAAATAGAATTGAAACAAAAAGGGCTTATATTACAAAAAATCCTTATAAGTGTTTTAAAAAGTGGTTAGCCAGTTACTAATAGTTGGATGATATTTTACCTTTAATAAGGGGAATTCCAAAGAAAGTAAGGTAAAAATCACCAAAATCAATGCAAAATGCATATAGTTCTGACTTCGAAAGTGCTTAAAAGCCTTTAAAACATCTACAAATTTACAATCTTTAAAAATGTTTTCCTTCAAATAACTCTTCAGAGAAATTGAACATTGAAGAAATGAAATATTTTCCAAACACAAAAGCTCGTTCTTGTACCAATCAAAATTCAACAATATTAAATTACTGAGCATAATCTATTTAAAAAGTTATAGGTAAAAATGAAGTCACTCTCAGTTAATACTGTGATTGATACAGAAATGGAAAATAGCTTAAAATGTGTATTTGTTTTCTTAAAAGACTGAAATACATAGAAGGAAAAATTTAAAGGAACAGGCATCAGGAACCAAACTAATCTATAAAAGATAATATTTACGAAGACATCACTGTTACAAGCATTGTGAAAATAATTTTATATATAGTATCATGTTTAAACCACAGTAATATTACTAGAGATATAAAATTATTGCCCAAAATACATACCTAAGGAGATCAAACAACAGAACTTGGGAGTAATTTTTCCAGTCCTGGAGTTTCTAAATGCAGTGCTTGGACACAAACTTAAGCCATCTGTTTCTACATTCCATTCTTAGCTAATATAATCTATTCCCATTTTTAATACACAATGTTTTTTGAAATCTTGTATTTTATATATATGTAGAAATAGGCAAATTATATATATCATATATATCCATTTCTATCAAAATGCCCATAATATTCATTAAAAATAGTCTTAAGGTATGTAAAAGTGATTTTTAATAGATTAATTTATCCTAAATTAAGTGTATTTTATAACAAAAATCATTGCAATATCTGACAATATTGGCTTATATGTGTATAATCAAATAAAAATGGTGAGAATAAATATAAATATCTTCCTTCTATTGGTTACAATGTCTTTGCTGAAATATTAGAATTTTGATATCAACTCTCAAGGAAAGGCAGAGCTAAGATCCACATTATTTAATGTTCAACTAGGTGCATAAAGTCAAGGAATGCACCCTTGACATAGCTCCAAGTTCTCATTAAAAAGAAAGTGGGGGTGGGGTGCTTTTAATCTTGTACTTGATATAAGATGATGTGCATTTACTAATTAAATGCTTACAAAAAGTTAAATATCAATAATTGCTTTCGTTCTTTTTGGTGGCATTGTGAATATTTCCTGAAAGGTCTTCTGCCTTTACTAGATATTAATATTCAGTCATATCACATTTTGTTGTCATTAAAATTAAAGTTACTGCAAGAGCTTAATTGATTAATTTGTAAAATATGACAAATTGGCTCAGTTCTGAAGGCTGATCTGTTGATTTTCAGAAGCCTGGATTCCTTCTATTCCAAGAACATCTTTTTACTGTTGAACACAGAAAGGAAAAATGCAACAGTTTTTCACGAAGATTTTATTCGTAGCAAATGTTTCATAGAATATTTTAAAACAGTACAAATTTTTAAAATACAACTATAAGTTTACTGAGGAAGAAAAAGTGATTGTTTTTCATGATACCATACGTAAGTTCCAGGAATCATGTCAAAATCTGGGTAGTTGACATTCAAAACGAAAGATTGCAAATCAAAAGCAAAGTTAAAGGCAAATGTCTTTGGTGTCAGGGAGATTTGAGGGAGTTTGGTTGCGGCAGCTTGGGAGCAGATTAAATAAAATCCAGAAATACATTTTGATCCAATTTGGAAAGAAAAATACACCGCATGTTTTCACTCATAGGCGGGTGTTGAACAATGAGAACACATAGACACAGGGAGGGGAGCACCACACAGTGGGGTCAGCTGGGGGGAAATAGGGGAGGGATGGTGGGGGGCGGGGAGCTGGGGAGAGATAGCAAGGGGAGAAATGCCAGATGTAGGTGATGGGGAGGAAGGCAGCAAATCACACTGCCACGTGTGTACCTATGCAACAATTTTGCATGTTCTTCACATGTATCCCAAAACCTAAAATGCAATAAAATAAATAAATGGGGAAAAAAAAAACAGAAAAATATATGACTGGTCACATATCTAAAACTTCTGCCAAACATGATAAAACAGCACATTTCTTTTTTCTATTTGTACATTTATTTTAAGGCTTTGGACTTGTAAAACAATTTCCTGCTAAAGCCATCATGCCCACTAAAATGATATAATTCTAACGGACTTGGAATGCCTAATCCCACCCTTCAGAGTCATTGTTATAAGAAATACAGGCATATATATATATATATATATATATGTATGTGTATGTATATACACACACATACATACATATACATATGTCTAAGTATATAATATATATACACACATAATATGTATATAACACATAATATATATACATATATATATGTATATATATACCTGTTATAAGAAATACATGTGTGTGTGTGTGTGTGTGTATATATATATATATATATATATATACACACCTGTATTTCTTCAGTGTCATTGTTATAAGAAATACAGGTATATATATATATATCTGTATTTCTTATAACAGGTATATATATATGTGTATACATATACATATACACACACACATATATGTATATATATACACACACACATATGTATATATGTATATATGTATATGTATATATATGTATATATATACACGTGTGTATATGTATATTATTATATAATATATATATATATATATATATACACACACACACACACAAACACATATATGTTGTACTTAAGGCTCTGGGATACATCTGCAGATCATGTAGGATTTTTGCCTCCATCCCCCCATCACCTGTATCTGCCATTTCTCCTCATGTTATCCCTCCTCAAACTCCCTACCCACTGCTGCCCCTCCCCTAGTCCACCCCAACAGACCCCAGTGTGTGATGTTTCCCTCCCTGTGTCCATGTGTTCTAACTGTTCAACACCAACCTATGAGCGAGAACATGCAGTGTTTGATTTTCTGTTCTTGTGTAAGTTTGCTGAGAATGATGGCTTCCAGATTCATCCATGTCCCTACAAAGGACACAAACTCATTGCTTTTTATGGCTGCATAGTATTCCATGGTGTATATTTGCCATATTTTCCTGTCCAGTCTATAATTGATGGGCATTTGGGTTGGTTCCATGTCTTTGCTATTTTAAACAGTGCCGCAATGAACATACATGTGCATGTGTCTTTATAATAGAACAATTTATAATCCTTTGGATATATATCCAGTAATGGGATTGCTGGGTCAAATGGAATTTCTATTTCTAGATCATTAAGGAATTGCCACACTGTCTTCCACAATGGTTGAACTAATTTACACTCCCACCAACAGTGTAAAAGTGTTCCTATTTCTCCACATCCTCGCCAGCATCTGTTGTCTCCAGATGTTTTATGATCGTCATTCTAACTGGTGTGAGGTGGTATCTCAATGTGGTTTTGATTTGCATTTCTCTAATGATGAGTGATGATGAGCATTTTTATTGTCACTTGCATATTTAATAGAGAAAGAAATGCAGTAAATGGTTCCAGGTTGTATTAAAAAAAAAATCAATCCAGGTTTGTCCAGGTTGGTCTACTTACATCTGGGAGCAGAACTGTCCCCTCATCAGGCACAGCAGCTGCACTTCTCTGACTCCCCTTTGCAGACTCCGCCCTGGTCACACCTGGCACAGCCCACGGGGCAACAGGAACAGCAGCTCTTCTTTCCAGAGGTGCATTTGCACTCTTTGCACTTGCAGGAGCTGGCACACGTGCAGGAGCCACCAGTAGTGCAGGAACAGTTGGGGCATTATTTTTTAAAAACAGGTTTATGCCTTCAACTGGCAGAATTATCTAACATTCTTCTGAAAATTCTAGCTAAATCAATAAAACACTGAATAAGGAGGTGTTTTATTGTTCTTGGAAAGGCAGATAACAAGGCACTGATACATAATTTAAAGAAAATATTAAAAAATAAAATATTACACTAAAAAAGAAAACAAAAAAAATTGATCTAAGACAATATTTTAGTAGGAATAACCAAAATTTTGCCTTTGAAATATTTTTATCTAAAGAAGTTTTTGTGCATAAAAATGTTTATACATTGCTATACTACTGCTACTACTAATAAAGGAAACAGTATTAAGTAGGAATGTTAAGAAGTGGTCAACCGAATCATGATAAATAAACAGAATGGACTTATACAACCACTAAATTAGTCTTATGGCAATAAATATTACTGTAAAATTCTCTGCAACATTTCTGCCTTGTTGTTAAGTCTGAAGTGCCTTTTGTCTAAGGTTCTGAAGCTTCTTTTTAATTATGTGATTTGTCTCCTTGTTTTAGGTTCTGTGAATCTTTTTATTGTTTACATACACTAGGCATACTAGAGCAAATGGTGTATTTTATAAATCTCTATATAGTGAAACCACTGCCCAGGCAAATTATGCAATATATTTACTAAAGAATTAGAATAAAAGCATTCATGTTACTCATACCATGTTCAGTGACTTAAATATCACAGCTCAAAAGTCCTGCTAATGAAAGCAAATACAGTTTGCATTATGATATGTACATGGTACATATTGTCACAAAGAATAACATTATTTTATGTGTGCTCAAAATGGAAGTTTATGTATTGTTTTCAATTTTTATTAAATTCAATAATAATAATGTATTGCTCTACTACTATTAAAAGTAACCATGACAGCTATGGAGAGTCAGATTTCTTGGCATTAAGCAACTGATGTACATTCACAACAGTGAATGTACAATGACATAAGATGTTTTTGTAGCTTGAATAATTAGTTGAATTCTAGACAGTTCAAAACGGAAAATGGACAGAAAGAAAGGAAGCCTAAGAGGCAGTGAACACAGCAAATACCCATTTTGGTATTCTACTGAACACTCTCCACTGATTGCTTGCCTCTAACGGACTCTCAAATGCGTTTCTATAGCTGGAATCTCAGTGCTCCCTCAGCTACTGTGAATAATAAATCAACTACCCCTGAGGCTTTGTTTCATAACCTCCAAATAGAAAGGTATTTGTGTCTTATGTACCTGAAACATTGATTATCTCTTCTATACAAACAGCTATACTCAGGTGTCCAATAACCAGAAATATCTTTCATCACACAATTAGTCTTCTAAAAATGTTCCTAGCATACATATGGTAATTATGCCTCATACAACTAATTATGTCTTGTACACATTTGTCTTTCCCAGAGGAAATAACTTCAATTACATCACTGATAGCTTTAAATCCTATATCACTGAAAGACATCCTTTCCATCTCAAGTTTATAATTAATCACATGACATTTTGAGATTAAATCATACATGTAACTAGCACAATCATAACCTATATTAAAAAGTAGAGAAAATAGAAATGTTATATTTTTAAATAGTAAATAAAATTAATATTTCATTTTTTACTTCTGTCAGATCATTTTGAGGAAAGTATTTTCTCTGAAGTTCATTCTTTGTTCCCTTTTATTTTGACAGTCACCATAACTGGCTAGGGTTCTTGATCTGATAAGGATATGCAGCCCATCACTCCCAAAGAATTTTACTCCTTGGTGATTCTGCCTATTGGATTGCAAATCCTTCATCTGGTTTTTGTCAACAGGCTTTTTAGTGTGAAGATATGTCCAGAGAAACTACTCTTTTTCATTTTACTCTTCCATGCCCCGTTGTTCAGAAACAACCCCATTTTCAACTGAGTGTCAGGAACTCTCACACCTGCCACAATTTTACACATTGTAAAATATCTGTTTTCTGCTCATTCAGCCATCTCTTAAAGAGTCCAAAATTTGTGAATGGGTATTTCAGCTCCCAAAGAGGTGGAATATTGACTGTCTCCTCTGGATGCATTTTTTCCTTTGGCACTAAATCATACAAAGCATTAAGGCCTACAGTTGTTGATACAGGAGGGAAAACAATGGCTAAAATTTAAGAGGACCAATAGATATACATGCCTGCTTTTTAGTAACTAATACATTGAGACAGCAGGGTTTGTATTAGAAAGCATTTAATGATCACAGGGTGTGGAGAAAGGAGATGAAAGGAAACCCTTAAGTCTACGTCCCAAAGGAGTTCTGGGATTGGATTTTTAAGAATGTCATATAGTGCAAGGGCTGGAAAATAGGGGTCATTGATTGGTCTTGGCAAAGGGGATAAAATCATCAGAATGTGGAAACTGCATTCTCTGGTGAGTCAGCTCCTCCTGGGTTCCTTCAGAACAGCTGGTATCAGTGGGGTCTTTCAGAGCTGTTGACAGCAGTTTCATTGGTGAGCAGAATCTACTTAAACCCTCTTTATTTCACCATCTGATAGTAAGTTTGGAGGTAGTCTTCTCCTCACTTCTTAGTATTCTATTTTTGTTGTTGTTTATTATACTTTAAGTTTTGAGATACACTTGCAGATAGTGCAGGTTTGTTACATAGGTATACTCGGGCCATGGTGGTGGTTTGTTGCAACTGTCATTTACATTAGGTACCTCTCCTAATGCTATCCCTCCCAAATCCGCCTACCCCCTCCTATTCCTCCCCTAGCCCCCCAGGCCCCAGTGTGTGATGTTTTCTTCCTATGTCCATGTGTTCTCATTGTTCAACACCCACTTATGAGTGAGAACATGTGGTGTTTGGTTTTAAGGGATTATTTTAAAAAGTGATTTTGTATTAATATGCCCTTGCACTGTCTTTGTTTTATAAAAGGTGTAAATAATTAGAATATATACAGCATTAATTAATAGAAATAATTAAAACATGGAGATTAGCATATCTAAAAACTGAAAATAATACTATTGTTTGTGAAATTTTTATTTTTATGTTGTGAAATTCAAGGAAATCTAACATAAAAGTGTAGTAACTAATTACACAGCAACTGATTTTTTTTAATATACAAGATGTACTAAATTCCAAAATTAACATGTGATTATATTAGTCAAAAATATTTAGGAGCATTGTAGGTGAGAAGACAAACAGAGCTATTGAAACAAGCAGGCACTCTTGGTCTGAGAGGCACTCAGGTTTATATGATTAACAGGAAAGCAACTCAGCAATCTTTGAACTACTAGTGAGAGGAAATATAGGAAAAGCAGCAAAGTCAGTTTTAACAATTGAGTATTGAAATATTTCCTTTTTACATAAATACTTAGATATTATATTAATTAATTCTTATATCTCATTTTTATATATTTTGTTTAATGGGACTTTGAGTTCTTATACTATGGCATTTTTCTATTTTTAAACACTAAAACATTATAAAAGAATTTCTGACACATTGAAAATAAGCACAATTTTTCATTTTTTTTTTTCATTTGAACTAGATGAACCCTAAGGTCATCCCTTGCAATAATTTTCTTATTGATTGGCTTTTTCTACATGCAGAATTTCACTTGTACTTATACATATTAAAAAATGACTCGTTTTGAATATTATTCCTTGAGTCTAAGTTAACCATAAACTCAAAAAACATAGGAAGAGTTTTAAAATAGTCATTTTTGTTTTGGCTTGATTTGATTTTTTTATTTTTTTATTTTTATTTTGTCCAGTGATAAGTAATTTTTGCCATCACTTCTCTACATTTTTCATACCAGTGAAATTGAGGTTTGCTTGCTTTTGACTCACAAGTATGCTTCAGTCATGATATTGTTATTTATAACAATAATCTAAAAATTTGAGGCCAGGCATGGTGGCTCATGCCTGTAATCGCAGGTCTTTGGGAAGCCGAGGTGGTAAAATCACTTGAAGTCAGGTGTTCGAGACCAGTCTGGCCAACATGGTGAAACCCTGTGTCTACCAAAAATACAAAAATTAGCCAGGCATGGTGGGGGGTCACATATAATCCCAGCTACTAGAAAGGCTAAGGCAGGAAAGTTGCTTGAACCTGGGATGTGGAATTTGCAGTGAGTGGAGATTGCTGCCACTTTACTCCAGCCTGGGCAACAGAGTGAGATTCTATCTCAATAAATAATTAAAAATAAAAATTTGAAATTAACCAATATTGAGATTCTTTCCTCTTACATCTACACTAAACAAGATTCAGCAAGAAAACTTATTTAGGAAAGTTATTAAAATATCTCTTGAGATAGATAACCCATGTCTTAAGTTAAAGAATTCACATTGTCTACAAAAGTAATGCATTTAAAAATTACATGAGCCATTATACAAGTTATACATTGATCCATATCAACATTTTAAAAACAAAACAAATCTGGATTTACATTTGCTTTTTTGATGGACTTTTAGTTTTGTCACACAAAATATTAGTGTTTCAATGTACCGCACAATTAGTGGTAGCCCAGCAAATATTTATTCTATAAATTCCATAAATAAAATTTTAACACATTTTATTTCCTTTTGTTAGTTTAAATATTCTCCCCCTTTTCCACTATACAAATAATATTTTCCCTCAGTAGGGGAATAGAAAACCAGAGAAAAGAAGTCAAATCCTATTAATATTCTAGAATATAACATATTTTTTCTCTATGCACTTGTACGTAGTTGTACAATTAAATGATAAGTACATTTGCAGCGTAAATTATTTCAGTAAATATTAAGACATAATAATTATCTATTAGTTTCTCTCCTAAATCACTGGCTGCTCATTCTTAGTTTGTTTTACTGATTATTCCTTTTCTTCTCAATGGTTAAATGTTGGTGAACCCCTGGTTTCATTTTCTGTCTATACATACTTATATTCTCTCCTGTAGTCTCAAAGATATAAATTCCAGTTGTAAGCTCCTGGCTACCATTTCTCGCTTGAGTTCTGCTTAACATTTCCAACTGGATATATAATATCCAGCTCTACATTGCTTCTTTTCCATTCTTCCTCACTTTAAATAATAACACTCTGCTATTCAGGCAAAAACAGATCCTTGAATTGCTCACTTCTTCTCATTTCTCACATTCTGTTTTTCAGTAAAGTTTACAGGCTCTGCGTTTAAAATACTTGGTACCAACACTTTTCAAAACTTCAAAGCCTTAATAACTTCTTAACTAGTTCCCTCAAACTTTTGCCCCACTACCCGCTATCTATTCCCCATAGAACATTTTATATTGCAATATATTATATATCTCACTTAATCCTAATGGAAACTACATAAGGTTTTTACTATTATAATATTCCCATTAGACAATGAAGCATATCTAGGTTAAGCAATTTGTCTGGGGCAACAGAGCTAGTGAATAACAAATCTCAGATTTGGATCCAGGTATTACGGCTACAGAGTTCACATTTAAAAAAAATATTTTTTGGCCGGGCACGGTGGCTCACGCCTGTAATCCCAGTACTTTGGGAGGCCGAGGCGGGTGGATCACGAGGTCAAGAGATCGAGACCATCCTGGTCAATGTGGTGAAACCCCGTCTCTACTAAAAATACGAAAAATCAGCTGGGCATGGTGGCGCGTGCCTGTAATCCCAGCTACTCAGGAGGCTGAGGCAGGAGAATTGCCTGAACCCAGGATGCAGAGGTTGCGGTGAGCCGAGATTGACCATTGCACTCCAGCCTGGGTAACAAGAGTGAAACTCCGTCTCAAAAAAAAAAAAAAAAAAATTTTTAATCAACAAATAATAATTGTATGTATTTATGGGGTACAATTTAAAGATATACATACAATGTGAAAGATTAAACAAGACTAATTAGCATATTTATCACTTCCCATATTATTTTGTGATAACATTTAAACTACACACTTTTAGAAATTTTTAAAATATATAATAATTATTATCAACTGTAGTCACATGCTATCTATAGATCAGTAGGACTTAATCCTCCTATTTAACTAACCTATATTTACCTAGCCCCTTTTTCCCTCTTTACCATCCAACCACAAAAGAAAAACCTATAGTAGATGTACAGAAAACAAAAACCTACAGTATATACACTGACAATGAAAATCTATAGTAGGTATACAAAAGATAAAAATAAAAGATTCAAAGCATGGCACTACAGAGTCCACACTCTTATTCACTTCATGATGCTACTTTTCTAAGAAATTAAATCATGAGAATCAGATCATGTTACTTCCCACGTAAAGGCACTCTAAAAATGTTATATCACCCTTCTAATAAAGTCCAAACTTCTATTAAAGCCTATTGAAATCTTGTATGACTTGGCCCTTGTTTGCTTCTCCAAAATTATCTCTCACTTCACTTTAAATATTTTGATTATTTTGTAGGTATGCTACTACAAATATTTTACCCTTTATTTAGAATTATTTCTTTGTTACATTCTCTTAAAACTGATTATTGTATGGCTTTGGAAAAATTGGCAATATGATTTTCACTGGATACTCCTATCTAAGGAAAAAAGTCGGAATTTACATTTTTATAGTGGTTAAATAATATAGAAATAATTGTAATAGACAGTAAAAAACAACAAAATCATTAATATGAGCCTAGAATAAAATCCCTCACATTCATATTTGTCATTATTTTCCCAATTGTAACCATATGCATATGCATTGTTTTAGGGTAATATATACTATTCATATAATACATAGAACATTCTTAAAGTATAAAAAGAAAATAACGCTAATAATATTACAACTGCAATAAATATAGCTAAACTTATTTTCATACTTTTTATTTTTGAATTTTTGATAGTAATTTTCAAAAGGTTGTTTCTCTTTTTAACTTGATAATTTTCAATTAGTAGTGATATTAAATATTATTTTGTAAATAATTACATGTTTCTACAATGCATACATTCATTACACACATCTGTAGATTTTACTGCTTTTGAATTGTGCATTTTCATACTTTTCATTTTTAGCTTATGTGCTCAGAATATATATTTACACTCTAACATACATTATTTTATATTTATTACATATTTAAATGTTGGTATACCTGCTAAAATTTTTGTTCTGTTATTTTAACTCTCATTATGATACACACAGGATTGTTTGTCTTTTATGTAACACATTTATTCAATCATTTATATGTGGTTTTCATCTTTATTAATATTTTCCTATCAAAAATATTGTTATTCTCTTTTTTATCTTTGAGTAATATTAGTTTTAATTTTGCAATTTTACCCTGGCTAATATAATTCTAGTTTAGTTTTAATTTGTATTTGTTTTATTATTAACAAGATACATACTGATTTTTCATGCGTTAATGGTTGCTTATTGTTTTTTCTTTAAATTTTCATATAATGTATGCATTTTCTATTGAAATGGTGTTTTTACATATTTTACTTAGTGTACATAACTTACATTGTTCTTCTTTTGTAATATGAAAGCTATAAAAATAAAACTGGGCAAAGATGGGTTACAATCACTCTCTCTTCACACCATAACTACGCTCCTTGTCTTCTCCCATTTATTAGTAGAAAAGTAGATAAGGCCAACCTGACATTTTCCTATTATAGGCAAGTATTGATTTTATCTTTCTTAGATGTTTCTGGAATTATGTCTTTACTAATACATTTTAAATTTTCACCAGAAGGAATCTAGAGGTAAATCACTTCTTCAGTTTTGCATGACATCTTTGGTCATGGCACTTCTGGATCAACGTAATTTTGTTTAGAATTTATTATCCAAGTTCTACACCTACTTTATGAATTTTTATAAAAATTTCTACTTTTCATTGATTTTCTTTATGTTCTCATATATTTCTTTATGTTCTCTTTATGTTTCTTTATAAAATAGTAGATATTTTATAAAAATATCTACTATTCATTGATTTTCTTTATGTTCTCATGTATACTTCTTGCTCATTGATTCCATATCTTTATGAATTATTCTCTGATTCACTATTAGAGGCTTTATTTTTTCTTACATATTAAGTAAGCACTGGTCCTAGAGATCTACCACAACAGACTATTCAAAGACCATTATTCACTCTACTATTGTCCTAAACTTATGTTTTCAGCCATTTCATCATTTTATATTAACCTTATTCAGAATCCACTGAAATTCAAATGAGATCACTCTAGTTCTCTCATTCCCTGCAGGAGATTGATTCATCTCTTAAAAACTTATTCGGAAAATTTCTTTTATTTTTCTTTGATCTCCCTTGGTATTTAATCATGCTGAGTTTCATTTCCAGATCTAAAGTCTTGGTACTGTGTCATGCCATAATTTTATGTATATAATTAAGTACCTCTTTTCACTTATTATTTTTCTTTTGTTGAATATTCTGAAAATTTTTGTATTTGATTATGGAATTGAACCATTATACTCACATTATTACCTGATTTTTATGCAATATTTTCACTAATAAATGTGCAATCTAAAATTAATAAAAGAAAATTAACTATAAAATCTAAAATATAAAGTAAAAAGAAAATGGTTTCATTTTATATTTCATGTTTTATATTAATCTTTGCTTCTTTTATTTTTTCACTTAATCTACTTGAAATCAAATTTTTTCAACATCTTACTGCAAAGGTAGTCCTTTGAGAGATTGACTTTTTGTAAGCTAGTAGAAAATTATAAATACGAGTACTTATAGAGAATATGACAATAACAGAAACCTACAAAATAGTGAAATTCAGATTAAGCCCCAAATGACATTATAAAAACAAAACATTATGATATTAAACATTGTGATATTTAAAAGGGCATAGATAGTGAGAAATAATGTCGGAGGTAACCAGTGTATGGGACAACAGTGAAATACTGATGAAAGCTGAAACCTCACTCCTATAAATTTTTTGTTCAAATTTTCAAAACATTTAAACTTGAAATGTTACAAAAGAGATCATAAGACATATTCAAATACCACACTGAATAAGCTGCTTTTAAGATATTTCTTTAAATACATACATATTCCTTTCCTGGGAAATTAGATACAAATTTATGGAGAAAAGTTACTGATAATATAAAATAATTACTAGTTATCTAAGAATAACTGACAAAAGAAAAAATTATATAAGCATGTGCATACATACACATGCACATGTGCATAGTCACACACATATATAGCCTATGCTATAATAGCATGAAGTGTCCAGGAACAGAAGAAAATGTTAATAGCTTAAAGAATTTCCTCATAGTTTTTGTTCACATAAATGCATTACATTCCATTAATATTGCAAAACAAGCAAGACCTGTCAGAACCAGGCTGGTGAGAACTGTGGGAAACAGTCCAATGTTTACAGCCACACAACAAACACCAACACAAGAAAAAGGCATCTTCAAATCAGTAGGAGATTTTTATGATATTTTTATTTGCCTTTATCTTACCTGCTTGGCAGGGTCTTGAAAATGGCAGTTGATGTTTCCTATATGGAATCCTAGTTTTTGGTTCTGGAGTACAGCAGAGCTTAAGCAGATATTACTGCATCAGCCTTTTTTAAACTGTCTAAGTGCTAACTGAAGGATTGGTATAATGTGTTAGTCTTTGTTTCACTTACTTTGAAACTCACTCAAGACAGAACATGGTGAGCATTATTCAAAAACATTGAGAAATGAACAAAACTTCATAGCTCCATGTAGCAAAATATTACTTACATTTGAGGTATACAATAGACTACGTAAAGCCTGAGAAGAGAAGCTTACAAAAGCAAAACATACAAAACACAAATAACAAAATGGAAGTAATTTTATCTTTATCACTAATTACTTTATTCTCTAATAAAAAAAGTAGAAATTGACAAAATGTATTATAAAAGTAAAATAGAAACAATCCATGTATATCATGTCTTTAAGAGACTTATTTCACATGTGAAGACAAAAATACATGGAAAGTGGAAGAATAGAAAAATAACATTCCATGTGAATAGTAACTGAAAGAGAGCTGGGGTAGCTATGTAATATCAGACAAAATAAACTTTCATTCAAAGTGATACAGGAGTGATACAGATATCAAAAGTGATACAGGAGAATGAGAAAGACATTCTATAATGATAAAAGGGTCAATTCATCAACAAGACATACCAATTACAAATACACATGCAACAAACAATAGAGCCACCAAATATATAAAGAAAGTATTTACATAGTTGAGCAATGAAATAGATGGTTGTATATTAATATACTACAATATCTCACCTTCAATCGTGGATAGAACAGCCAGACTGAAGGTCGGTAAGAAAACAGAGGACTTCAAGAATACTATAAACCAATTAGACCTAACATACAAACATGCAACACTCTGCTCAATACCAGAACAATACATATTTTTCTCGGTAGCACATATAACATTCAGGAAAGTTTGCATGGTAAGCAACAAAATTAAGTTTCCATAAATTAAAAAATGACAGAAATAATACAAAGAATATTTTCTGACCACATAAAATGCAGGTTAACAACAGGAGGAAAACTAGGAAATTCATGCATATATTGAAAGTAATTAAATACTCAAACAATAATGTATCAAAGTAGTAACCACAGTGGAATTAGAAATTGTTTAGAGAGGAGATGTAAATGAGTATGACATACTAAAATGTATGAGATGCTACACTGTGTGGGCTTGGAAATACCATTAAATAATTACATTAGAGAAATGAGAAATATTTCAAATAGATTACCTAACTTTAGACCTTGAGAATATAGGGAAGATCAAACTAATTTCAAAACTAGCACAAAGAAGAAAACACTAAAACTTAGAACAGAAATATTCAACACAAAGTAGAAAAGAGTAACTACAGTCGACAAAATAAAAAAGATTTTTTGTGAAGATTAGTAAAATTGACAAAACTTTAGCTACATTAACAAAAGAAGTAGAAAAATGAATTGCAAGAGAATAGTATACATATTTATAAACTGATAAATTAGATAGCCTATAGTAAAACAGATAAATTCCCAGAAACATACAAATTATCTAAACTGCCTCAAAAGGAATAGAAAATTTGAGTAGACCTATATCATATAAAGAAATTAAATTAGAAATTAAAAAAAAAACTGTCTAAAAGAAAAGGCCAGTATCAGATATCTTCATTTTTGAATTCTACCAAATAAAGGATAATTAACACAAACTCTTCCAAAGTAGTGAAGAGTGAAGATTTTCTAATTCATTATATGATGGTATTATTACCCTGATAACAAAGCCAGAAAAAGACATTCCAAAAAATTACAGACTAATAACTATTATGTAGATGGTTGCAAAAATCCTCATCAAAACACTACCAAACCAAATCCAACAGTAGATTAAAGGATTACATACTATGACAGAGTGGGATTGATTCCAAGAATGTTGGTGATTTAAGGTAAGAAAATCAGTCAATGTAATATACTAGTTAATGAAATGAAGAAAAAAAGAAAATTTTCTTTTTATTTGACACAGTGTAAGCACTTGGAAAAATGTAACAGCATTTCATGATCACAATATTCAGAAAACTGAAAATATAATAAAACTTCCATAACATGGTAAAAGATTTTGTGCAAAACCCAACACCAACATCTTGCCTAATGGTGACTTACAGTATGCAATCAACATTAATTAAATTCTTATGTGTCAGGGACAGGGTTAAGCACTATTGACAAATATGATGAATAAGGTACATATATACTAGAGGACAATAATTACCTAGCTTTTCAGAAATAGAGAAATAAAAGAATATGTAAATTGATATTTTATATAAATGCTCCTATTAATAAAATGCATATGAAATTATATAAATAAAGTGTGGTATCAATCAGATTAAAATAAAAAAAGCTGAAAGAAAACGGAAAGTATAAAATTTGAAAAAATATAATACTAATTCAGTACAAGAGTGATGTTGCAAAGTATTAGCTGATTGTATTGGGATACATATTTAATATTATAAACAGTTTATAAATGAATCTTGCCATTGTTACTTTTGCAAAAAAATTATTAAAATTCATGTCCCTTATCTGTTTGCTTGTGGAGTTCTACGATATTTCAAAATCTCTGATTAATAAATCTTCATTATATTCTGCTATAAGCATTTCTTGTGGCTGATCCATAAATGACTGAGCTGCATTTTAGAAACCCCCTCCCACTTCCACCAATACAGATTACAGGATCTCTCAATAGTCATTTCCTTCCGCCCACAAGATCAGCAGTTGACACCAGATTGCCTCCGAGTTATCTTTGTTTTCGATGATGAGCCAAATGTGAGGTAATTGATTTGGCTACTTCAGAAATAAGCTATAAGTGAAATTGTGCAGTATGTGTCTTTATATTACCAGATTACTTGGCATAATGTTCTCACGGTTAATCCATGTTACAGTATGTGTTTGAATTTCCTTCCTTTTTAAAGCTTAATACTTTATTGTACTTAATAATACTTTATGCACCACATTTTGTTTATCCATTCATCTGTTGATGCATACTTTGTTTGCTTCTACCTCTTGATTACTGTGAATAATGCAACTATAAACAAGAGTGTGTATATTAGTTCACTCTCATGCTGCTAGTAAAACTACACCTGAGCCTAGATAATTTATATAGAAAAATAGATTTAATGGACTTACAGTTCCACATGGCTGGGGATGCCTCACAATTATTGTGGAAGATGAAGGAGAAGCAAAGGCATGTCTTACATGGTGGCAGGCAAGACGACTTGTGCAGGAGAACACTAATTTTTAAAGCCATCAGATCTCATGAGACTTATTCACTACCATGAGAACAAGCATGGGGGTAATCACTACTATGATTCAATGACCTCCCACCAGGTCCCTCCCAGGGTATGTGAGAACTATGGAAACTAACATTCTAAATGAGATTTGGTTGGGGACACAGCCAAACCACTATTTGCAAATATCTCTTGGAATCTCCAAAACTGAATTGCTGGATCATACAATAATTCTATTTTTACTTTATTGAAGGTCTGCTGCACTGCTTTCCAAAGCAGTTGCATCATTTAACTTGACCATTCACAGTACACAAGTATTCTATTTTCCCCATATTCTCACCAACACTTTGATATTTTCTGTTATTTTGGTAGTGGCCATTGTAATGTGAGGGCGTATCTCTTTTGTGACTTTCAATTGTGTTTTCCTTAACAAATAATGAGACTGAGCAATTTTCATGTGCTTCCTATCAATCTGAATATCATCTTTGGAGAAATATTGACTTAAGTTGTTTCTATTTTTAATTGAATCACTTTTTTGTTTTTGTTGTTCTTGAGTTATAGGAGTTATTTCTCTATTCTGGGTATTAACTCCTTATCAGATACATGATTTGCAAATATTTCCTCCTGTTTAGTAGACTGCATTTTTAGTCTGTTTATAACCTCATGAATAATAGACAAATAAGTGGAAATCACTTGAAATATATAGATTATTAAAAATTCATTTCAAAATAGAAACAGAAACTCAAACCATTAAGGAATATTTTTAAAATATCCACAGAACATTGCATATATAATGGTGAACTATTGATGCCTTTTCCCTAAAGGTAAGGAACATGAAAAGAATGCTTACCATTACCATTTCAACTAAATATCTAATTGGATGCATTAGAATTTAAAAAAAAACCTAGGAAAAAATTAATATATGAATATTATAAAAGATGAAAGAATTAGAAAATATTATTTCTGCATATATTATTCTACATATAGTAAAAACAAAGAACATTAAACTTTAGAATGAATAAGTAAATTTAACAAGATCGTTGGATGCCATGTGTAAATTAATAATACCATTTATATATATTAAGAAAATGATCAAAATTTATTCATATAAATACTGAATAAGATTATGGAGAATTTAGAAAACTAGAGGAGAAAGTGTATGCATTGAGGGAAAGAAGTAAATACATTTTTAATATTAGCTTATATTATTGAGGTTAGGTTAGACTGTGCTGCAACAATTATATATATAAAAATATCTATGACTTTACTTTCTCTAAACCTTATAGTTTTTGCTCATTTCTGACATAAATCGGCAGTAACAAAAATTGGGAATCTGTCCACCAGTCAGTAAAAACACAAGCTACAGATACATAACACGGCACAAGTTATTCCAGGTCACCAGAGCAAGGAAGCAAATCTAAACGTCTTAAATTCCATGTCCTAAAAGTGACAAATACCATTTCTGTTCACCAACCAGACCAAAAATAATTACATCTCTAATTGCAAGATAATTAGGAAACATTAAAGTGGATATGACTATTCAAGGACTGTCATTATATATAAATAAAATCCAAATATATTTTCCAAGTCATAAATGAAAAACTTTTTGTGTGCTTTAGAGATCAATAATATTATAGTACCTAAGCAAAAATGAATGCCATGAAAAGAAATCTTGTTGTTAAGTAATTCAAAGACATTATACAATTATGTAATTAGCATAATAAATTTAATTATATAATTAGCACAATAGCTTAAATAATTAGCATAACATAATTATATAATTAGCTTAATTTATCAGTAACAGTTACTGTCCATATAAAAATGTATCTTATGCATGTTTCCTTTTCACTAGAGTATATATTCATTTTTTTCCCATGGGTACATAAAATCACTTCTCCATTTTTTCTGCAAATACCATGTAAGAAGTTTATCATTCCTTTTTAAATATTAAAGGAGAAATTAGATAAATTGATTATAGCAAGATTATAAGCTGTTAAAGGTAATTATTTTTAGTGATTTCTGATTAACAAACATAGGTCTCACATTATTATAATAGTTTATATATTTTACATGATAATTCATAGGTATAAGATTTTATTATATAAACTTTAAATACTTCAGAATTTCACTTTTAAATGTTAATCATCTAAATTGTTACTTTCAGCAAGTGGGAAAACTGCAAAAGATTAGTTATTCTAGAAATGCTACTCTTAAAAACTGGTGGAAGAAGTATAAGACAATTTACAGAAATCTGAAAAAATCACATTATAATTAACAAAACCAACAGGACAAATAATTTCTTCCCTATAAAATTATATTGCAGGCTGAATATAGGAAATGCATTTTAAATTGCAGATTTGGGTAGCTTATCATTTTTAAGTCTCATATATATTATTTATTTTGATGAGAAAAACATGTTTAAAGAGATTATATATAATCTGAATTATTAAATATTTTTCCATCCCTGGAAAGTTGAAAAAATAAAAGTATATGCTATCTGGGTGAACATATGTAATGATTAAAAATAAAATAGGGACTAAATTTTCTTAAAAACTAAAAAAAAAAAAAGTTATGGATTTAAAATGAACACTTCCAGTGCTGAATTATAGACTTCATAGAAAATTTTCTAACATCAAAATTATTTTAACAGAGGAGGATACAAAGAACCACAGAAACGTACTGGTCTGACATCATTTGATGAGTATATTAAAATAATATAGCATAAATTAGTGGAATTAGTAGTGCTCCTCTTGCTCTTGGAAAGGGATACTCACTAAAATGTAGCTTGTCATTTGCATTTTATAAATATTACAAAATAACTGTTGTTTCCTACCTTTGTAAGTGGAACACAAAAACTGCTAGGCAGCTTCAAATTCCATCAGCCATCTAAATTTGTATAAAACTAATTTCACCTTGCCACTATCATTTACTGGGAAAGCTTACAGAAAACTCACTGAATTTATTTGTGAGGGAAGTGCACAATTGGTATTCCCCAAATAACATTTATGTAGATATATATAATTTTGTCATATAAAATGATATATTTGATTATATTTTTGTCCTTTGATATTATTTTTAAATGCAGTAGTAACAAAAGCCAAATGATAAGTATCTAAAGAAGCTGAAGAACTGCATATCTATATAAAGCTGGTTACCAGCTATTTCAGGGTTTCAGCATCACAACACATGCTCTACTAGAATGTAAACTAGTATACTAAAATGACTATTTAATATTTATTACAATGTAATTCAAATAAACAATTCAAAAGTAATAATATTATTTTCTAGAATAAATTCTTAGCATTATCTAGACCAGAAAAAAAATGTTTTGATAAACTAAATATATCCTTTTGATGTTTTTAAAATATAGTGATGGGGGTTGGAGGCAGCAAACCACATTGCCATGTGTGTACCTATGCAACAATCCTGCATGATCTTCACATGTACCCCAGAACCAAAGGACAATAAAAAAATAAATAAAAAATAAAATAAAAATTTCTGACTCGATTATTTTTTCTCAAAGATCTTCCTTCTTTCACTTTTTTTCCTCTGCTTTTTTCCTTCTCTTTTTCCTTTATTTCCTTCTTCCCTTCCCTTATCCAGGCCCCCTTTCACTATTCAAAAATTTACTATGGACTCATTATATACCAAATACTGTGTTAGCTGTTGGGAAAAGAAAATTAAAGAAAATAAAACAATCCATACAGAACTTTCGAGGTGGTTGAATACATGAATCTCCTTGCAATCCTACTTGATGGTTTCGCCAAAGCAAAACCAGCCATGAGTCAACACCCAAACTAAGAAATGTGGTTACCCAAATTCACAAAAGGCCTTTTTTAAATCTTCCAAGACACTACCTGATCCACAAAGCCAGCAAGGTGATGAGTAATTAGGACTATGGGAAAGCAAATAAACCAACTCCCAATTTGTAGAAATTTCCCCTACTAGGATGTAAACACTCACACCATGATCTATTTTAAGCTACCAACATAAGCTCACTGAATGAGGGATTAGAAAGAACAGCATAGAATTTGCTCTTGGGAGCAGATAGGAGCCATCCCAACATGCCACTGCAAAAAAGTAGTGAAATCATTACATCTAAAACAATAAATCAGATTTATCTGCTTTTTAAACCTATACAAAAATAAATTTGTATGTCTGGCATCTCTTATTTAAGTTTCAGAGATTCTTTCTGGTAGTTTTGTGTAGTGTGCTCATTTTTATTCTTGTACAATTGTGGGAAAACATCACCATTAGTTTATTTTTTCTATTTTTGATAGACATCTGAATAGTTTCCACATTAAGGCTATTGGGAGTATTATTATTATGGATTCACATGTGCATATTTTCTGTGCATAGATATATACACATATGTATATATACACACATATAGAGATATATACACACACACCTATGTATATATAGAGATATATCCACACATTTCTGTGTATATAGATCTCTGTATATCTATATACACAGAAATGTGTGGATATATCTCTAGATAAATATATATATACACATTGGTTTGTGTGTATATACATCTATACACCTATGTATATATACACACATATATGTGTGTATATAGATATATATATACACACACATTTCATTGACTGTGTAACTAGTCATAAAATTACTTGATGTTAGGTATCTTTACAATTAATCTTAGTAGGTACTGTCAATTAGTAATACAAAGTCAATATATTAATATATATTTTCATTACCAGTATGTTAATGAGTCAGGCCATGGCCTCAGAAACATATGGTTATTTATTTATTTATGAAACAGAGTCTTGCTCTGTTGCCCAGGCTGGAGTGTAGTGGCAGAATCTCGGCTCATTGCAACCTTCGAGTCCTGGGTTTAGGCAATTACTTCATTATTCTGCATTACTTTTGCAACTTTATAAAAAATTAATTGACATATTTAGTTGGGTTTATTATGAGTTCTCTATTTTGTTCTATTATCTAGCCATTTCTCATTGTTTCAGTACCACACTTCCTTGATTACTATAGCTTTATTGTTAGTGTTGAAATTGGATAGTAACAACTCTCCAACACTGCTTTTCTTTTTGATAACTGTCTGGTTATTTTAGTCTCTATGCTTTTTCATATAACTTTAAATCAGATGATTTTGTCTATAAAAATGCTTGTTGGAATATTTATTGAGTTTCTATTGAATTTATAAGTCAACTAACAGAGAGAATTGTCATCTTAATAGTATTTATGTTTCAATCCATGAACACAGTTTATCTTCCCATTTATTTATATCTTAAGGGTTTTTAATGTTTTGTAGTGTTCAGTATACAGAGACTGCCTATGTTTTCAACTATTTATATAAAGATATTTTTATTTTGGAATGCTATTATAAAAGGTAATTTATCTAAAAATTTTAAATTGCATTTAATCTGTATCTTTTTGTTAAAGACTACATTACTTTGTTCTGGTCAACAGTTAGTTCGCTTATGCCTCCTCTTCCCCTTTACTCTTTCTGAGCTGTTTTCAAGATGTTTTTATGGATTTTTATCAGAATATCTTTTATTTTAAAGAGGATTTTGTCAAACCTGAGACTTTTCTTTGGTTTCTACTTAATTCACTGATGTTCAAGTGCTGCCTAGTCTGGTTGGTCAGATCTTGGACTGTCCCCAACCCTAAATGAACTATTACATTTTAGTTTGAGTTATCAACAACATTTTCATTTACCTCTTAAGCATTCTTTTAACAGCTTTGTGAAATCCCACTACATATAAGTACACATACACATATATGTGTATATGTATATCTTTAAATATTGACGATAAAAATTATATTGTATTGGTTTATGACAGTTTTCTTTCTTGACAATTTTATTTCTTTACACAGTCATTGTCATAGTCCATTTTCACACTGCAATAAATAAATACCCAAAAATGGGTAATTTATAAAGGAAAAAGGTTTAATGACTCACAGTTCCACATGGCTGGGGAAGTCTAACAAAACTTACAATCACTGAGGAAGGCGAAGGGGAAGTAAGGGTGTTTTTTTTTCACGGCGGTAGAAGAGAGAAGAATAAGGGAAATGCCAGACACTTATAAAATCATCAGATCTTGTGAGAACTCACTATAACAGGAATAGCATGGGGGGAACCACCTCCATGGTCCAACCACCTCCCACCCTCTACAAATGGGGATTACACGTCTCTCCCTCAACACATGGGGATTTCAGTTGGAGATGAGAGTTAGGTGGGGACACTGAGCCAAACCATATGAGTCATCTGCTTATCATTTTGTCACATCTTTTCTCTCAATATATGATATTAAAAACTTACCATAATTTCTATTTTCTCCATGTACTCAAATGTTATTACCTTCTCTGATCACCACTTCTATTTGCTTTCCCCAGCATAAAACAGGTTCTCCTTTTTTTAAGTCGGAGAGATACCATTTTAAATTTTTCAGCATTTCCAAGAATCAATATTACAAACTTATTTCTACTGTGATACAGATTTCATTTTGAAAGACATCTTAGTAGAAATGAAAAGCTTGTTTTATGTAGTATTTAATACTAACTGTGCATGTCTTGAGCATTGTGTTAGAAAGCATTTCTGAGACATACGGAAACTAAGGAACAGAGTGCTATAACACTTTGGTAATATCTGGTATAGCTGTGCCAACAAGCATGGCTACATATTTGCTAGTCCTACATTAAGTGAAAAGCACCCTTTTGCTACCCAATACATCTTTGTGACTTTGTTACTTCTTAGAACTGAACTGTGTAATGTAACAGTCAGTAGCCACATTGTTCTATTAAGGTAAAATTTTAATTAATTATTATTATTATTTATTTTTTGAGACAGAGTTTTGCTCTTGTTACCCAGGCTGGAGTGCAATGGCGCAATCTCGGCTCACCGCAACCTCCGCCTCCTGGGTTCAGGCAATTCTGCCTCAGCCTCCTGAGTAGCTGGGATTACAGGCATGCGCCACCACGCCCAGCTAATTTTTTGTAGTTTTAGTAGAGACGGGGTTTCACCATGTTGACCAGGATGGTCTGGATCTCTTGACCTCGTGATCCACCCGCCTCGGCCTCCCAAAGTGCTGGGATTACAGGCGTGAGCCACCGTGCCCGCCCCTTTTAATTAATTATTAATAAATACAATAAAAAATCAGTTACTGAGTTTCAGTAAACTCATTTCAAGTACTCAATAGCCATATCAGAGTAGTAGATACTTTATTGGACAACCCACAAATAGAGAACATTTCTATCATTACAAAAAGTGTCATAAGACAGGGAAGTCACAGAAAATTAATTTATACTTTAGTTTAATTGATATATAATTGGCTCCTTAGTTTAAAATAGCATTTTGAACCTAAAATGTTGGGGTAAATACTACATTTTCTGATTTCTCATTAGCTAAAATAATTTTATTTTATTCTCCTCTAACAAAGTGATAAGATTTATGATAGACTTCTCTGCTTGATGTAGACATTGACTAAATATGTTAAAATTCATCCAATGTTTTTGAAGAAAATGCTAGTAGTATTTCATGTTATAGCCATCATAATGCTCTAACTGGCATAAAAACTATGTTCAGTGCTATTGTCTAAAGGAGAAACTGCATTTGTACATGGATTCAGCTATTCAGACTGCATGATTAGAAAGTTTTTACACTATATATTAATATAATTCTGGACAATAAAATCATTAAAGAGGTTCAGAGTATATAAAGACTAATCTGACAAAAACATTCTAAAAGTGTTTTCTGGCTTGAAAATACAGCCAGTAAAGTAATATTGTATGTCACAGAAATGCAATTGTTAAACTTTTTCTGCATAGTTTTATGGAAAAATATTGAATATTTAAATTTTAATATATTTATTTTAAATATGGTATTTTACAAGTATACCTTATTTTAGATTCTGGAAAATCATTTGTGATGAGCTAGAAAATAGTTTTGCAGTTAAATTTTAATATTTTTCCCCCTGAGTTGCTCCATTCTGATATTACGTGAAAAGTTCATTTTTAACTTCCAAAATTCAATTTAAATAAATTATCTTGAGAGATTTCCAGCATCACTCTTTTATACATAGGAGATGCTAAAAGAGGAGAAAGGAAAAAAAAATCTAATGTCAGTTAACACTTGGTCTTCCAGTTATAGACTCACTATTGATCTGTCTTGTTGGGTTTAGCTACCTAGAATTTGCAAATTAATTAGCTTATTCCAATATATTCAATAGGCATATTCCCTATCGATTCTTTATCTACAGTTATTTCATTGTCCTAGATTAACTTATTTTCTGAAAGTTTTCAAAATGTATTGGTGAATTAAACATATAATTCCTACTTATTAACATGCTGTATTAATGCAATGAAAATGTATGTATTAAATTGTAGTATATAAAAATAGATATGAGGTTGTTTTTTGACTTTGTAGTAATGGCCATTCTGTCTGGTATACTTGGGTGTCACAGTTTGGTTTTAATTTGCATTTCCCTGATGACTAGTGATGTTGAGTATTTTTTCATCTTTGTTGGTCATTTGTGTATCATCTTTTGAGAAACGTCTGTTCATGTTGTTTGTCACAGATGTGGTGAAAAGGGAACACTTATGCACAGATTGTAAGAATGTAAATAGTGAAACAGCTATGGAAAACAGTATGGGCATTTCTTAAAGAAAAAAAAAATGTAGATCTACCATTCTATCCACCAATACAACTATTGGGTATCTACCCAGAGGAAAAGAATTCATTATATCAAAAAGACATATGCACTCACATGTTTATCACAGCACAATTCACAATTGCAAAGATATAAAATCAACCTAAGTGCCCATCAAATGTTGAGTGAATTATGAAAATCTTAAATATCTTTATCTATATATACTAAGATGTAGATGTACTTATACACATATGTCTATGTGCACACACACACACGCATACACCATGGAATACTACACAGCCATATAAAAGAATAAAAATAATGCGTTTTTCAGCACCTTGGATGAAACTGGATGCCATTATTCTAAGTGAAGTAGCTCAGGAACAGAAAACCAAATCCCATGTTCATGCCAGCTTAGCTATGGGTATCCAAAGGTATACAGAGTGATATAATAGGCACTGGAGACTCAGAAGCAGGGAGGGGAATGAGAGCTAATAAATTACTTAATAAGTACAATACACTTATTAGGCTGATTGGTTCACTAAAATCCCTGACATCACTGCTATAAAATACGTCCATGTAACCAAATAATACTTGTGCCCCTAAAGCTATCGATTTCTTTTTGTAAAATGAAGAATTGACTAGGAGAACTTTTTCATTCTTCTTGAGGAATATAGTAGAAACATTAATATTTTAATTGGTGGAAACTGTCACAAGTGAATTTGTGTTTTCAGATAAGGATACTTTCAAAACTAAGCTTCTAATAAAAATTTTTTTTGATAAAACAGTAAGTGGTTCCCACACCTACATTATCCTCTGTGCTAACAAAGTGAAGCAGGTAGGAAATTTCTACAAAAAGGGGCGTGAATAATTTGGGTTTTAAAATATCTAAAAATAGACTTTAATTTTTATTTTTGTCCAAAACCCAACTTTCCTTTGAAATCAGGAAGTGTATTAGTGTGTTTACACACTGCTGATAAAAACATACCTGAGACTGAGCAATTTACAAAACAAAGAGGCTTAATGAACTTACAGTTCCACATGCCTGGGGAGCCTCACAATCATGGTAGAAGGTGAAAGGCACATCTCACATGGCAGCAGACAAGAGAAGAGAGCTTGTGCAGGGAATCTCCCTTTTATAAGACATTAGATCTCCTGAGATATTATTTACTATCACAACAACAGCATGGGAAAGACCTGCCCACATTATTCAATTACCTCTAACCAGGTCCCTCCCACAACACTTGGAAATTCAAGATGAGATTGGGTGGGGACATAGCAAAACCATATCACTCATCATTCTTTTTCTGAAAGTAGGCATTTATTATGATTGCTTGCTAAATATCTCACCTTCTCCTGTTCTGCACTCTGTCATGGAGAACAAGTGCTCCCAGTCTTCAGTTCCCCTAAGCCTGGCCAATAGAAGGAGTTTGTGGAAGAGAAAGACATCCAATTCTCTGTTACCTCTGTCCATTCACTGTGACATATTAGGTGAAGGTCACAGCTACTCATTTCATGGTCCCAGTTTTTATAGCATAAATCTCCTTTTATGTTCTAGTTACTTCTGTTGTATTTCCAATACTAAGTATGATTAGGAACTTCTTGCTGTTGCTAATCTCTGGGTTCTCTTTAAAGTCCTTCCATCACATGAAATGTATTCTCTGTATTAAATTTTCCCACAATCAAAAACATAGAATAGTTTCTGCCTGATTACTTGAACCATTAGTGACACATTTGAAAAATATGTCACAATGTATTTAATTTAAATGTAGGGAATGAGATTTTTGTTTTTGTCAGCATTTACGCTAGTACTTATGTAAAAATGGTGTCTAAATAAAGAATTTTAAAAATCATTTACACTATTTATCAATGTATATGTATTTTATCCCTTTATCTCTATATAACTATGATATATTAAGATATTTATTAAATAATATAGACTACATGTTTCATGTATATAATACACTTAAATATGAATCATGATTTTTTAAAACACTACATATTTGCTTGTTGGCATTATTCTAACTTATTCTGAGTAATACTCTGAACTAATTGTGTCACTCATGAGAAAGGGGTTTTCAGCTATAATCTTGCCAAATATATTAGAGTCCCAAGTCTTGCACTAATATTGTGAATATAAGGTAATAAATAAGCATATCTACTAATAACATCCTTGGTCAACTCTTAGTACCAATGATAGTGTAAAAACAAACATGATTTTTTCTACTAAAATATTACAATTGTTTTGAGAGAACATAATTTAAAATTATAGACAAAATTTAAAATTTGTTAGATTTAACATTTTAAATGTATTTAAAATTGTTTCATAAAAAGACTATTTAACTTTACAATCTGGTTTACGTTGATAGTCTGTTTCATTTTGTGTGAGAGCTAGACTAAGAGGAAAGTAGAATATTGATAAACATCTAGGTTTACAAGTTGAATAGATTACAACTGATAGACTGATGTCAATTTATAAAGGCTTTAAACATTATGTGTAATTGCCTAACTAGAATAAAAAGAAATAAAAGACATCCAAATGATAAAGAAAGAGGTTAGATTATCTTGCTTGCTGAAAATATAACATTAAAATAGAAAAAACTTTAAGATCTCACTGAAAAACTGATGGTTTGCAAACAAATTCAATAATTTTACAAATTATAAAAAAATTATTAGTTTTTATACAGTAATAAAAAACCAGCTTAAAAATAAAGCAATTTCATTCATAATAGAATCAAAAATATATAAATAAATAAAAGATTTAGAAGTAAATTTTATCATGGATGTGAAATATTAACACACTGAAAACTATAATTCATTGATATATTGAAAATGATATAAATAAATTTTTTAAAATCTCATATACATACAATGGAAAAATTATTAATGTTAAAATGTCAACACTACCCAAGGCAATCTACAGATTCAGTGTCACCACTATCAAAATCCCAATGTTATTCTTGACAAAAAGAAAAAAAAATCAATTATAAATGTGTATGAATCACAAAAGATCCCAAATAATTATAACAATCTTGAGCAAAAAGAACTATGTTAGTAGCATTGCACTATGTTACTTCAAACTATGTTACAAAATTATAGCAATTAAAAGAGCATAGCACTGGCATAAAATCAGATACATAGAGCAGTGTGATGGGATACAGAACCCAGAAATAAACCCATGTTGCTTCTAAGGGCAATTGATTCTTGACAAAGGGACAAAGCACATATAATAGGAAAGAAACATCACTTCAATAAATAGTGTAAGAAAAACTGGCTATTCCTATATAGAGAAGAATAAAATTGTATCCTTATCTCACTCTTATACACAAATCCAATAAAAATGGATCAAAGACTAAATGTAAACCTGAAACTGTAAATCTACTAGAAGATAAGATAAAATAAATTAATATTGTCAAACTAGTATTATTAAAATATCAATACTACCCAAAGCCATCTACAAATTCAGTGCCACCATTATGAAAATTCCAATGTCATTCTTCACAAAAATAAATAAATAAATTCTAAAATTTATATAAAACCACAAATATTTCAAATAATCAAAGCAATCTTGGGCAAAAAGCACAAAGCTAGAGGCATCGCACATGATTTCAAAAATAATACAACATTGTGCTTGACTACAATTTCCTGCCTGTAACACCAAAGCATAAGCAACAAAAGTCAAATAGACAAATAGGATTGCATCAAACTAAAATGTTTTTGTACAACAAAAGAAACAATAATAGAGTGAAGAGATAACCCACAGATAGGGAAAAAATATTTTTAAGCCATACATCACACAAGGAGCTTACAATAATATATAAGGAACCCAAAATTCTCAAAAACAAGAAAACAAATAGGCTTATTAAAAATAGGCAAAAAAAACCTGACTAGTATTTCTTAAAAGAAGACATACAAAAGGTTATTAGGTATATGAAAAAAATCTTCAATATCACTAATTATCAGGGAAATTCAAATAAAACCACGATGAGATATCACCTCAAACATAGGTATGGCTATTAACATAAAGATGGAAGATAAGTGATAAGGTTTTGTTCTGTGTCCCCACCCAAATCTCATCTTTTCGCTCCCATAATTTCCATATGTTGTGGGAGGAACCCATGGAAGATGACTGAATCATGGTGGCAGGTCTCTCCCTTGCTGTTCTTGTGATATTGAATGCGTGTCACGAGATCTGATTGTTTTAAAAACAGAGTGCCTCTGCACAAGCTCTCTTTTTGCCTGCTGCCACCCATTTAAGATGCAACTTGCTCCTCCTTGCTTTCCTCCATGATTGTGAGGGCTCCCCAGTGAAGAGGAACTGTAAGCTCAATAAACCTCTTCTTTTGTAAATTGCATGGTGTCGAGTATGTCTTTTTATCAGCAGCATGAAAACAAACTAATGTAGTAAATTGGAACCAGTAGAGCAGGGAATTCCTGAAAAGATACTCGAAAATATGGAACTGACTTTAGAACTGGGTAACAGGCAAAGGCTGGAACAGTTTGGAGGGCTCAGAAGATAGGAAATTGTGAAAAAGTTTGGAACTTCCTAGAGATTTGCTGAATGGCTTTGAAAAAAATGCTGATAGTAACATGAACAATAAGGTAGAGGCTGTGGTGGCCTCAGATGGAGATGAGAAACTTCTTGGGAACTGGAACAAAGGTGACTCATATTTTTACAAAGAGACTGGTGGCCTTTTGCCCCTGCTCTAGTGATTTGTGAAACTTTGAACTTAAGAGAGATGATTTAGGGAATCTGGCGGAAGAAATTTCCAATTTGCAAAACATTTAAGATGTAACTTGGTTGTTGTTAAAGATATTCAGTTTTAAAAGAGAAACAGAGCATAAAAATTTGGGAAAATTTGGAGCCTGGCAATGCAATAGAAAAGAAAATTCTATTTTGTAAGGAGAAATTCAAGCACACTGCAGAAATGTGCATAAGTAATGAGGAGCCAAATGTTAATCACCAAGACAATGGAGAAAATGTCTCCAAGGCATCTCAGAGACATTTTTGGCAGCCCCATCCATCACAGGCCCAGAGATCTAGGAAGAAAATATGGTTTCATGGGTCATGCCTAGGGTCCCTCTGCTGTGTGCAGTGTAGGGACTTGATGCCCTTCATCCCAGCCACTCCAGATGTGATGAAATGTGCCAGGGTACAGTACAGGCTGTTGCTTCAGAGGGTGGAAACCTCAAGCCTTGGCAGCTTCCACAAGTCAATAATTAAGGTTTAGGAACCTCTGCCTAGATTTCAGAGGATGTATGGAAATGGCTGGATGTCCATGTAGAAATTTGCTGCAGGGGTGGGGCCCTCATGGAGAACCTCTGGTAGGGCAGTGCAAGAGGGAAATGTGGGGTAGGAGCCCCCATACAGAGTCCCCACTGGGACACTGTCTGGTGAAATTGTAAGAAGAGGGCCACTGTCCACCAGACACTAGAATTATAGATCCACTGACAGCTTTCACTGTGTGCCTGGAAAATCCACAGACACTCAACACCAGCCTGTGGAAGCAATCAAGAGGGAGGCTGTACCTTGCAGTCACAGGGGTGGAGCTGCCCAAGACTATGACAACCCACCTCTTACATGAGCATGACACAGATGCGACACCTGGAGTCAAAGGAGATCACTTTGGAGCTTTAAGATTTGACTATCCTGCTGGATTTCAGACTTGCATGGGGCCTTTAACTCCTTTGTTTTGGCCAATTTCTCACATTTGAAATGGCTGGATTTACCGAATTTCTGCACCCCTACTGTAACTAGGAAGTAATTTGCTTTTGGTTTTATAGTCTCATAGGCACAAGAGACTTGCCTTGTATCAAACAAAACTTTGGATTGTGAACTTTGAGTTAATGCTGAAATGAGTTGAGACTTTGGGGGACTGTTTGGAATGCATGATTGGTTTTGAAATGTGAAGATATGAGATTTGGGAGGGGCCAGGAGCAACATGACGTGGTTTGGGTCTGTGTCCCCAACCAAATCTCATCTTTTAGCTTCAATAATTCCTACGTGTTGTGGAGGGGACCTGTGGGAGATGATTCAATCATGAGGGTGGATATTTCTCGCAATTTTCTTATGATAGTTAATGGGTCTCATGAGATTTGATAGTTTTAAAAATGAGAGTTTGTCTGCAGGAACTATCTTTTTGCCTGCTGCCATCCACATAAGATGTGACTTACGCCTCCTTGCTTTCCACCATGATTGTGAGGTCTCCCCAGACATGTGGAACTGTAAGTCCAATAAACCTCTTTCTTTCGTAAATTGCACAGTCTTGGGTTATGTCTTTATCAGCACCATGAAAATGGAGTAATACAGGAAGTGTTGATAAAGATATGGAGAAAAGGGAACTCTTGTACACTGATGTTGGAAACAGAAATTATAATCATCTTGGAACACAGTATGAAGGTTCTGCAACAAACTATAAATAGAATTACTGTATCATCCCAATCCCATTTCCAGATACATGTCCAGAGGAAGTGAAATCAGTATGTCAAAAGAGATGTCTGCATTGTCATGTACACTGCAGTGTTACTCACAAAAGCCAAGATTTAGAAACAACCCAAGTGCTCATTAACTGAATAATGTATTTTAAAATTGTGGTTTATATACAAAATGAAATGCTATCCATCCTTTTGAAAGAACGAAATTCTGTCATTTCCAAGAACATTGATGAGAGTACATCCTACCAAGTGAAACAAGCTGGGTACAGAAACATAGATGACCCATGATATCATTTATGTGTGGAATCTGAAAATTTGAATTCCTAGAAGTAAGGAGAAGAATGGTGGTTTATCAGAAGTGAAGAAGGGTAGAGTGGGTGGGAAAAGGGGAAATATTTGACAGGACAAACCCTTAGTAAAACAGGAGAAATAAATTATGGTGATAAATTGCACAGCAAAATAACTGTAGTTAATTATAATGTATGGCACATTTCAAAATTGCCAAAAAGTACATTTTAAATGTTTCCATCACAAAGTAATAAGTATGTCAGGCGATGGATAGGATTAACCTGACTTATTCATTCCACAACATTTACTCTATTGAAGTACTACCTTGTATACCATAAATTTACATATATATACACACATATATAGTTATTTCTCAATAAAAGCAAAACTAAAAAATAAAAACATATGTTAGATCTTTAAAGAAATTTCCAAGTAAAGTGTGTTTTCTTTCAGAAGAAACATGTTTAATAGGCAGTTATTAATTAGGTTTAATAACTTAAGTAAGATAGATAATTTTGGCCATCAGGTTATATTATTAAGTGATCTGTTTTTGCTAACTTTATAAAAGCTGTGGAGTATTAATAGCAAGAAGTGGGTGTTATATGACGATTAAAGGTTTTGCATTATTCTATTTGAAAAAATAAAATTATTTCTCTAAAATTGGAAAGTGTGAATGACTTTAATTTCAGAGGACTGCCCCTAAATAGTTTAGTCAACTACATCAAGCATTCTGAAATAAATACTGGAACATCTGTGGCGGTCGTACATAAAAGTGTGTTTTTAAAAGATATGTTACATAAAAACATGTGTGAGGTATTTTCAACAATATTTAAGATTAGCAAAGCCAGTTTCTTTGACACTTGGTGAAGTTTCCACTTTGGAAAAGTTTTGTCAGTTTTCTTTCTTTCATATTACACAATGCTAAACATGTATCTATTCTACTACTAACAGAAATGAAAATGTAAAACCTTAAAGGATTGTAGATGAACATTCATAGCAGCTTTACTTGCAATAGCCAAAAACTGAAAATTGTCTAAATGTTCATTGACAGGTGAATTTACTATTGATAAAAATTTTGTGGCTTACGGGTGTAATGAAATACTACTCAATAGTAAGAATGAGATTCATGTAGCACCATGAATAAATCTCAAAATAATTATGCCAAGGGACCAAAAACGTAATACTCTATGACTCCATTTATAGGAAAATGTAAACTCATGGCTAGTTACTGGGAGTGGATCAGTGGTTGAGAATGAGACTGGGATAGGCAGAAGGAAGTGAATGGAAAAAAAATGTGGAAACTTTATGGATATGCACATTGTTTTAGTGTGTTGATGGTTTCCTGGATACATACAAATGCCAAAAAATATCAAAATGTACATTTGAAGTAGGTGCAGTATATTGCATTTCAATAAAACTTTAAAAAGTGACTGATATAAATTGACTTACATGACCAGAAAGTTTTTTTAAAAATTCTCCTGTTTACTCCCCTACTTTTATTCTTGTATGCCTTCATAGACAGTGTCAACATACACACTCATCCAATTGTTCTTTTAGGTTCAAATATATTCAGGTAAATAGCAACAATCACCAAAATTTCTTGTTTTTCCTCTAGTTAATTATTAAGCGTGCTGTGAAATGTTAAATATGTGCTCATGCATTCAGAATACTTTGGTCTCTGATTCAAATAATAATAAATTATGCTATTGACAATTGTACAGAATATTACCACTTTTGCATATAGCTACAAATAACCCAGATCTTATACTAAATGGGCATCTTGAGTTGATCATAACTTTTTAAAAGAGGAAAGCACCATGATACTAGAAATTAGACTAAGAAAACATAATCCATAATAATGGATTTATTATTTTCTTAACTTCAACTATTGTGAAATATAATCAGTTTTTTAGAATTAGCCCTGTTCAAAAATGAAATTTTAAAAATACTATTTAAAACTAAATAGATGGACTAAGAGTGATTTGCATAAAAATGATAGGATTGTTGCTATTTCTTCTATTGAGATGATATTTCTGTGCCTTTGAAATTAGATGTGATAGAAAATTGAATTATTTTCAACTACATTATTGTTTTTCATTTTTAAACATACTGATATTTCTTTAAAAGTAGCCCTTAAAATATTACCAATTTATTTTACAGTCTGCATGCCAACATATTAAACTATTCATTCTTGAAAAAGGTTATTTAATTATATAGCATGTAATTTCTTCAAGCAATAGATACTATCGAGTTGCAGCCAGTGTAGTTAACTGCTGAGAAACATTGTTTACATATAAACCAAATCATCTGTAAGTCCTTTAAAGAAGACTTTATGAGCCTTACATATTGTAGTCCAATTTGTATCACTGACTTTATAAGTTGGATAATTGATTACTCCACGTTGTCAGTGAGCCTATTTCACAGCAGCTGAGTAATTTTAATAGGTGCTTCTTAGAATAACATTTCCCCTGTGACTCTAAGTTTAATTCAGATTGACTGAGTTCTGTGTCAGTGGAAGTTGCCAACATTATTTCAGTGTGCTCTGAATATAGTCTCACTTTTCCAAAATGCTACATAGATTTAAGATGTTCAGCAATACCTTATGTTTTCTTTCTGGGTCATCTTTTTCATCTTTTTCACCACCCTTGTCAGTATCTACATTGGGCAAATTACCTAGGATCTCCCTTCTCATCCTTTTTTAAAATATGAAAACAAAATTGATTGAGGGAAGCAAGTCAGAGAAAGTCACTTTTCCTTGACCTGTGGACATGGTCAACAGCAGTCTAACAAATGTGGCTATGTGTATTCTGACAAAATTCTGAAAAATGTAACAGCATGAACTCATTCTTCCTGAGACTAAAAAAATTTCCAACACTTCAAGAGAACAGTATGTTAAACACATTTGATATTAATGTATTGAATATAATTCTGTTTAGCATTTTGTATTGATATGTTAAATATAAATATGAATGATTATGTAAAAATAAGTCATCATATAATCAGAAAACAGAGTAAAGAAAGGAGCTTAATATATATTCACAATCTGACAATAGAAGTAATATTTATTTAATATAAAACTGTAATAAGCTGAAATTATGCATATTAGGCCTGAATTTTCTATTCAGATTTATGTATAAAAAGAAGACTCTCTACTTTTAATAAAAAGCACTTTAGTTTTGCATGATTCTCTAGGGAAATAAGTGAAGTTAGTCTGTTTCTTCATGTTCATGAGAGACAAGGAGTGTGTGTGATTATGTTCAGATAAAATCAAAATTTAAGGTCTAGATGAACGGGTATATATTAAATATGTTTGATAACTAATAGGTGGGATCCCATAAAACAGACCTTGAAAAATTTATTTGTCTACTACATTATGTTTTCTAATTTCTGAATGTCTCAGTATTTATTATCTCAATGCCAAAGGACCAGCTATGGATACGCACTTATTTACTACAGTAACCTAAGGTTTTTTGGTCTTAGTTCATGCTATTTAGATGACAAGCTCCTTTAACCTTAATGCATATAAAAAATTTGTTCGTGTTGTGGCAATGTTCTCTAGGGGTTTAGCAATTGAGAAAGGAAGTATTTTGAATTTAAAAATAGTTCAGAAAGAGGCCTGATAGTAGAAAGGGCAATAGAGGCAACTTGAAGCTGCTGAGGGAGAAAAGCTTAGCTGCTCTTCAGGGAGAAATTGTAGCTTCCCCAATTTTGGTGAGCAAGCTGAATGATCACTTTTCAACCTCAGTTTAGTGGCCCTGAGAGAGTTCTAGTAAGTCTTTTGAAATAACTTTTTTTTGGAGCAGCTCTTCTCATATTTATTATTCACTGACTTAAAATGCACATATGGCAATTACATTTATACCAGAAACTACTGAGTCTCTGTACTTCACACAAACCACTTATTTCAGAGAAAATACAATTGAAAGTAGGAAATAGTTCACTATCACCTTGAGAAATGGCATCTGAGGATAAGAAACTGGGAGGACCCTCAAGTCTTTGAACATTCTAGGAGATCTAATGGAGCGTGACAGTCATTCTCAAACTTACAAAGAAAGATCTCTGTTATTTTCACATTATCCAAAGGCTTTTTCCTTTAAAAATCCCAGAAGTGTCTCCATAGTAGCACTTTACTTATAATGTAGAAAGCCTGAGAATACACTGAATAAATTCAGATATTAAGCTTGAAGCAAATTCTCACTGAGACACAGAAGAGAAGTAGGTTGTAGAGAATGCCAATAGCATTACAATTGAGAGCAAATGTTACTTACCTTGTATAAATATTCTGGACTGTATGATGCTCAGAATGCTTTTTAATGTTGTTGCTCATCTAAAAAAATAAATAAATAAAGTACAATTTTGGGTATAGAACCATTGCATTTATATGTATTAAATATCAAAAATGAAAGTATTTCATTGTTTCATGCAAACAATAAAATCTCAAATACTAGCTAAGCATAAGAAATATGCCATGTTTATTGCAGCAGTCTCTACACACCTGTGTAATAGAGATGGTCTCTCTCCACTTTCTTGCTCCTCTTTAACTATAGACCAATATTTCTTTTGACAAGGTACAAAATTCATGTTGAAAGCAGAGGGATGATTCTGGTTATTTTTGAGCCAGCCTCAACATCAGACATTCAGAGATGGATCATTCTTAGCACTTCCTAACTCTCACTGAAGTGGGAGTCAAACTATCACTTATCTGTATTAGTTTTTTGGGAAGAAATACTACCTTTCCTTCCTCCTACATCATTGGCAGAAAACATTTGCTTTATATCATTAGAAGTCTCCTACCCCACAAAATATTTAGTTCCTTCTTCCATAGGAACAATGCACCTTTGGTTTTCGCACTCTTGATCATAGTTGCACATTTATGGTTCAGTGCAAAATTTTGGGCCCAGAAACAATCCTTGTCCCTCCCCTGGTGCAGAAGTAGTTTTCCTCCACACCTTCCCAAGAAGCAGTGATCCTTTGACTGGTCCCAGGTGGGGATAAAATAGGGTGTGAGAGGTTTCTTAGCTATTCTAAAGCTGATGTTTTTTGCACCTACTGATATTCCAGAAACAGTAAAATTTTGCCTTCATTTGTGGAACCAGATAATTTTCTGTCTCAGCCATTTAAGGGTTTTGATTCTGAGAGAAGCAAATGTTCATGTAGTTGCATATATTTTTGGTTTCAGTTTCCTCATTTCAGTAATGATGAGTTGAATGGAATCCTTATTTTCAATATAAGCCTCTTGCAAATCTAATATTAAGTTATTTTTTTCTAAGTCCTAGTTTGGCATTTCAGCATTAAATCAAGTGCAGTCAGCCAGCAGTTATGTGAATAAGGCATTTTGATTGAGAACAAAATTGTCAATATAGTCACAAATTGGGATATTAACCTTCTTAGCACCATATAACACTGGTTCAAAATGTAAAATGCTCTCTAGATCATATGACACTGGTTCAAAATGTAATATGCTATCTAAGCTTAACAAAGAATGACTCTTGAAACTGTCATTTTTCTGTGACAAAAGAAAGCAACCAATCAAATAAAAAACACTCAATGCTTTTTATATCATGACTGGATCATTAAAATAATTACATACCTGATCTTCATTTTATGTTCTCTTCAAAACATTTTCTTAAGAACTGCTTTGATTCATTCCTTTTGAATAATGTTGGACTGTGTTTTCTTCAGAAACTCATAGGGATCATACTGCATTTAATTTTTTTGTAAATATTTTCAATTTTGTTTCAAGTCTTAGTTGAGTGGAAAGACTTCCAACAAATGCCTTCTATGCCATAAAACATGATTCCATCTTCCCTGTTCTCCTTGCTTAAGTTCATTTATTAATTGTTATTAAGACATTCATGAAAGACTTGTTTCTCTTAAATATAACTATGTAGTATTTTCAATATGAACACAAAATAATGCCCTAACTTAAAAGCAAGTTATTTTAGAAAAAAATTGATGTCTTAGGAGAATCAACAGCATTGTCATTATTATAATCCATTTTTCTGTTTGTACTAAGACATTAGCAAATATATATTGAGAAATTACTATCTGGCAGAAACTATGCTGCATGTAATACACATCATATCATAAAAAGTGAATATCTAGGTATTATTACTATTTGAAGGGTAAACATATTGAGTCATAGAGATGTTGAAATCAAGGTGCCCAAATAGCAGGGGAAAGATTGAAATTCTGAGTACGCTGTGTATAGAATGATAGGAAAATCAGTGCTTCCTAAATGTAACTATCAAGCTATTGTAGGTATTAGAAGGTCTTTGAGTTGCTAGACCGAACAGATAATGTAAGCAGATAATGCTATTACTTAGATAAATCTATTTCATTAAAGCAAAATTGTAGGTATAACTTCTAAAGGATTTTTATCATTGAAACCACTTTCTTTCAAGTTTAATACAGCTCTGAGTTTTGATTAATGAGGGATAAAATTTTCTGTATCATAAATCAATTTGCAATCTTTATTTAAGGTTACATATAGGGATTTCTATTCAATTTAAACATATTTATTAGCAAATTGAATTTCTTATTTGTGTTTTCAAATTTTTGTTGAAGAAATAAATATTAAATAATATCACCAATTTTAATTAGAATAACAGAAAATACTGTTGAGTTATAGTAACAATAACAGAATGGAATATATAGTTTCTTCTGTCTCTCTCTCCTTTTTAAAATATTTTATTTTTGAAGATCCTTTAGAAACCAAATAAGTACAGTCTTGAGAATTAAAAAAAAAATACTCAGAGGAACTGCCTAACTTGAGGTAAAATATATTGTTATTTTGATTTGTAGTTGAAATAGCTAAGTAAGATTGATAGAAATTGTATACTGAAATGCAGGCACTGAAAGAAAAGGAGTTTGAATGAAAGGCTCTGCTATGCCACCAGGAATCTCAGCCACTCACTTTTGAGGAAGCTGCAGGAGCTTCATCACATATAAATATTATGAAGAGAGATTATAAGGTTGTAACCTCAGAAAAGAAAATTAACACACTTCAATGTTTCTCCATTTTCCCCACAGGTTTTCTGCCATAAGGTTATTACACTTTATAATAATGCTTCACTTCAGAAAAACAAATACCAAGATCTTCTTGCAAATTATTTTTAAGAGCAGAACTATATTTCATCTTTAATTTATTTAGCTTACCCTGTAGCTAATATTTCATGCTGAACACACTTTTTTGAAAAAAGTTCTGTAAGGTAGATGTTATAATTTATGGAGCACCAGCTGCCTTTTGGGTAGTTTAAAAATAACTTGAAAAGAAAAGGCCCCAGAAGACACTTCTTGATCTTGTAGAATTCTGTGTCATTGACTTGTTTGTATGGCAGCACATTAATTATAAATATAAACAAAAGCTTAAATGAATTATTTGAAACACTGAATTTCCATCATAAAAAATACTTCTACCAGATGAAGAAATCAGGTCAGTGTTACTGAAATTGCCTCCTACTAATTTTTGGTTCTGTGTACTCATGTTTTGCTTACAGGGGCTACTTATAACTTCTACTGTTTTCAAAATTATTTAATGCAGTTAGTATGATAATGTAATTTTAGTCTATGTGATGCCTTTCCACACTTTATTAGAAATAAGAATGTAGTAATATTATTAAACAAAATTGATTGGTTTGATAAAATTTTCCTAGTAAATCTAATTGAAACTAGAGGTGTTTTATGATTTTCTTACATCTGTATTGGTATGTCCTAGGTTTCCTTAACTGAAATTAAAGATCTTGAAATTCTAATTATGTGCAAATGTGTAAAATATCATCATGAAACTCCATAAAATACATTCAATTTCTGTGCTTTAATTGGAGGGTTTTTTATTCTGGAAAGTCATACAGAACATAAAATTTACCTTTTTAACCATTTTAAGTGCATGACTGTGGCATTTAGTATATTTGCACTCTTGTGCAACCATCATCACCATACATCTCCAGAACTTCTCTTCTTTTCCCATCAAAAGTCTATACACATTAAACCTAACTCCACATTCTTCCCTCCTTTCAGACTCTGGACAACACCATTCTACTTCCTGTCTCTACTAATTTGACATTGCCAAGTAACTGCTATAATTGGCACGATATAATATTTTCTTTTGTGACTGGTTTATTTCACTTGGCATAATGTCTTTAAGTTTCATCTATTTTGCAAGATTTGTAAGAATTTACTTTTCAAGGCTGAATAATATGTTGTAATATACACTAAATTTTGTTCATTCACTTATTCATAAATATTCACTGGGTTCCTTCCTCCTTTTGGCTATTTTGAACAATATTGCTAATGAATATCCCGGCACAAATATCTGTTAGAGTACCTGCTTTTATTTAAGGGGATATGTATTTGTATTTGTGATACAAAGCAAAGAGTTACACAACTTTTAGGACTCAAAATAAAAAGTAAAATGTTAGAAAAAAAGGAAAAAATAGTAAGAATATAAATATAAAATTTAAAAGTGGTTTGCCGGGTACGGTGGCTCATGCCTGTAATCATAGCACTTTGGGAGGCCGATGCGGGCAGATTGCTTAATGGCAGGAGTTCGACAGCCTGGCCAGCAGAGTGAAATCCCGTCTCTACTAAAAATACGAAAATTAGCCGGGCATGGTGGTGGGTGCCTGTAATCCCAGCTACTAGGGAGGCTAAGCCAGGAGAATCACTTGAACCTGGAGGCAGAGGTTGCAGTGAGCTCAGATGGTGCCACTGCACTCCAGCCTGGGCAACAGAAAAAAAAGAAAAAGAAAAATGTGGTTATATCATATGTAGTTATATGTTTGCCGATGAGCCGGTATTTGTATTCTTTTACCATTCCAGGTTTAAAAAGTGTCACAGGATCATTGGGGTGCCGCTTCACCAGCCAGAAGCCTCTGTGACCAGCGGTGCCTTCTGCTTGAGTATTGCTCTTACCTGTCGGTCTCGTTCGGCCCACTCAGTCCAGCAGGCTGCACTCAGCTTGGGCCACCAGCCCAGATCCCACGCAGGCAAAGGGCAAGCTAGGAATGGAGCAGCGAGGGTGCGTGAGTGAGCAAGCGTCTGACGCAGAAAATTATCTGGTTCCACAAATCCAGGCACATCGGCTGCTGCAGCGGGATGGGCAGCTCCAGGTGCCTGCACAGGTACCGGCTCCGTGGGAAGCTGTGACTGGACCAGATGTACCGCAAGGGGCTTCCACTGGGACACAAGCATCGGGACAAGGGGAGCTCAGAGATGCCAGGAACTGCAGAGCCCCCAAGAGAGTGGTCCAGCGTGTCACAGCCTGACTCGGGGAGCCCTGAGGTCTGTGCTCCCAGAAAAGCTGCAGCTCTTTTCTCCTTCTTGTTGCCCGCAGCACGAGAAAGGGTGCAATATCTCAGGGTGGGGCATGATTCAGTCCGTTTGCGTTATAGCTTTCAGTCCCACTGCCCTGCTCTGGTCCATGACTCCTGGCCCTGATGCTGCTTCCTGTCACGTGGGCGGCCACCTGGCACAGATGGAGGGCAATAGTGTCACAGCAGGTCTGGCCCAGGGAATCCGGAGTTCTAGGCCCCGAGAAAGGTCTCCACTCTTCACTCCCAAAGTCCAGCAGCGTTTACCTCAGGCAACTCTGTGAGCCGGCCAGGAGCGTGTTACAGCTCCTTTTGCTCCCTCTTTTTGGCAGGTCCTGCTTTCTTGCCCCCAATCCAGGAAGAATGAGGTCACACTGAGGACAACTGGAGGGTAAGAAAGGTGGAAGGGAGCTTTATTGAGTGACAAAACAGCTCTCGGGAGACCCAAAGTGGGTAGCTCCTTGCCTCAGGCAGGTCCTCGCGGGAGTGCCTGAGTCTGACTGAGTTTAGGCGCAGAACGGAGGAAGTGCATGCTGATTGGTCCGTGGGCAGCCCTGGGCGGGCCTGGAAAAAGCACCTGCGGAGGAGCCGACTCCACCCGGAACTGGCAGCTTGGGCCCCAGGATTTAGACTGTCCCTGGCTTGAAGGTGGGGTTTCACTGAGGTGGGCTTCACTGGGGACCCACCTCTTACCGCCCAGGAACCTATTTGCCTCCCACCTCAATCAATATTCTGGCTGCGGTTCCCAGGCTGTCCAAGCTGAGGGGGGCCCACAGGCCCATGCCGAGCCACCCTCAGCCCCACAGCCTCCCTCCCGTTCTCGTTGGTGCCCAAAGTCTGCAGGAGGCTGAGGCGGCAGGGTGCTGTTGTGTCAGCAGCCCCCTATCACGCACACGCCAGTCTGGGTTGCAACAGTTCCCCTGGCTCAGCCACAACTTTACTTCACACCGAAGCGGGCACTGGGAGCAGGGAGAGGCCAGGGAGCAGGAGCAAGCACTTCCTAGTCAGCAGGGTCAGGGCGTTTCCTAGGTTCAGAGCCACAGCTGAGCCGCTGCAACTGCACCTGGGAGCGTGGAGCGTGGAGCTCTCGCCCTGCCAACTCATTAAGGTGCAGGGTTCTTACCTGTTTCCTGTCGCCGCTGGCTCTGCGGAGCATTCAGGCCTGACTGAGCCTCCTCCACTGCAGCTGGCACTCTCACGGTGGCCGCTCCAGACACATAAAAAGTAAGTACAATTTGACAGTTTTGTGATGCGAAATAAACTGAAACATGCCATATATTTGGATATATTGTCCTTGAGAACGGGCTGAGTGTTATTAAGTGCAATTATAAATCAAGATATAATAGCAGAGCCAGTGTGCAAAACTCAGAATAAATGTATATTAAAAAATAAAATATATATATATTTGGTTTATATATAATATATATGTGTGTATGTGTATTTCTATATATACGCACTTTTTTCAAAACAGTTGTATTATCCAATAAAATTATGATTTAATACTATCAATGGACAGAAAAATTAAAATCACATTTACAATAGTATCAAAATGTATAGTACTTAGGAATAAATCTGAAGACAGAAACATCTGTACCTTAAAAACTACAAAATATTGCTGAGATAAATAAAGATCTAAATAAATGGAATGGAATTTCTAAGCTGTAAATCTCAGTACTGTTAAGATGCTTACTCCTCCCACATCGATCACCCCAATCAAATCCTAGCTGGATTTCTTCTTTTAGATATTAACTAGCTAAAATTCTGAAATTTGCATACATGTTTAAAGGACTTAGAATGGCAAATCACCTTGATAGGCAACAAATTTGGAGAACTAACAGCACCTGGTTTCAAGACTGTGTAAAATTACAGTAATTAAGACAATGTAGTATTAATATAGATGTATGCATGTATGATCAGCTAATTTTTAACGTGCATAATTTTGTTTTTAATCTAAGTGTAGAAAAATGTTTTTTCTTCATTTTAACATTATTAAATTAATGTCTGTGTTTTTATACTGCCATCATATTTACATTATTAAATTGCTACCTTATAAATTTTCATATAATCTAAAGGTTTTAAAGTAAAATGTTCATGCTGTTAAGTTAAGATGTATGTACTATAAATTGCAGAATTGAGTTGTTTTTTTTTTTTTTTTTTTTTTTACTTTACGTTCTGGGATATATGTGCAGAACATGCAGATTTGTTACCTAGGTATACATGTGCCATGGTGATTTGCTGTACCTATCAACCCATCATATAGGTTTTAAGCTCTGCATGCATTAGGTATTTGTCCTAATGTTCTCCCTCCCCTTTATCCCCAACTCCCAACAGGCCCTGGTATGTGATATTCCCCTCCCTGTGTCCATGTGTTCTCATTGTTCATCTCCCACTTATGAGCGAAAACATGCAGTGTTTTGTTTTCTGTTCCTGTGTTAGTTTGCTGAGAACGATGGATTCTAGCTTCATCCATCTGCAAAGGACATAAACTCATTTTTTTATGGCTGCATAGCATTCCACAATGTATGTGTGCCATATTTTCTTTATCCAGTCTATCATTGATGGGCATTTGGGTTGCTTCCATGTCTTTACTATTGTGAATAGTGTTGGAACAAACACATGTGTGCGTGTGTCTATAGTAGAATGATTTATAATTCTTTGAGTATATACCCAGTATTGGGATTGCTAGGTAAAATGGTATTTCTAGTTCTAGATAATTGAGGAATTGTCATACTGTCTTCCACGATGGTTGAACTAATTTACACTCTCACCAACAGTGTAAAACCGTTCCTATTTCTCCACAGCCTCACCAGCATCTGTTGTTTCCTGACTTTATAGTAACCACCATTCTAGCTGGCATGAGAAGGTATCTCACTATGGTTTTGATTTGCAGTTCTCTCATTACCAGTGAAGATGAGCTACATTTTATATGTTGTTCATTTGAATGTCTTCTTTTGAGATGTGTCTGTTCATATACTTTTCCACTTTTTGAAGGAGTTGTTTGTCTTTTTTTCTTGTAAATTTGTTTAAGTTCCTTGTAGATTCTGGATATTAGCCCTTTGTCAGATGAATAGATTGCAAAAATTTTCTCCCAGTCTGTAAGTTGCCCATTCACTCTGATGATAGTTTCTTTTGCTTAACAGAAGCTCTTTAGTTTAATTTGATCCCATTTGTTTTTGTGGCTTTTGCTGCAACTGCTTTTGGTATTTTAGTCATGAAGTCTTAGCCCATGTCTATGTCCTGAATGGTATTGCTTAGATTTTCTTCTTTCTCCTATTGCTTCTCTAGTTCTTTTTTTCTTCTACAGTTTTTATGGTTTTAGGTTTTACATTTAAGTCTTTAATCCATCTCGAGTTAATTTTTGTATAAGGTGTAAGGAAGGGGTCCGGTTTCTATTTTCTGCATAAGGCTAGCCAGTTTTCCCTGCACTATTTATTAAATAGGGAATCTTTTCCCCATTGCTTGCTTTTGTCAGGTTTGTCGAAGATCAGATGGTTATAGATGTGTGGTATTATTTATGAGGTCTCTGTTCTGTTCCATTGGTCTATATACCTGTTTTGGTACCAGCACTATGCTGTTGTGGTTATGGTAGCCTTATAGTATAGTTTGAAATCAGGTAGTGTGATGCCTCCATTTGTGTTGTTTTCGCTTAGGATTGGCTTGACTATATGGGCTCTTTTTTGGTTCCATATGAAATTTAAAGTGGCTTTTTCTAATTCTGAGAAAAAAGTCAGTGGTAGCTTGATGAGAATAGCATTGAATCTATAAATTACTTTGGGCATTATGGCCATTTTCATGATATTGATTCTTCCTATCCATGAATGTGGAATTTTTTTTGCATTTGTTTGTGTACACTCTTATTTCATTGAGCAGCAGTTTGTAGTTCCCCTTGAAAAGGTCCTTTAGGTCCCTTGTAAGTTCATTGTATTCCTAAGTATTTTATTCTCTTTGGAGAAATTGTGAATGGAAGTTCCCTTATGATTTGGCTTTCTATTTGTCTATTATTGGTGTATAAGAATGCTTGTGATTTTTACACATTGATTTTGTGTTCTGTGACTTTGCTGAAGTTGCTTATCAGCTTAAAAAGTTTTCGGGCTGTGACAATGAGGTTTTCTAAATATACAATCATGTTGACTGCAGAGACAATTTGACTTCCCCTCTTTCAATTTGAATATACTTTAATTCTTTCTCTTGCCTGATTGCCCTGGTCTGAATTTCCAATAGTGTGTTGAATAGAAGTGATGAGAAATGACATCCTTGTCTTGTGCCGGTATTCAAAGGGAATGCTTTCAGCTTTTGCCCATACAGTATGATATTGGCTATGGGTTTGTCATAAATAGTTCTTATTATTTTGAAATATGTTCTATCAATACTTAGTTTATTGAGAGTTTTTAGCATGAAGGTATGTTGAAGCTTAGTTTGGCTGGATATGAAATCTGTGTTGAAAGTTCTTTTCTTTAAGGATGTTGAATATTGGCCCCACTCTCTCCTGGCTTGTAGGATTTCTGCTGAGAGATCTGCTGTGAGTCTGATAGGCTTCCCTTTGTGGGTAACCTGACCTTTCTCTCTGGCTGCCCTTAGTATTTTCTCCTTCATTTCAACCCTGGTAAATCTGACGATTATGTGCCTTGAGGTTGGTCTTCTTGAGGAATATCTTTGTGGTGTTCTCTGTATTACCTGGAGTTGAATATTGTCCTGCCTTGCTAGGTTGGGAAAGTTTTTCTGAATAATATCCTGAAGTGTATTTTCCAGCTTGGATTGATTCTCTTCATCACATTCAGGTACACCTATCAAACGTAGATTAGGTTTTTTCACATAGTCCCATATTTCTTGGAGACTTTGTTCATTCCTTTTTATCCTTTTTTCTCTAATTTTGTCTTCTTGTTTTATTTAAGTTGGTCTTCGATCTCTGATATCCTTTCTTCTGCTTGATCAATTCGGCTGTTAAAACTTGTGCATACTTCATGAAGTTCTCGTGTTGTGTTTTTCAGCCCCATTAATTCACTTATATTCCTCTCTAAATTGTCTATTCTCGTTAGCATTTCATCAAACCTTTTTTCAAAGTTCTTAGTTTCTTTGCATTGGGTTAGAACAAGTTCTTTTAACTCACAGAAGTTTCTTATCATCCACTTTTTAAAGCCTGCTTCTGCGAATGGAACACAGTCTTTCTCCATCAGGCCTTGTTCTGTTGCTGATGAGGAACTGTGATCCCCTGTAGAGGGAGATGCATTCTGATTTTGGGTATTCTCAGCCTTTTTAGACTGGTTTCTTCTCATCGTTATAAATTTATCCATCTGTCATCTTTGTAATTACTGACTTTTTAATTGGGTTTCTGAGTGGACGTCCAACTTGTTAATTCCCAGCACCGGAATCTGAGCAACCCACTGCTTCGGCTAAAACCGTGGTGTTAAGATCAATGGTGCTTTTCTGACTCTGTACCAAGAACCGCCCTGCTGAGGCGCCAGCAAAACCGCCACGCTGGCCACAAGAGTCCCAGTGGCGACCGGTGGGGCTCCTCCGCTGGGAATCTCCTGGTCCGTGAGCAACAAAAATTTGTCTGAAAGTGTGGCGTCCTCTCGTTCTCTGCGCTTTCACTGGGAGCTACAATCCTGAGCTGCTAGTGATCAGCCATCTTGGATCTCTCTCCATAAATTTCTGTTCTTTATAAGCCACTCAGTTTATGTTTTTGTTATAGCACCCCTAAGATAAGAGTATATGTTATCTACTTGTATGTATGAATCTATGCATGTATATTTATGTATTTTATATATATATATATATACACACACACATACATGTATATATGTCTTGTATATAATATATATGCATGTCCAGGTATGTATAACATGTACAAACATATATGTACATAAACACTATAGTGTGTGTGTGTCTAATAACACATTGGAAAGTCAGTGTCAAAGAAGCCACAGAAGCCCAATATAAAGCTATAGATATCTTGGAGGTAAGGAAGTCTTTATATTCCAGTTTTTTTTTTTTTCTTTTTTTTTTTTTTTTTTTTTTTTTTAAAGATGATCTTCATCCTGGTAGCTTGGAGATTTGAGGACAGATTACTTATGGTTTTTTTCGCAAATGATTTGTTTAATACACATAAAGCATAGGCCTTTAAAAGGATACATTGTAATGTGCAAGTAAATGAGAAATCTACACAAATCATAGAAAAATATGGAAAAATACATATCTCTAATTTGGAATTGAGCAGGGAAAAGCAAATTACTTCAGAAATTTCTAAACATAAAATATACCACATCTGAGAATTTTTTTACAGCTTAATGCTCTCTGGTCTAAAAATCTCTAGCAAAAAACATACAATTTAGAGTGGTTACAGTTTGGTAGTGTTTCCAGAAGACTGGTAGTAGAAGCATTAAATCCTTGTGGAGCTCAGCTTCATCCAATTCTCAAGGAATACCCATGGATAAATTTTTAAAGATAAACCCCCATTGTCAGTTAAAACAACAATGATAATAACAACAACGAAAATTCAACATGAAAAGTCACAGGACAAACAGTAACAAGGTATGTCAAGAAGCGATCCACGAAAACATTGAGTTGATTTTTAAACACTACTTGTGAAAAGAAGTGTCTATATATTCAAAATTAACAGAAAAACTTGAAAATAAGGTTAAAAATCCATAAAAAAATGAAAAATATTTGAAAGTTAAAAATTCAAGATTCTTCACATAAAATATAATTTTTATAATTAAAAGCATAATGTAGAATTTTGCCTCTAAGTAAGACACAGTATCTCATGGTGTGCCAATATTTTAACTGCAAGAACTAAAAAAAGGGCAAGATAAATTTATAAAAATCATATTTTCCTATTACAGCTCACAAAGAGCTATGGGAGCCAGAAAAACTAAATAATTTTAAAATTTCAGAGAGGATAAACTTTGTAAAGTGATTAAGCATTTTCATGTATTTTTCCCCATGGACATTTGCTAAATTCAGACATCATCTGAAATTTGGGCTTGGTTTGGAAACACCTCTGATGGGATTAAGAGAAATCAGTGAATCTTTTAGTAGTAGTTGTAAGAGATTGGAATGTAAATTGTAAAAGTAAAAGTGCCACAACTGAAAATTCATTAGATTCCTTATGGGTTATTTGCTGATTTGTGAATCTGCATGGGAGACTGGAAAGCTATGCTAAATATAAATGAAAGGCAGAACGAAATCTCCTGCAGTCTTCTGAGGCCTAGACAAGAAAACATCAACCTAATGGGAAGAGAACTTCCTCAGGCACAGGCTAGTTTTTCACTTAAAAAATGTGTCAGATTTTGAAACTCAGTGGTCAGAATCCTGGAGAATTGGGCTGAACACTTCAAGAGCAAAATTATATTTCTCATAATGTTTTATGGCTGAAAACGAGTAAACTTGTGAACTCTTAATTAAAAACTGAGAATCACATATTAGGAAATATGTGAACAAAACATACTTTAGTCTTAGTAAAACTGCAAACAAAGTACTACAAATGTCAAAACAAACCTGATGGTTTTGAGATTATCACTTTCTCACTTCTCTAACAATCGAATGAGCAAATCTTCCCTGGTAGATGACAATATGATGGGGGCATATTTTATGTATATTATTTCACCATACATAATAATATAACTAGATGTATGAAGAAACAAGAACCTATTAACAATAAGAAAAAATATAAACAATAGAATTAGACGCTCTAATGAATCAGAGGACTTATTTAACAGAAAATTATTTTAAAATAACTGTGATTAATATGTTATAAAATACAGAATGACAAACTAACCACATTGATCAATTCAAATATAATTTAATTTTAGTAAAATGATAAAAAAGATATCTTTTTTGAGACGGAGTTTTGCTCTTGTTACCCAGGCTGGAGTGCAATGGCTCGATCTCGGCTCACCGCAACCTCCGCCTCCTGGGTTTAGGCAATTCTCCTGCCTCAACCTCCTGAGTAGCTGGGACTTCAGGCACGCGCCACCATGCCCAACTAATTTTTTGTATTTTTAGTAGAGACGGGGTTTCACCATGTTGACCAGGATGGTCTTGACCTTTTGACTTCGTGATCCGCCCTCCTCGGCCTCCCAAAGTGCTGGGATTACAGGCGTGAGCCACCACGCCCTGCCTAAAAAGATATCTTGAAAAAGAGTTAGGAAACTGAATTTGATTACAATGGAATAACTAGTATTAGACTTAAACTTCTCTAAACAACATCAAAATTTGAGAAGACATGCTTTCAAACTTTAGATAGCCAGAAGGCTAGAACAGGGATCTCCTAGTTTTCTGCCTGGAAGCGCTTCCTGGACTTCAGAACGAGGATGGAGAATTCAAGCAAAATGGGGCAATCTCATTGAGTTCAAGAGGCAGAGTTTGTAGCTTAAAAAGCCTGGGCTAGCTGGGTTTTCAGGAAAGACTTAAAAAAAACTGAGAGGTGTACCTAAATGAAAGACTAGAAATCTGTATAAATTTCCCTGAGAATGCTGCTAAATACAAAGTGTAATTAATAGGAAGAATAATCATGCAGATTTACAACAAAAAACTATCAGAAAGCTGGAAAATGAAGAATTTGTGCATTCACAGAACTGAGACGTTTTACTCCTTAACATATTCTATTACTAAGAACTATAATATTCAAAAATATTCATTATTTAGGACATGCTTAATGGACTGCAGATAATAAAATATGTAGAGAAATTACAAAAAATACTTTTAACACAAAGTCTCGTGAACCTCCCCATTAGAATGCATGGGCCATATAAACAGAAACCTTGTTGAAGCATCAATAACTTTAGTATTACATTGTGCATATTAATTACTTAACAATTTTTCTGTTGCATGAAGCTCTAATAACTATGTTGTACTATTTTATAGAATATATAATTATATTCAGTAATACCATGGAGTATCTTTTTAAATTACCATTGCCAGATTCCTTATGGGATTCTCAACTTTCTAAAAAGCATTCTTAAAAAAACTAATTGACTTACCTGGTCACACACACATTAATAGAAAATCAACATTCAAACTATAGAAACATGACTCAATATAAATTTTTTAGTACATTGAGCATTCATAGTATATTATGATATATGTATACTTATATTTATCAAGAAGTACAATCCAAATCATTAGTTTATTTTTAAAAATACATGCAAGTCATAATGGTAATTTTCAACCTATCAGTATGGTTAAGTTGAGAGCACAAGAAAAGCTTAGTTGGTATGTTTAGGCATATGAGTGTGTTGGTTAAAACTCATTTTCTCCAAAAATAATATATAAACCTATAGTAGATAAAGTTCTACTTTGCTTTTCAGCTTGCCTGCGTGTGTATATTTAAGCACTGAGTTAGTAAAACTTGTTTGATAATGTTTTACATGATAGAGACCTTTCTATTTCAAATGAAAATTGTTGGCAATATCCTCAATTTATGACATAAGCTAAAAGATTTTTTTATTATATAAAAAATTCCACATATGATAAATTTAATTTTGAAAACTTATACATACATGTACATATATATATATATACACACATACACACTTTATTCAAAAATTGTTATAAATGCTATTTTATGGTATACCATAATAAATGCAATTTTTTATTTTCAATAGTAAATGACTTCAAAAATTAAGAACTACACATACTATTTTACAAAGAAAATCTGCAAACGAAATATCTAAAATTTTGATGAGTTTACTTTAAACAAATTGTATAATCATAATTGAGAGTAACCATGTATATTGCTTTAAAACTAACTTTAAGAAATATACACTAATAAACTAGGAGATCAGCTTGAACACAGCTGACATAACAGTTTTCTGAGTAGTGTTGTCAGTTCACATCCACAGTAGTGGTTTTAGGCACTCATATTGCCTTCCACAATGGCAGTCTCTCCAGTTTTCTTATCAAATAAAACTGAAGATGTTCTTTTGTCTCCACTATTTTTTTCTGTTGTCTACATTTAGGATCTCTTATTGCTAAACTGCATTATTGCAATAAGCTCCAAGTATGTACCTATATCTATATATCTATCTGCATCTACTGTTTGATTGCATCACTTATTATCTGCATAACCCCCATAGTTAGCTTATTAAAATGTATAGTATTGTTCTGTTATACAAATCTTTCAATAGTGTCCCATTTCCTGTAGAACGGATGTCCAGACTTCTGAGTCAGGCAAACTAGTTGCATCAAATGTTATTCAGTCAGCCATTCTAATACTCTTTGTTTATATTTACTTTATCTTTCCCTACAGTTTTCCTGGATGTTTTAGAATGTGTCATTTTATCCCTCAAAGGGTAATTTTCAGGTGGCCATGAAAACTAGAATGAGATACTTCTCTAGATTGCTCTTTTCTCTTCTGAATTGAGTTTTTAATATTAACAAGATCTATTGTTTATAATTTCCAAAAAATGTGTTTAATGGACAGTCTACAGTAACTACTCAGTGAATTACTTACAATTAAATAATTATGTGAATATATATATATGTGTGTATGTGTAAGTGTGTGTGTACATGTATAAAACATGTTTGAATGATCCACATAACATACATGTGAGGTATTGAAATGCAAGAGGTATTGAAATGCGAGATTAAAATATTTACACGAAGACAAAAGTATGCCAAATTGCAGGGTCATTTATTATGCTGGCGACCACAGAGGACTCCTGTCTCTCCAACCTGTGGCCACAAGCTCCAGGGGGACGGGGGTTTTAAGCTGAAAAACCACTTCCTGGATTTAGGACCAAGAGGGTGAGGGGATGCAGGGCAAGCAACTTTTCAGCACTTTCTGATGAGCAAAGGCAAGCACTTCTGGTAGTTACTGATAAGTAAAGGCAAGCAACTCTACAGAAGCCAAGGTCAGCAGTTATTGCGAGGAGAATGGGGCAGTCGTTACAACTTATTTTTGGAAAATAGCTTTGTCTTGTACAAAATGGCATTGCTCAAGTTCTAACTCTAAGCCAGCCGTATCACACATGGTCTAAATTAGTTTTTACAATTTTTTTTTTAAAAAGCACATAGAGAAAAGTTAAGAATGAATACAGCTACCAAAGTAAATCCTTTTCTTTTCATCAGTGTGTTAGTGATTTACTTCGTAGGACATTGAACGAAAACAATAGCAATTTTTCCAAGTTATCTCATTGATTTGCAAAATCACTAAGTACTGAAAAGCCATGCAAATAATATTCTTAGGCAAATTGATTTTTCAGTGTTTATTAAATAATTAAGTATTGTTAAAGTCATCACTATATCTACTAGCATTTTCAACTTAGAATTAAAATTCAGATTTCTTCTTAGACCATCATATTCTTAAACCATAAACATGCCACCAATTATACATATAATATAGAGTAAAGAAAGCTCGCTTTCTTGCATCTTCACAAGTGATTCAGCAAAGGGCCAATTATTCCAAGTGATTTTAAGGATGTAACCAGCCATAATGTCCTGAAAATGAAGTAATTGGAAATTCAACAACATTTAATTTGGTGATAAGACAATTTAACTTAAAATTTTCTGATTTCTGCCTTTAAAATGTCAACAGTTTCAACAGCTAATTAACACACTTTGTTTTCTAACCAAGGGTAATAATAAAAAAAAGAAAATGAAATATCAAGAACAATTTGACCAAATAAACTTTTAATCATATGTTTCTCTTTTTTTGAGACTCTAAACTAAAATGTACTGTTTTCCTACTTACTAAAATGTTTCAAATTCTTAAGAAAAATTATATAATCTTATAACATAGTTGCCCTTTAGAAAGTTTTTCTGTCTCATGTTATATTTTTGGAAATTATATAAATATTTAAATTTTAAGTATAAATGATTCTGTGAATCTCTCCAATAGTTCTATTTTATAGATTTTTAAATATTTAATCAATCTTATTTTAGAAAAGTTTTATATTTGCAGAAATTTTGGAAAGGTTGTTCAGAAAATGTCCATATCCTGACCCAGTTTTCCCTGTTTCTAATGTGTAACATTATTATGGTACATTTTGTCACAACTAATAAGATTTCATTGACATGGAGTCCCTGGAAAGTGATGTGAAACTTAACACTCTGGCAAGAATTTTAGGGTAAAACTCGCTTCCTAAAATGGCTTTTAAAATCTTGAAAGCAATGCCTCGTGATGAAGAGGTATAAATGCCTGAGTTGCCATGGCATATGGTAGAGGATGGGGGAAAATGTCTCGGAGAATTGGGCATACTGGAATGCATATATTATGTAATGCTTGATGATTTATCAGAGGTAAATCAGTGGTAGAGCCCAGATGACACACTTTCCAATAAGAACATCAATGAATGTAACAATGAAAGGGCTGACAAGACCACTGAGTCCAATGCTGCCTCTTCTCATTAGAGCAGGACTGATGATTGGAGAGGTAGTCACAGAGCTTGGTTTAATAGCAATTAATTGTTAGCACTCATTGGATTTATTGTTAACAGCAATGAGTATGACAGAGCTCTAGGTGGCAGCTCTTAATTGCCAGGTGCCATAGTGCTACAATTATAATAGCAAATGACAGGTTGGTGGGACTGCCATGGGGCTGCACCTGCAGAGAATTCTAGAGATGTATAATAGAACATAGTATTCTGTCTGAGGGGAAAATACATGTGAATCAAATGAGGTGCTGCTTAACATCTGAAAGCAAAAGATAGCATAAATAAAGGAACATGAAGCCGAGAACTGTTGTCCTGATGACAAGTCACATCACTTTTTTGATTCCTGAGCTCCTGCTAATTTTCAGATATGAAATTAATTAAGTGGCCAGCTTTTAAAACGAATGGCTGTATAGCACTGCAGCAATTATATCTTGTAATTATTACTTTGGCCCCAAAGAGAGAAATAGCCATTTATTCAGTTGAATTTTTTCTGGGGGAAAATAAAATACTAAGACATTTCAAGGACTATCAAACAAAGGATATGAGTTGACATTGATAAAGAGAGATTTAAAGTGTTCCCTGTTAAAGTTGGGGCCTATACAGGTCAAATGATAAATGGATGCCCAGATAAAGCACACCATTTCAACAACTTACCCAGTTGCAATTTCCCCGACGAGCAATATATAAACCTCACTTTGGGTTTTTGGCACTTGAGATAAGACCTCTCATAGTATAGAAAGCCAAGTGGAATTCTCTAAATTTATGCCTCCCATCAGCCAAGATAGCAAGTAAACATAATGTTGCATTCCAGAATGCAAGAGAATGAGGACAACGAGCATAAGTAACACCTTTAAAGATCTAAATGATGTGAAGACAGTTGTTCTTGTAATAGTTACATGTAATTAACGAGCAAAGCTTTTCTGTCTTATCTATCAGATCTTATTCTAACTAGATAGATCCAGGAAGATGACTTCTCAAACAACTGGTAATCCAAGTGACAATTAAAAAACATGGTATTTTGCCCAAGTACATAATTTATGGTCATTTATATGACAAATGCATTGTTTTATATTTCAATTAATTAAGAGAATTTATTCAATTAATAAATTAGAATTAGAGATTGGATTCATTCACAGTTTTAAACCAGGACTATATGAACTCTATTGCCATAACTTTCAGTCGTAATATATCACAATAGTTCTAGACCATTTCCATATTATGAACATCTTGCTAATGTTATGTATCAATTACATCCATCATATTCATTAGCTGGAATAAGTGTGTTAGAGTCAATGGTAAGACATCTGAACACAAGATGGTGGGTGATAAGCCCTGCAAAATTTCAGAATCTTGCCACTCCTTCAAAAATTTTAGGGAGTTAATGGTTAGAGCCATTATAAGATGATCACTCCAAAGGAAAATTCAAATCTGCCGGAAAAATACATCTGCCAGATCTTATCATCGAGAAGCAAATATGGTGCCTGATAGGTTTCTTCAGGTTCAGGAAACAGCTTATTGCACTTCCAGCCCATATACTGTGTAAGATGGTAATGATTAATATAGAAAAGGGTTCTGTAACAGTTCCTGGCTATGGTGAAGCCGTTTCCTACTGCTCTTTTTTTTTTTTTTTAATCTAATAGTATTTAAATTGGTACCAGTAAAGTGGGTGCTGCTGAAAAGATACCTGAAAATGTGGAAGCAGTTTCAGAACTGGGTAACCAGCGGAGATTGGAACAATTTGGAGGGCTCAGAAGAGACAGGGAAATGTGGAAAAAATTGAAACTCCATAGAGACTTATAGGACGGCTTTCACTAAAATGCTGATAATCATAGGAATAATAAAATCCAGGCTGAGGTAGTCTCAGATGGACATGAGGAACTTGTCGGGAACTGCAGCAAAGGTGACTCTGGTTGTGTTATATCAGAGACTGGTGGCAATTTGCCTTGCCCTAGAGATTTTTGGAACTTTGAACTTGAGATAGAAGATTTAGGGTATGTGGCAGAAAAAATTTCTAAGCATTAAAGTATTCAAAATGTGACTTGGTTGCTCGTAAAAGCATTCAGTTTTGTAAGAAAAGCAGAACATAAAAGTTCAGAAAATTTGCAGCCTGACAATGTGATAGAAAAGAAAATCTCAGTTTCTGAGGAGAAATTCAAGCCAGCTACAGAAATTCGCTTAAGTGGTGAGGAGCCAAATGTTAATCCCAAAGAAAATGAGGAAAATGTCTCCAGGGCATGCCAGCAACCTTTGTGGTAATCCCTTCCATCACTGGCCTAGAGGACTAGGAGGGAAAAATGGGTTAGTGGGCTGAACCCAGGGTCCCTGTGCTGTGCGCAGCCTAGGGACTTGGTGTCCTGGGTTCTAACTGTGCCAGCCATGGCTGCAAGGGGCCAATGAAGAGCTTGGACCGTGGGTTCAGAGGCGCAAGCCTCAAGCCCTGGTAGCTTCCACATGGTGTTGAGCCTGGTAAGCCTTATCTTTGGCATCAACATCTTGCTCTCTATGAATAGAGTATGAAGTAGAGGCAAATACAAACCAAATCAAACCACAAAAAAAAATGTTTCCTATGCCAAGGGTAGACTGTAGCTTTGAGATACCTCTCTGATATTCTACATATTTTCTGAAAGTGGTTCTACTTCAGAAACGTGGAGTTTCGTGAAGATGTTCTTCTCTGGACTCTCTTTCAACCTGCAATGCTCGTGACACTGGGCCTGTTTTCTCTGCATGATTGCTCCTATCTCCTGATATCTTCCAATTATTTTGTACTCTACAAGAATGTTGTTTTCTAAACTTCCTCTTATAAACTTGTTTCTTAGAAATTTAACCAAATATATATGTTAATTAGCTTAATTTAGCCATTCCACAATATATACCAACATTATCCACAGCGGAGACATTCCAAGACCCCCAGTGGATATCTGAAACCACAGATAGTACCAAACCCTATGCATAAATTTCTTTTATCTTCTTCATGATTTCATGGGTAAATGATTCATTTTTGCTATAAGATCTTAGCAACCTAAGTGGACAATTATTTTCTTTCCTTATTAAGCTGAAAATGTTCATCATTTCCCCTAAAGGAACAATTGTACTGCCTCTCTTTGCTATGTCTGAATTGTCACCATCATTACACTTATGCTTTGGAGCCATTATTAAGTAAAATAAAGTTTACTTGAATATAAGCCCTGCTGTGAGGTGACAGTTAATCTGAATATCCCAGAAGGAAACTAAGTAGCAGGTGGTGTATACAGTGTGGATACACCGGATAAAGGAATAATTCACCTTCCAGGCAGGAAAGAGTGGAATGGCCCAAGATTTCATCACACTACTCAGAATTTAAAATATATTAATCATTTATTTCTAGAATTTTCAATTTAATATATTTGGACAATTTTCTGTGGGTAACTGAAGCTGTGGAAATGAAAGAGGGTGACTACTCTATCTCAGAGCAACATATTGCAAAATGAAAAAAAATACAATTTTTATTTTTCAATTTAAAACTATATATTTAAAAGTATAATTCAGAGATAATTTATTATAGAAATTGATTATAAAGTAAAATTGAGAGCTATGATAAGGCAGAAAATATAATCTGAGGACATATGGGCGTGACATAGAAAAATGGATACAGATTTGATGTGTCTAACGTGCTGCATTCAATGAAAACTATACCACCACTGTAAGGTCAATATGTTCTATTTTTTGTTTGTTTGTTTTTTGAGATGGAGTCTCTCTCTGTAACCTAGACTGGAGTGCAATGGCATGATCTTGCCCTTTCAGATTCAAGTAATTCTCCTGCCTCCACCTTCTGAGTAGCTGAGATTACAAGTGTGCACCACTGCACCTGGATAATTTTTGTATATTTAGTAGAGACAAGGTTTCACCATGCTGGCCAGACTGGTCTCAAACTCCCAAACTTGGGTGATCCACCTGCCACGGCTGCCCAAAATGCTGGTATTACAAACGTGAGCCACCATGTCGGGCCAATATGTTCTTAATTTAGTCACTAGTGGTCTTATAGTTGATGATGAATGAATTCACATTAAATGCCAGAGCTTAATAATAAGTCCTGATAGTCAAATAGGCAGATCCTCACTCATTTCTCCTTGTTCCTGTCAGTTTGTGGGAAATTCTTGTTCTTTTACACCACAAATTTTAGAAGTGTGTAAACTTCCATTTTTTTAAAAAAAGGAACTTAGATTGCAGTTTTATAGAACCTATAAAATAATTGAGGAAGGATCTCTTTCTGATATATTTATGAAATTGTCTTCTTGTCCGTGATGATGGGATATCTCTTCATGTATTTGTCAATATTCTTTAATTTTACGTAACTTTTCAAACTTTCTGCGCATAAAATGAACACATTTTTATTAGATTTATTCTGAAAAAAATTGTTTTCTTGCTATTATAAATATTATTTATAATTATATTTTTAGTTTTAGTATATGGAAATTTGGTTAACTTTTCAATATTGACGTTTATCCAAACATCTTTGTAGAGTTTTATTATTTTCTGGTAACATAAACAGACATTTTTAAACATGTTCTATTTGGATAATTACTTATGGGAGTTGATTTAATAGTTTCCTTTTTTTTATAATTATTTTTCTTTTATCTTAAAGCAAAGGCTAGATTAGCCATGTTAATCTAACAGAAATCTTTGCAGTCAGCACATTTGTTATTGTCCTCATTTCAAGGCAGTGCTTTTTAAGGATAAAATTTCTTGTAATTTTTCTTTCTTAAAAATAATTTATCAGATTATGTAAGGTTTTTTATACTCCTGGTAGTAACATTTTTTATTATAAATGATAATTGAATTGTATTAAATATGGTTTTCTGTATCTATTAAAAGATAAAAAGGTGTTCCTGCATTATTATATTTTTGAAATTTATATTTACATTTACGGACTTTAAAAAATATTTAAACTATCGTTCTAAGGACATAATAACCTTGGTCATGACATATTTCTTATTTAATTTGATTACATCTATATTTATAAGAAATATTTTTCTACTTTCCTAGCCTGATTTTGTATCAAAATTATTTTGTATCAAAAAATTTCTATATTCCAATATCTTTGCATTTATATAAATTCAAAATAATTTATTTTGAGAAAATTTTGTAAAATGACCCATAATATGAATACTTAGCTGGGCAAAGTATTTTTATTTGTTGAAGGTTTTGAATTCTGTTTAAATATTATTAATGGGCATAAAATGGTTCATGCATTCTAATTTTTCTTGAGACAGGTTTGAGAGGATATGTTCTAGAATTGCTTTCAGAGATTTATACTAAATTAGAGTTACTGAATGAACAGTGTACATAGGTACAAATCAATTCTAGGCACTCAGCTAAAATATGAGGATCATCATAGTTCCCTCTTCATTGTCGCTAAACTATCAACCAATTGTTAATGTTGTCTAATATTCTGCTTCGTCCATTTATCTAGAATCTGCCTTCTTTATACAAGCCCACTACCTTGTTTCAGAGCTTTATAATTTCTTATCTGATATTTTACAATAATCCCTTAACCACTTCTCTATTTAAATATGAAGATAATTTCCTCCTCCATCTGTATTTTTTGGACATAGCCAAAATCCATTGGAATTCCCTGAACGTCTGTGCCATTCAACAAAGCATGCCTTTATGCAATGTTTCCACTGCTTGGTTTACTTCACTTTCACATTCTTTGCTGGGAAGATTTCTAATTACCCTTCAGAGCTCAGAATTAACATCACCATTCTCTGATGTCTTCCCTAATGCCCTTGGAAAGATTAGTTTTCTTCCTTCTGAGAGTAATCTCTTCCTATATCTACCATGGAACATATCAAAATGCATAATCCTTGTTTATGCTTCTTTCTCCTTCTCCCAGCCTGACAACTATGCTATTCTTTGAGTTTCTGGCATACATGGACTATGTATTGTTAAACTTTTTCTCCCCAGGGAAAAGCAGGTAGTAGCGTCAGATGCAGTAAGCTCTAAATTAATATTCAAAATGTTTCTTAAATGCATGAACACATCCCTGCTCTTCTGTTCCAAATATATTTTGATACAGACAAACAGTAGAGATTTTTGAAAGCCTGCACAAATTTTAAAAATAAGAATGTTTTAATATACTATGTCAACTTTCTCTACATTATTTTTTCAATTATTCAGACTTCTATATTAATCAATTTTCATATTAATATATATGATATATTTTATGACCTTTTTATACTTACCATTTACATATTGTGTCTTATTAATGTTACACTGTAAGAAATAAAATTTTACTGGAGAAAAAAAGTTTGTGGTAGTTTGACATATAAAATTATATGCTTATCTGCTGAGTTAGACTCTATTCCACTGACAAATAGTACAGAGTAGTTCGGAGACACATAGAAGGCAACTTACGTTCTACCACAAATGAAGCTATTCATCTACTTGGACAAGATGCACTTTGCTAAGCACTCATGTCTCATTGTGCCTGAAACATCTGCTGTGGACTCCTGCTGCTCTTCATGGATACTACTGTTTTTGATGGGCAGCATCACGTCCTGTGGCCTGGTTGACCCTGCAGCAGGGATGGCATTACATCCACAAGGTATCACCAATCTCAAGAAGACTGACCATTTCTTTGGTTATAGAGATGTCTTCCAATCCCTTTACATAGCAGTGGTGCCTCTGATGAGGCATTGTATTTTCCTGGGTGTCATTGCAACTGCTAGCTACTAGTGCTTGTCCTTTCCTTAATGCATTAACATTCTGCTGAGGAGAAATAAATGGCCTACTGGGAATGACTGCATGTGGGTCTACCTGCACACTCTTCAGTATCCAACTGTTTGATGAACAAAGACACCAATGCTGTTGGGTGCTACCAGCTTTCACTAGGCATTCCAGTGCAGTACTAATTTTTTACATGTTAAGGACATTAGGAAGGCTCTCTGGAGTCTTCACTGTCCTGAAGTGGAGCTGTGTTTCATAGGAAAGTGCTAAACTTAGCAACATAGGCCCAAGTAGTGTTAGTAGTATTGCTTATGCTGCAATGTCAAATGGCTCTAGCAACAGTCCATTATCTTCTCCTGTCCTTCACTTACTGCTTCTTTCTCCCATAAATCTGTACTCTGATGTCAGTTTTTATAAGATTGAGGCAAGAAACATTTAATTTTGAAACATCATGCAATAAGGCTCACTGCATTGTCTATTGATTAGGACAATACTTGCTAAATGTTCTGTAATATATTCTCAATCAGATAAATTATGGAAAATATGGCATATTTAAGTGTTATCATGAACATTCACTATATCAAACACACACACACAAACACATGCTGCAAGAACCTCTGTGAAATGTTGCAGTGAGGGAATAAGACATTTCTTTGTTTGATCTCTTTCATTTTATGCTTATTTTATCACAGCATGCTATAAATCTGTGTGTGTTTGTGTGTGAATGTGTGTTTGTGTTACCTAACCATATTGCGAGATTTGGTGTTCTGTGGAAAAATCAAAGAGAACTCTACTATGAAGCCTAGTTGTCCTCTTGCTGAAAATTTACTAAGACAAATCTCTCACAGGAATATAATCAATCTTTCATGGAGAAAGACTTTTGAGAGTTCTATCCCACAATGTCATTACAAGTTTTTACTCCTGAATGGTTAAAACTTAAACAAACTGGTATTTTCTCTTTGTAAAATTTTTGAAATATATATTGTCTCTCTATATCTGTAAACACATACACATGTGTATATGCATGCCTATATATGTATATATGTACACATACATGCACATATGTATGTGTGCATGTATGTGTTCATATGATCGTATTCATACCTATACAAACATAATACATGTCCACAGCTATAGAAATTGTGTTTAAATACTTATGTAGAACATTTGCTCTTTGGGTAAATAAAATGATAAAAATAACATTTTTTGCAGTTAAAATACTTTGGTTTTATACACCAACAAAAGGCCAAACAAAATAATGATTCAAATAGGAGGGATTTTTTGTTTGTTTGTTGAAATCATATGGTTAAGAGATTGTGACTTTGGTCCATGTAATATCTCCACCTTTGGTGTACTCTGTCTTTTTGTTGTGAAGTAGGCATTACCTCTTTGGTTAGGTTGTACTTCCCATAATCAAGGCAGAAGAACGGTCCCTTTGATTCCATGCCAGCCTGGAAGGTCTGGAGTATAGTCTTTCTACAGATGTCCATTTATAAGATGCATCTGTCCTCACATCAGATTCTGCCAGCTGGCCTGGAGTAAGCTAGCTGGCAGTGTGCACAGTCTCAGGCTGCTGGTCAGCAGGCTATAACCCTAGTGCATTGGCTTCTAAGCCTCATGGCTCATATCCCTGAGGACACTAGAGGAACTTGGGAACATTATAGGAATATTGGTTCCAGGGAAGTAATTTCACATTACAGAAGTATCAAGAAATATTGCAAGTTCAACATAAATACCGGCATGTGCATAGGAAACTATTTAAAATGTTAATTCCAACTAATTGTTTTAAGGTAGCTCCACATATATAACACCTTACCATAGACCATATCTTGCCATGACTTTGAGGAAAATGTCATATGCTGAACAAGTAAGGAAGAGATATAACAAGCTTCCAATGCAATTCTGACATGGACAGGTGGTGTTTCTCCAGGGAACTTTCAGAGTAAGCCTCATGGAATGTTTGGCTCAGCATTCTGAATTTTGATCCCTGCCTCATCTTCTGTTTTGCTGAAGAGCCAGAAACTACTGAACTAGAATAAACTCCAAGGTTACCTTGACCATTCCATTGGCAGAGGCATTCTATAAACTACTTTAGGCAGATGGATGTTTATTTTACTCCTTAGGTTTCCAAGTGGAATATGTTCTTTTTCTTTACTCTTATTTGCCAAGGTTTCCTAAGATAGTGTTTGAGAAACTTCATCTGTCTCCGAATTTGATAGGCATATGTAGGCACTTTTTCAATGAAGTCAGGTTGAATTTTATTCCCTCACTTCTGGATATAAAAGGGACTCCTTCACTCCAGGTGGTGGCAGGAAAGGCTGAATACTGAAGCTAAACAAACAGTGAATTTCAAAATCTAAGGCCTGTACCACTCTGAAATTTCTGACCCATTTTCAAACACCATACTAGTGTAATCTTCATTTAGGATTGGCAATTGTGCTTTTTCATTTGAAGCATTAATACACTTAATATGCAAATAACAAACATTATAAGCAGAGCCATAGTTTTTATACAGCAATATCTCTCTTTGACACAAACACAGATGTCCTTTAATCCTCTGTGTTCTGTCATCTGGCTTACATATCCCTCATTGCTTAAGCTTTCCTATGGTTAAGAGGTTTTTTTTTTTTTTCCTATCCAGTTAGCAGGGGCTTTTAATTTCAGTTGCTGCATTTTCAGTTGCGGCTTAGTTTTCTCTTGTCACTGAGATGAGATAAGGCCGATAAATCTAGTATCATTATTAGATATTGACAATAGCTAATCATTTGTTTGGGCAAGCTCCAGCGATAAACCTGAGAACATCTAAAGGCTTAGATGGTAGAAAATTCAAGAGAAATACTTATAATTATTGTCTAAACTTTGAAATTAATGTTTTCTGCATTTCTTTAGGTGGCCTGTACTCGAACCGAAATATTCACCCACCTTATTGTGTCTATGTAATGATGATGTGGAAATGTTTTTAAAGCATTTTAAAATAGCAGAATTTGCTATATATCACAGAGGGATGCATTTTATTTTACATAAGAGGCCTCCAGGAAAAATGTATTCTATGGTTAGTGTTTTCACTCTTAAGAATATGAATCATCTTTTAAGCAAGCACATCTTTTTTTATTAAAAACTAATTACATGTCATTGAAATTAATGGAACACTCTCAGTCTTGAAAAGTTGGTATAGATAGGTTTTCCCTGCTCTTTCCCACATGTACTTGATAAGCACAACTATAGTGAACTAAAGGAGAACTCTGAAGATGGTAAAAATAAAAACTATTTTTTTTAACCCCAGGACTACAAGAACAGTAGAACACCAGGGTGTCTTATATATTCACACTCAACAGAAGAAGGCTGAATACATCTAGTGTTTCTTGACCCATAACCTAGGATACAAAAGACCCAGATAGGCTCATTCCTCTCCTGGATAAAGCAAGAGTTCCTTTGACAACATTGGATATGCTAACATGACCTGAAGAGAGGATTAATGGAGAGACCTGCCAAAAAGAAGTGGCCAGAACTCTTTTCATAAGCTGACCTGAGGTCCCCTTTTCTGCTGAGAGACCCAGAAGTAGGTGAATTGACCAAGTGAGAGGTACTGAGCCACAGCAATTGGCTCAGCCCAGCAAGAATGTGCCTGAGAACTCCCTCTCACCCCCAGAAACAGTTGGTTGGATGGGCTGAAGCATCAAGACAGACCTAGAATGAAAACAAGCAGCCAATCCTAGAAAGCTTCTTATACATTAGGCCTCAGATTACCCTCCAATGCTGAGTGACATCTGATGACTCAGCCTGTGGGAACCCCTTCTACTCTTGTAAGCAAAATCAGCAGTTTAGTCAAAAGCCTAGCAGTGTCAGATAGACCAAGGAGACCAAAATAATGCCACCACATCTCTGGAAATTAAACCATCTTGGAACCATAGCTGTGGGAAAACAGCCTGCTTCTTGACAAGAGTGATGTCATCTTGAGTGAAACCACCATGATGACTGATATTTGACTTATGCATACTAAGACATTCCAATAGCAGAGATAACCCCTCTTAAAGAAGCAATGCCCATAGAATAGATAATACCTCAAAAAGATGCTCATCTAACCTCTCTAATGAGGTCTGAGGCATAACCAAGAAAATCTGAGGCATGACTAGCTGCACATGTTTTAGCAAAGAACATGTTATATAAAAGATATATTTTGGAATTGGGGGATCTGGATGTAGGGATGAATTATCTCACAGTTTCCTGAGACATCTCTTATGTTTGTAAGTTACTGTCAAATGATTTTTTTTCTGAAGAAGCAGGTTTAGTAGGCTCTTTCTTCAACCTTTCAGCTCCCTCTGCCTTTCAGCACTGAGCAACAGCATACAAAAGTAGGCCTGAGCCTACCTGCTAAAATTAAACCGGATGACTGTTTCCCAAAATAAAATATTTAAATTGGGCCCATTGTCTTCTAACATAAAAATATGTTGAGTATACATAGAAAATCACCCATCATGCCAAGAACCAATAAAATCACAACTGCCACGAAACAAGCCAATTATCTGATACAAACGCTGAGATGAATCAGATGTTGAAATTAACTAATAACAATATTAATGAAATCTTTATAGAAATTTTTTAAAAATTACAAATTGTCTTAAATCAAATTGAAAAATATAGAAAATCTTAGCAAAGAAGTAGAAGGCTTAAAAAAGCAGCAAATAAAACTTACAGAACTAAAACATTTAATAGAAATGTTTTCTGGCTGAACTCAGTAGTGTAGTGAAGACGATGGAGAATAGAATCAGTGAACTTGAAAACAGATCCGCAAAACTGACTCAGTCAGCACAACAGAGAGAAGATAGTCTGTAAAAAGTAGTGAGCAGAGACTTAGGAACCTATATGATAACAAAATATTACATGGTTTTATAATCAAGATCCAAGAAGGTAGGAGAAAGAGCATAGATTGAAAGAGTGTTCAAAGAAATAATGGCCAAAAACTTTCCAAATGTAATAGAATATACAAATCTACAGATTCAAGGAGCTAAGCGATACCAAACATGATAAATCCAAATAAATGAATGCCAGGACATATTATAATTAAACTTGATTTGTAAAGAAAAAGAAATGGTCTTAAAAGGAAGTTAGGAGAAAGAATGTATAGCCTATAAGACAATCTAACTCACTCAAAAAGAATAGATTGTAAGTGAAGAGAACTCCAATTCAAATGTCAATGAGTTTCTTATCTGAAACCATGCAGGCCAGAAGAACTCAAATAATATTTTTCAGGCTGTGTTAGAAAGAAAACTATCAACTGTGATTCTATGTCCAGGAAAACTATTCTTCAAGAATGAAGAAAGCAAAGGAAAATAAAAGGAATCTGTCAGTGGCAGAACTATCCTTAAAACTGAGTGAAGGGAGTTCCTTAAGAAAAAAGTTAAATAATAAAATAATCTTGTGTTACCACAAAGTAATAATAGACAATGGAAAAGCAGAGGTATTTGTATATAAAATATATCATTTTTTGTCCTCATAAAGTTTGTGTCATCTACGATTAAAACAAAGCAAAAACATCATCTGATACCAAAGATAATAATATTTAAAAGTGGGTAAGTTAAGGGGACCACACTTTTATTTGGGTAAAGGTCTCTCTACCTTACCCACTTTTAAATATTTTTCCCTTATCCTTTCACTAGAAATAATAAACTGTTGATACCAGTAGGCTGTGATGAATCACATATGTACATTGTAATACCAGAGAAACTGTACAAAAACTAAACAAATAGATATATTCAAAAACTCTGTTAAGTGAATGAAGGTAAAATTTTGGGCAGAAGTTTTTAAGTAACCCACAGGAAGGCAAAAAAGGGAGAAACAGGAGAAAGATAACAAAAGAAAACCAACAGAAGACAATAAAAGGTCAGACTTGAGCACTAACATGTAAATCATTACCTTAAGTGCAAATGAACTATATGAGTCAATACAAAGACAGAAACTCGAAAAGTAGATAAACACAACTGGGGTCTAAGTTAGCCATGGCAGACTCAACAGGGTTTAGAATTCAACCCTTTATTGAAATCTGCTGCATCAACCTTTAGCTTTTTATATCTTCCTTCTCCAGGAGCTAACTGTCCTTTGGTATTTTTCCAGAGAGGTTCTCTGAAGTCTACACTTCACCTTCACTTGGTAATTAATCATCTTCAGCCTTTCTTTGTCTGTTTTTGATGCATTGATTGTACTCAGCAGACGCCATTAAATTCCACTCTTAATTTCTTTAAAGGTATGGAGGTCCTTGATTTTCTTGGTAGAGGACAAGTGTTGTGGGCCAATTCATTACAGCACTATAAATTCTTGTTGTATTGTGACCCATTATTTTATAAATAAATAGTTCTTTTGGATATTATTTTAACACACTTTTTAAAATTTGTACAACTTATTGTGTTTAAGAAAGTGGAATTAATCTTTTACGAGTATTTCTCTTGAAATATGAGAGTAGCAAGAAGAAAATTTCATCATATTATCATTGGTCCTCAAATTTGAAAATAAAGTTATTATTTCTTTTCTACTTTGGTCAGTGCAGGTGATATGCAGATAATTCACAATCATAAATGTTTAGTTCACAATGTGTCCCAAAATAGCATATATATATTTGGGATTCCATATTCAAGAGCAAAATGCATGGGAATTGTATTACTTTATCATTAACACACTATAGTTCAATTGCAGGCCTAAAATGTCACATCATTATTTTAAGTGCTTATTAAATTCTTTATTAATTTATGCTAATCATTAAGTTACTAGAACACTGCCTGTAAATTATACGGTGAAAACAGAAAGTACTCTGAAGGCCGGGCGCGGTGGCTCAAGTCTGTAATCCCAGCACTTTGGGAGGCCGAGGCGGGTGGATCACGAGGTCAAGGGATCGAGACCATCTGGTCAACATGGTGAAACCCCGTCTCTACTAAAAACACAAAACATTAGCTGGGCATGGTGGTGTGTGCCTGTAATCTCAGCTACTCAGGAGGTTGAGGCAGGAGAATTGCCTGAACCCAGGAGGCGGAGGTTGCGGTGAGCCAAGATCACGCCAATGCACTCCAGCCTGGGTAACAAGAGCGAAACTCCGTCTCAA